>NC_090941.1:430300025-430608320 GCF_040938575.1 Ambystoma mexicanum
GGGAATATTCTGTGAAAATGATTCTGTTTATATGGCGAAGGGGCTTGACCAGAAGATGTGCTTCGCTCTTTTCGGTTTTCCGATTGCCTGTATGTTGAAATAGAAATGCACTTCTTTTGATTAATCGTCCATTGTAATTTTGTGAATAAATTGATTACTCACATTATAAATGGTTGATTATCTCTACTGAATACTTTCATTAGTTCTCACACTTACCTATTTGATTAATTAAGAATCGAATAGGATGGGAAAAATTCAATTTCTCTGTACTCTCTCTTCCTGTAGCGGAGGCTACAACAGGTACTTCTCCTTCCGCTTTGTTACTTCCTTCTGACTTCCCTTCTACCTCATCTTATAACTTCCATAATTCTAATGTGTTCTGCCTCCTTGTCAGCGTTTTACCTTTGTTGGTTGATAACAGGTGTGTGTACATGTGCTCTATAACTCCATTATCGTTCTTGCCTTGTGCCAGCTATGCAGTAAACATTTGTCCCTCGGTCCCTGCTGCCACTCATCATTATATTTATTAATATTCTCCCTATACACTGGGAGTTCCTTACACATATTTTCAATTGGTGCATACATTTTGAACAATTAATATGTCACAGTGGCATACTGGCCAACAACTAACTACCACAATAAAACAAAATGGCAATGTTAACAGAAAAGATCTCCTGAGGTCGCCCCCTAGAGCGCACCCCTGAGTTACCAGACAAACAATTCAAATATTCAACTCACTTTGCATATCCGCCCAACAACCCAACACAACTGCCACCAATATGTCACCCAAACTCTATACCCAGTCTACACTCTCACACCAAATCACTTTTGCCTATAATCAAATAACAACTTTTCTATCTATACTTTATACAACATAATCAAAAAAATAGTCAACACTTACATACACAATAGTCTATTGTTCTCCTCTCATTCCCTTAACCTTTCGAACAGAGGCATACAGTCTGCTCTAGTGCAGGACTTCTCACTCTTATTTAAAAAGCGCTGCCCTCCCTCCTCTCTCGCGGGACATTATACTCCAATACCCACAACTACTACTGTGGCATTACTGCTTCTCCATGCGTTAGCCTTCTACTAATTCTTCTATACTTCTACTATTGACCGCCTCTTGACAATAACATAACCATCAGGTTATCCAACTTCTCCATTCCTAATTGGATGATTTAAATTCTAACATTTTGCAATGTACACATCAATTTCCATTGGCTTTCCCACCTTGAGTGTTCCATCGTGGGTTTCTTCCTTCTTAATTGACCAATTATTGTGTGAGGTATAGACAGTGTAGCTACAAAAACAAATACTTCATCACTTTCTCATGAGACCCAAATTTTGGTACCATCTCACGGTTCTCAACCTTGTGACTGTACAAATGCTAGTTAGTATTGTGACTTCTCTTCGGAAACAGGTTTCACCTTTTAATACATTTCTTTTGTTTCCCTTGATGGTACTGCATGACTTCATGAGGCTTATTTCTTGGCCCTTTAATCCAGGACCATGTGAAACTCTAGATTGTAGATCTATATGTGGATATATGTATATATTTGTGTGTGGCCTTTTTAGATGTTATGTATATATTTGGTTGTGGGGCAGGGGGGCCACTCATTTCCCCCACCCTTCCTTGATATTATGCGTTATTCCCTGAATTTGAACAGGTGTCCTTTTGCATCTTTTGATAAAGTGACCTTGTTTGTTGGTACTTGTAACTTCAATCTAGTGTCCATTTTCCAACGGAGAAGGGGGGTATTTCTTCTGCCTGATCAACTTCGACTGGCACAGCTCCCAGCTCAGTACTTCTTTCTCATCAAACTGTAGCCTTCATCTTGTTTGTTTCAAGTGATGTGTAAGAACATTGTTTTTTTTTTTATATTTTTCACTCGTTTAGGGCTTGGGAACCACCTCAACCCTCTGCTTCTAGCCAATCCATGTGCAGCTTTTCACATCTTCCCTCCAGTGTACTGACCTTGTTTCTTGCAGCATCTGAGAAAAATGGGAATTAAGTGTTTTTTACCACTAGAAATGTGAATGTTTCTCCATGACCTAGTTTTCTATATACTGTGAAAGACTGCTTTTCAAAATGCATTTTACTTTAGAATGGAACAAACTCCAGCTGCTTCATGCTTCCTTAGCAATGTGAATTTCTATATGTGCCTTACTATTTTCTATGAACGCTGACTCCAATACTTCTAGGTACAAGCTTTCAAATAGAGGAAGTGCCATGTGTCACCTTCCTTTACATAGGAGTTTATCCTATTTCTAATGCACTGCTGCATACTAATCACATCCTATATCACTCTACATGCTTTGCACTCTAAATATACTAAATACTTTAGGTTTCTAATCTGTATTTCTTCATTGACTGCTCTCAGAAATTCATCTATCCCTTCACATCTTCACATAAGACCTATACCTAAGACCTATCGCACCTTGAAACACGTGTGTATTGGCGCGTTATAAATGCCATATCATATCATATCATATCATAACATATCATATCATATCATATCATATCATATGTGATACAAAATAAATAGGTGGCTGGCCTTCTGTGTAGATCATGACTCATGCTAGTGATATTTCCTTAACGTGTCATTTCTTTAATGCTTGAGGCATTGGATTTGCAATCCAACATTCCCCCTTTTTTGTTCCATCCAGAACAAACTCTTTCATACACTGTTTGTCATTGAGTTCTTTTTTCCACTCCCGATCATACCCATCTTTGGGGACTCATATTTTGCTGACATTCTCAAATGCCCCCCCCCCCTTTGCATCATTCCATGGGCTGCATCCAAGGAATCTACCATCTCTGTCTGCTGTGGGATCTACATAGCATTCAAGGTAACTTGCTGGATGCGGGGGTGGTGACCAAACTGTTCCTGGTGGACCAATTGGGTGCTCAATTCATACCAATACTTGGCTTCGCTTGTATCTCTACCTAATTTTTCTGGATGTTTACATCTTTGCAAAGATCATTGGAAACCGCTGTTCTTACCATAAGTACTGTTTCATTTCATTGGGACACAAAACAAACCAATATTACTTGGTAGAGGCACCAAATCCAAATTAGGAGGACAAGAATGTGGAAAGGTATTTTACATATGTTTGTTAGCCAGTTTGGCATTCATGAAAATATTGCCCCAACCAGTCTGATACCTTGGTGATTCCTCCTTCTACCTCCATACATCGTCACAGATTATGGAGGGCCTTAATGGCTATATTTAATGAACCATTGTCTTTTGGGTACATGAAGGTGCAACATGCTGCCCCGATCTTCTTGCAGATGACTCCCTCCATGGCTGCGAGGAAATCCAACACCATGCGATTTTGTAGTGTCATGATTTGCAGGGATCGTAATTCTTCCCACACGGCATTGAGGCCATGCTCTGTGGTATTCATCAACTGGACCACATTGAATCTGATGACTTGAAGTAACTTAGTATTCATGGCTGTTTGTACTCCAGGGTTAAAGCAAAATGTAAAAAATAGTACCATCTTTGAGAACAGTTTATTGCGTCGGTATTTTATCTAGGGCATCTGAGTTTTGGCTAAAGCAGCTCAGCCTTCTCCTATGGGGTAATGTCAGTGGGCATTTATTATCTTGTGTAAATGGGGGTACTGGAAGGGACTGGGGTGTCCATTTTGTATTGAAAGATGTTTCTCTGGGATAGTACTGGTGCTATCAATTGTCACCAGGAAGCAGACTCCATTCCATAATGATGTGAAATGAAAATAAGCCTTGCTCCCACATTGCCAAAACACGCCCATTAATGTGGCTGCTCCATCACGTAATGCTGGCATGGCAAAAGGTCTGTTGCAATTTACATTCTGACCCACAGGAATGCTTCCTTAGCCCCTAAAACAGAATGAAGTTTGAATGAGTTTTTGTGCCTTAACAGTTTAATCATGTTGCTGGAAACTTGTCAATCTACTAACATGTTAAGCACTTCTGCAGTTGTCATCTGCATTTTTTATGACATCGTCTGTGTACCTAACCAGGCCCTCTTCTTTAAACACTGCTTGCCCCTTTACTCAATTTTTGTTCCAGTTGGATGCTCCGTCAATGTACATATATTGTCTGATAGCACAGCATATATAATATTGTCCCTCTTTTCCTACACATTCCTCTTTATTGACTTTTTCCAATCTTGCCTGTACTGTGTGTCCTGAAACTGTCCTTGTATCTTGCAGAGCACCAAGTGTGCTAAAGACTGTGCTTCTAATGCTGGCACTTCCTTAGGTATGAACAGTCATGGGGTGCCAACTACATGTGGTATTAGCCCACATACATAGCCTTATTCATTATACTGGGTCCTGCCAATCTCTTTCATTGCATCGTAACAAAAATGTGTCCCTTTTGAATGATGTTTGTTCATCTATGGTATTAGTATTCATGTGTGCTTCTATTTGAATTACTCATTTATGTTTGGTCCCAAGGGTACCTCTGGTTGCTGTTGCATCCACTAGTTTAGTTCACTGTTTCCACTACTTCTAACCCAACCATTCATTATTTTCACCATATCATATGCAAAAAAGAAGAGAGAAGAACAAACAACATATCCCTATGTACAAATTCTTCATTCTTTTGCTATTTTCTGTTTGTGCCTCAGCCATTTGTGCTAACCACCATCTTCCTGTTTGCCCAAATGGGTGTACTGACTCCATACAGGTTTTCATAGTCTCTATTCTACTCAACTGGGGTTAATGGTGCTTTCTCCAATGTCTGCTTCTTGCTGAGATGCTGCCTTCAAACGTCTGTCTTTTAGTTTCACTGTCATGGGTGTAGCATCTATCACCTCATGGGGACCCATGAACTTTGGCTGTTTTCACGTTCTGTTGTGTTTTCTTGCATAGACTCATTCCCCGGGGCTGGAGCTGTCAGGATGTGATGATTCAGTGCTGCTTGAGTTTGGTGTGTCCTGTCAGTGCACCTTGGAGATTACTTGGTGGGATATAAACTTGGCACATGTTGACAGGTCTCTAAGGTATACATTAATGTCCTCCCGAGGATCTCTGCGCTCCTGTGAGCACCTGTTGATGTTTGCATTGGGGTAACCTGGTAGACTTTGCTTGGCTGATTGCGCAAACTAAGCAGCGCTAAGGGCAGGCAATATAGCCAGCCTTTTCTTAATGTACTGCACATTTTAGTAAGTTTGTTTTTCAGCAAACAATTTACAGGGTCATTCATAGATTTCAGCACAGAGGCAGCGCACGCGAGCAGCGAAGAGAGGGATTGTGCGCCAGCGTGCGCCAGCTGTGTGTGCTAAACAGCATTCTGGCGCACCGCGTATTCATGGAATTACCAAGCCATAATGAGCAGTGGTGCAGAGAACATCCCGCAGCACCAGTTATGCCCCCAAGAATGCCCCTTGCACAAGGAAAAGCCATTGAAATCCCCAATGCAGCGCAAAGGGCTGCGCTAACCATGGACCAGTTTACAGGTCTGCTACACTGCAATCACGCGAGCGGGGAGCGTGTATTTGGGGGGTGCGCATGGAGAATCACACACAATAGGCTTTGTGCAAGTGGGGTACGTGTATTTCTGGGGTGCGCGGGAAGTTTCAAATGCGATAGGCCCTGTGTGAGCGGGGTACGTGCATTTGGGGGGTGCGCGTGGAGAATCACACACGATAGGCCTTGTGCGAGTTGGGTACATGTATTTGGGGGGTGCGCATGGAGAATCACACGCGATAGGCCTTGTACGAGCGGGGTACGTGTATTTGGGGGTTGCGCATGGAGAATCACACGCGATAGGCCTTGTGCGAGCGGGGTACATGTATTTGCGGCGTGCGCATGGAGAATCACACGTGATAGGCATTGTGCAAGCGAGGTATGTGTAATTCTGGGGTGCACGGGAAGTTTCACATGCGATAGGCCCTGTGTGAGCGGGGTACGTGTATTTCTGGGGTGCGTGGGAAGTTTCACACGCGATAGGCCCTGTGACATGTTTTCTATGTAAACTTATTAAATCGAATTTGAATGCACCTCCAGATACCTAGTTTCAATGCAAGTGTAAAGGCCTACTTTCCCCCTCCCAACATGGCCGCCTGCCGTCCTGCGTCACTAAAGCAAGGAAGCAATTCCATTCTGTCGCTTCACTATGCACGGCATTGTAACGATCCGAAAGAGCCCACTAAGAATCCACTTGCAATGCTGGAACAAAAGGTATGTTTAAATAAATGTCAAGATATTGCTTTTAATATGCCGGACTCACGCCCGGAAAACTAATAGCAATATGCCTCTTGCGGCGACGGCATAACCGACTCAGGTAACCTGAGTCTGTAATGCCCCCACCGCTCGGGGCATATTGCTTAAATATTAGGAGGGACATTAGGATTAGATACACTACGGTCAGTCACGGTGAAACGTATTGCAATACAGTTAAATGAAGACTCAGTGTGTTAATTTATATATGGAGGGGACCATATTATCTAAATTTGAAGGAGAGAAATAATTCAATGTCCTCCCTATTAAATTCATTTCAAGTAGCACATATGTGGTTAAGAATCAAGTACATGAAAAATGAATGAAAACATTACTTGTAGAAAAATAGTGGGCAAATAGTAGAAAACATTATTACATGCTAACTATTCAATCCAGAGGTTATTCAATGAAATTAAACTTGTGAAACATTTTTACAAAAACCATACACTTAAACAGATGTATACCAAAAAAGATTAGGTTCACAATACAATACACAACATTGCATGTGGTATACAATTGGCATATTCAATCATTAACCATTTTATTAAATAATTAGCCTAAAAGATATAAAGTCTAATATTATCCAAACATGTTTCTTTCCTTTTTTATCGTTCTTATTTGGTTTAGCAAACTCTTCAGGGGAATATTCTGTGAAAATGATTCTGTTTATATGGTGAAGGGGCTTGACCAGAAGATGTGCTTCGCTCTTTTCGGTTTTACGATTGCCTGTATGTTGAAATAGAAATGCACTTCTTTTGATTAATCGTCCATTGTAATTTTGTGAATAAATTGATTACTCACATTATAAATGTTTGATTATCTCTACTGAATACTTTCATTAGTTCTCACACTTACCTATTTGATTAATTAAGAATCGAATAGGATGGGAAAAATTCAATTTCTCTGTACTCTCTCTTCCTGTAGCGGAGGCTACAACAGGTACTTCTCCTTCCGCTTTGTTACTTCCTTCTGACTTCCCTTCTACCTCATCTTATAACTTCCATAATTCTAATGTGTTCTGCCTCCTTGTCAGCGTTTTACCTTTGTTGGTTGATAACAGGTGTGTGTACATGTGCTCTATAACTCCATGATCGTTCTTGCCTTGTGCCAGCTATGCAGTAAACATTTGTCCCTCGGTCCCTGCTGCCACTCATCATTATATTTATTAATATTCTCCCTATACACTGGGAGTTCCTTACACATATTTTCAATTGGTGTATACATTTTGAACAATTAATATGTCACAGTGGCATACTGGCCAACAACTAACTACCACAATAAAACAAAATGGCAATGTTAACAGAAAAGATCTCCTGAGGTCGCCCCCTAGAGCGCACCCCTGAGTTACCAGACAAACAATTCAAATATTCAACTCACTTTGCATATCCGCCCAACAACCCAACACAACTGCCACCAATATGTCACCCAAACTCTATACCCAGTCTACACTCTCACACCAAATCACTTTTGCCTATAATCAAATAACAACTTTTCTATCTATACTTTATACAACATAATCAAAAAAATAGTCAACACTTACATACACAATAGTCTATTGTTCTCCTCTCATTCCCTTAACCTTTCGAACAGAGGCATACAGTCTGCTCTAGTGCAGGACTTCTCACTCTTATTTAAAAAGCGCTGCCCTCCCTCCTCTCTCGCGGGACATTATACTCCAATACCCACAACTACTACTGTGGCATTACTGCTTCTCCATGCGTTAGCCTTCTACTAATTCTTCTATACTTCTACTATTGACCGCCTCTTGACAATAACATAACCATCAGGTTATCCAACTTCTCCATTCCTAATTGGATGATTTAAATTCTAACATTTTGCAATGTACACATCAATTTCCATTGGCTTTCCCACCTTGAGTGTTCCATCGTGGGTTTCTTCCTTCTTAATTGACCAATTATTGTGTGAGGTATAGACAGTGTAGCTACAAAAACAAATACTTCATCACTTTCTCATGAGACCCAAATTTTGGTACCATCTCACGGTTCTCAACCTTGTGACTGTACAAATGCTAGTTAGTATTGTGACTTCTCTTCGGAAACAGGTTTCACCTTTTAATACATTTCTTTTGTTTCCCTTGATGGTACTGCATGACTTCATGAGGCTTATTTCTTGGCCCTTTAATCCAGGACCATGTGAAACTCTAGATTGTAGATATATATGTGGATATATGTATATATATGTGTGTGGCCTTTTTAGATGTTATGTATATATTTGGTTGTGGGGCAGGGGGGCCACTCATTTCCCCACCCTTCCTTGATATTATGCGTTATTCCCTGAATTTGAACAGGTGTCCTTTTGCATCTTTTGATAAAGTGACCTTGTTTGTTGGTACTTGTAACTTCAATCTAGTGTCCATTTTCCAACGGAGAAGGGGGGTATTTCTTCTGCCTGATCAACTTCGACTGGCACAGCTCCCAGCTCAGTACTTCTTTCTCATCAAACTGTAGCCTTCATCTTGTTTGTTTCAAGTGATGTGTAAGAACATTGTTTTTTTTTTATATTTTTCCCTCGTTTAGGGCTTGGGAACCACCTCAACCCTCTGCTTCTAGCCAATCCATGTGCAGCTTTTCACATCTTCCCTCCAGTGTACTGACCTTGTTTCTTGCAGCATCTGAGAAAAATGGGAATTAAGTGTTTTTTACCACTAGAAATGTGAATGTTTCTCCATGACCTAGTTTTCTAAATACTGTGAAAGACTGCTTTTCAAAATGCATTTTACTTTAGAATGGAACAAACTCCAGCTGCTTCATGCTTCCTTAGCAATGTGAATTTCTATATGTGCCTTACTATTTTCTATGAACGCTGACTCCAATACTTCTAGGTACAAGCTTTCAAATAGAGGAAGTGGCATGTGTCACCTTCCTTTACATAGGAGTTTATCCTATTTCTAATGCACTGCTACATACTAATCACATCCTATATCATCCCAACATGCTATGCACTCTAAATATACTAAATACTTTAGGTTTCTAATCTGTATTTCTTCATTGACTGCTCTCAGAAATTCATCTATCCCTTCACATCTTCACATAAGACCTATACCTAAGACCTATCGCACCTTGAAACACGTGTGTATTGGCGCGTTATAAATGCCATATAATATCATATCATATCATATCATATCATAACATATCATATCATATCATATCATATCATATCATATGTGATACAAAATAAATAGGTGGCTGGCCTTCTGTGTAGATCATGACTCATGCTAGTGATATTTCCTTAACGTGTCATTTCTTTAATGCTTGAGGCATTGGATTTGCAATCCAACATTCCCCCTTTTTTGTTCCATCCAGAACAAACTCTTTCATACACTGTTTGTCATTGAGTTCTTTTTTCCACTCCCGATCATACCCATCTTTGGGGACTCATATTTTGCTGACATTCTCAAATGCCCCCCCCCCCTTTGCATCATTCCATGGGCTGCATCCAAGGAATCTACCATCTCTGTCTGCTGTGGGATCTACATAGCATTCAAGGTAACTTGCTGGATACGGGGGTGGTGACCAAACTGTTCCTGGTGGACCAATTGGGTGCTCAATTCATACCAATACTTGGCTTCGCTTGTATCTCTACCTAATTTTTCTGGATGTTTACATCTTTGCAAAGATCATTGGAAACCGCTGTTCTTACCATAAGTACTGTTTCATTTCATTGGGACACAAAACAAACCAATATTACTTGGTAGAGGCACCAAATCCAAATTAGGAGGACAAGAATGTGGAAAGGTATTTTACATATGTTTGTTAGCCAGTTTGGCATTCATGAAAATATTGCCCCAACCAGTCTGATACCTTGGTGATTCCTCCTTCTACCTCCATACATCGTCACAGATTATGGAGGGCCTTAATGGCTATATTTAATGAACCATTGTCTTTTGGGTACATGAAGGTGCAACATGCTGCCCCGATCTTCTTGCAGATGACTCCCTCCATGGCTGCGAGGAAATCCAACACCATGCGATTTTGTAGTGTCATGATTTGCAGGGATCGTAATTCTTCCCACACGGCATTGAGGCCATGCTCTGTGGTATTCATCAACTGGACCACATTGAATCTGATGACTTGAAGTAACTTAGTATTCATGGCTGTTTGTACTCCAGGGTTAAAGCAAAATGTAAAAAATAGTACCATCTTTGAGAACAGTTTATTGCGTCGGTATCTTATCTAGGGCATCTGAGTTTTGGCTAAAGCAGCTCAGCCTTCTCCTATGGGGTAATGTCAGTGGGCATTTATTATCTTGTGTAAATGGGGGTACTGGAAGGGACTGGGGTGTCCATTTTGTATTGAAAGATGTTTCTCTGGGATAGTACTGGTGCTATCAATTGTCACCAGGAAGCAGACTCCATTCCATAATGATGTGAAATGAAAATAAGCCTTGCTCCCACATTGCCAAAACACGTCCATTAATGTGGCTGCTCCATCACGTAATGCTGGCATGGCAAAAGGTCTGTTGCAATTTACATTCTGACCCACAGGAATGCTTCCTTAGCCCCTAAAACAGAATGAAGTTTGAATGAGTTTCTGTGCCTTAACAGTTTAATCATGTTGCTGGAAACTTGTCAATCTACTAACATGTTAAGCACTTCTGCAGTTGTCATCTGCATTTTTTATGACATCGTCTGTGTACCTAACCAGGCCCTCTTCTTTAAACACTGCTTGCCCCTTTACTCAATTTTTGTTCCAGTTGGATGCTCCGTCAATGTACATATATTGTCTGATAGCACAGCATATATAATATTGTCCCTCTTTTCCTACACATTCCTCTTTATTGACTTTTTCCAATCTTGCCTGTACTGTGTGTCCTGAAACTGTCCTTGTATCTTGCAGAGCACCAAGTGTGCTAAAGACTGTGCTTCTAATGCTGGCACTTCCTTAGGTATGAACAGTCATGGGGTGCCAACTACATGTGGTATTAGCCCACATTCATAGCCTTATTCATTATACTGGGTCCTGCCAATCTCTTTCATTGCATCGTAACAAAAATGTGTCCCTTTTGAATGATGTTTGTTCATCTATGGTATTAGTATTCATGTGTGCTTCTATTTGAATTACTCTTTTATGTTTGGTCCCAAGGGTACCTCTGGTTGCTGTTGCATCCACTAGTTTAGTTCACTGTTTCCACTACTTCTAACCCAACCATTCATTATTTTCACCATATCATATGCAAAAAAGAAGAGAGAAGAACAAACAACATATCCCTATGTACAAATTCTTCATTCTTTTGCTATTTTCTGTTTGTGCCTCAGCCATTTGTGCTAACCACCATCTTCCTGTTTGCCCAAATGGGTGTACTGACTCCATACAGGTTTTCATAGTCTCTATTCTACTCAACTGGGGTTAATGGTGCTTTCTCCAATGTCTGCTTCTTGCTGAGATGCTGCCTTCAAACGTCTGTCTTTCAGTTTCACTGTCATGGGTGTGGCATCTATCACCTCATGGGGACCCATGAACTTTGGCTGTTTTCACGTTCTGTTGTGTTTTCTAGCATAGACTCATTCCCCGGGGCTGGAGCTGTCAGGATGTGATGATTCAGTGCTGCTTGAGTTTGGTGTGTCCTGTCAGTGCACCTTGGAGATTACTTGGTGGGATATAAACTTGGCACATGTTGACAGGTCTCTAAGGTATACATTAATGTCCTCCCGAGGATCTCTGCGCTCCTGTGAGCACCTGTTGATGTTTGCATTGGGGTAACCTGGTAGACTTTGCTTGGCTGATTGCGCAAACTAAGCAGCGCTAAGGGCAGGCAATATAGCCAGCCTTTTCTTAATGTACTGCACATTTTAGTAAGTTTGTTTTTCAGCAAACAATTTACAGGGTCATTCATAGATTTCAGCACAGAGGCAGCGCACGCGAGCAGCGAAGAGAGGGATCGTGCGCCAGCGTGCGCCAGCTGTGTGTGCTAAACAGCATTCTGGCGCACCGCGTATTCATGGAATTACCAAGCCATAATGAGCAGTGGTGCAGAGAACATCCCGCAGCACCAGTTATGCCCCCAAGAATGCCCCTTGCACAAGGAAAAGCCATTGAAATCCCCAATGCAGCGCAAAGGGCTGCGCTAACCATGGACCAGTTTACAGGTCTGCTACACTGCAATCACGTGAGCGGGGAGCGTGTATTTGGGGGGTGCGCATGGAGAATCACACACAATAGGCTTTGTGCAAGTGGGGTACGTGTATTTCTGGGGTGCGTGGGAAGTTTCACACGCGATAGGCCCTGTGCGAGCGGGGTACATGTATTTCTGGGGTGCGCGGGAAGTTTCACATGCGATAGGCCCTGTGTGAGCGGGGTACGTGCATTTGGGGGGTGCACGTGGAGAATCACACACGATAGGCCTTGTGCGAGCGGGGTACGTGTATTTGGGGGTTGCGCATGGAGAATCACACGCGATAGGCCTTGTGCGAGCGGGGTACATGTATTTGCGGCGTGCGCATGGAGAATCACACGTGATAGGCATTGTGCAAGCGAGGTATGTGTAATTCTGGGGTGCACGGGAAGTTTCACATGCGATAGGCCCTGTGTGAACGGGGTACGTGTATTTCTGGGGTGCGTGGGAAGTTTCACACGCGATAGGCCCTGTGACATGTTTTCTATGTAAACTTATTAAATCGAATTTGAATGCACCTCCAGATACCTAGTTTCAATGCAAGTGTAAAGGCCTACTTTCCCCCTCCCAACATGGCCGCCTGCCGTCCTGCGTCACTAAAGCAAGGAAGCAATTCCATTCTGTCGCTTCACTATGCACGGCATTGTAACGATCCGAAAGAGCCCACTAAGAATCCACTTGCAATGCTGGAACAAAAGGTATGTTTAAATAAATGTCAAGATATTGCTTTTAATATGCCGGACTCACGCCCGGAAAACTAATAGCAATATGCCTCTTGCGGCGACGGCATAACCGACTCAGGTAACCTGAGTCTGTAATGCCCCCACCGCATATTGCTTAAATATTAGGAGGGACATTAGGATTAGATACACTACGGTCAGTCACGGTGAAACGTATTGCAATACAGTTAAATGAAGACTCAGTGTGTTAATTTATATATGGAGGGGACCATATTATCTAAATTTGAAGGAGAGAAATAATTCAATGTCCTCCCTATTAAATTCATTTCAAGTAGCACATATGTGGTTAAGAATCAAGTACATGAAAAATGAATGAAAACATTAGTTGTAGAAAAATAGTGGGCAAATAGTAGAAAACATTATTACATGCTAACTATTCAATCCACAGGTTATTCAATGAAATTAAACTTGTGAAACATTTTTACAAAAACCATACACTTAAACAGATGTATACCAAAAAAGATTAGGTTCACAATACAATACACAACATTGCATGTGGTATACAATTGGCATATTCAATCATTAACCATTTTATTAAATAATTAGCCTAAAAGATATAAAGTCTAATATTATCCAAACATGTTTCTTTCCTTTTTCATCGTTCTTATTTGGTTTAGCAAACTCTTCAGGGGAATATTCTGTGAAAATGATTCTGTTTATATGGTGAAGGGGCTTGACCAGAAGATGTGCTTCGCTCTTTTCGGTTTTCCGATTGCCTGTATGTTGAAATAGAAATGCACTTCTTTTGATTAATCGTCCATTGTAATTTTGTGAATAAATTGATTACTCACATTATAAATGGTTGATTATCTCTACTGAATACTTTCATTAGTTCTCACACTTACCTATTTGATTAATTAAGAATCGAATAGGATGGGAAAAATTCAATTTCTCTGTACTCTCTCTTCCTGTAGCGGAGGCTACAACAGGTACTTCTCCTTCCGCTTTGTTACTTCCTTCTGACTTCCCTTCTACCTCATCTTATAACTTCCATAATTCTAATGTGTTCTGCCTCCTTGTCAGCGTTTTACCTTTGTTGGTTGATAACAGGTGTGTGTACATGTGCTCTATAACTCCATTATCGTTCTTGCCTTGTGCCAGCTATGCAGTAAACATTTGTCCCTCGGTCCCTGCTGCCACTCATCATTATATTTATTAATATTCTCCCTATACACTGGGAGTTCCTTACACATATTTTCAATTGGTGTATACATTTTGAACAATTAATATGTCACAGTGGCATACTGGCCAACAACTAACTACCACAATAAAACAAAATGGCAATGTTAACAGAAAAGATCTCCTGAGGTCGCCCCCTAGAGCGCACCCCTGAGTTACCAGACAAACAATTCAAATATTCAACTCACTTTGCATATCCGCCCAACAACCCAACACAACTGCCACCAATATGTCACCCAAACTCTATACCCAGTCTACACTCTCACACCAAATCACTTTTGCCTATAATCAAATAACAACTTTTCTATCTATACTTTATACAACATAATCAAAAAAATAGTCAACACTTACATACACAATAGTCTATTGTTCTCCTCTCATTCCCTTAACCTTTCGAACAGAGGCATACAGTCTGCTCTAGTGCAGGACTTCTCACTCTTATTTAAAAAGCGCTGCCCTCCCTCCTCTCTCGCGGGACATTATACTCCAATACCCACAACTACTACTGTGGCATTACTGCTTCTCCATGCGTTAGCCTTCTACTAATTCTTCTATACTTCGACTATTGACCGCCTCTTGACAATAACATAACCATCAGGTTATCCAACTTCTCCATTCCTAATTGGATGATTTAAATTCTAACATTTTGCAATGTACACATCAATTTCCATTGGCTTTCCCACCTTGAGTGTTCTGTAAGGATATTTGGCATGTTACAGCACAGAGTACAGCACTACTGCACAAGTAGCACATTTTTTTTTGCAGCACCACCACAAGGGTGCGGTACATTGCTATATGGGTTACCAGATTAACAAGGAAAGACAGGCTATTCAGTCAAAAACGATTTTAACATATAAGATGCAAATCTATTTTTACAGTTAAAAGCACACATGCTCATTTAAAAATGCACACTATTTTTCACCTGAAATGCCTATGGTGCGAGAGACACATTTGAAAATTAACAGCTAACCTATTAACCATTAACCTGACTAATAAAACCTTATTTAACATAACCCACTAATAAAATGTGTTCTCCACTGCAGAATTAGGCATACTCTGAAAACCATTTAAATGTGTGTGCAGATTTTTTTCTTCTCTTCTCTGCCTGATTCTCCGTGTTTTTGTGCACAGTAACTGCAGGAAGAAGGAAGTCAGATTTGCAACAATTGCAAATGTATAAGCGAAGCTATTGTTGAAGAGTAGGAGGATGAGAGATGATGGATTTCATTGGGACACTTCATACAGAGGGCTGAGAGGAACGTTTTAGTGGGCAGTAACGGGGAAAAAGACAGGAGACATTTTTCTGCACTACTGGGGAGAAGAAGCTGGCTGTGGGGCCCCTGACAGAATGCAGATTCCTGTGTCCTGCTGCAGTCGAGATTGGGGAGAGCTGAAAGAAGGACCTTTCCACTGGCTGAGGCATTCCTATCTGCAAAAGCTGAGAATTCCAGGCAATGACCCCGGTTTGAGAAGGCAAGCGTTCCTTTTTGCTGGAGTTAATCCAAGGGAGCCACATTCACAAAGAGAACAGCCAAAGAGAACAACTAAAAAGATAAGGTAATGAGAAGTGTGGGAGCTGAGTGTGTACGGTAATATGCAGTCAGTGTAGGATTCCTGTGCGTGTCTTAATCAAGTGCTAATGTTGCAATTTGAGTTCTGTTCTCCGCCACTCTCTTTGCAGTGTGTCACAGACAATGCTTTGACTGTACCATTTTATTTCTGTAAAGAATGAGATCGTGTTTAAATACAACTTTTATAATACAGAAAAATATTTGAAAACAGACGGGTGATGTTTATTGTTTACCATTACAATGCTGATGATGTGGGGAGATTTTTAAACAGTGCAATGGTCATTTTAAGACAGATGTGTGCATGTCAGAATCAGTATGAATAATTGTGAGTGACTGTAGCATAGCTTGTTGGAGGTACATGAGCCAACGGGAAGAGAGACTCTCTGAACATAGCTCCCTACCGTATATAAGGTAGTGGAAATTACCACAAGACTACCACATATAGCTCTCTGTCGTAAATAAGTCAGTGAGTTCGCCCATGGTGGCACACCAACACTATCACTGGAAAATGTGGTATTCCTAGAATGCAGGTCTGAGGTCTCTCTAGTGATCACACGAAAAATCTAAGCAAAGATAAGGGATTCTGGACATTGGGGCCACAAATAAAACAAGGGAATTATGCTCACCAAAATACCACCAACCACGTATACCAAATATGCAGGTCTGGGTGCTGAAATAATGCATGTCCATTGTATTATTGTTGCACATGGCCAAATCTGAATACAAAGAGTGATTATTGCTAAGTTATTTTTCGGCGGTAATAAAATACCGTCAGGCCCCAAATCTCCACAAAATACCCTACATATTTATGGTGCGTTGCAGGCCGGGAAAGTGATCATAGAGTACCTACTGGGCGTGGCAAGTGTGTCTCACACTGCCATTTGCACATTAAAGGGAACCCATTTTATAATAGCAGTGTGCCACTAAAAACGAATTTCAGAATGTCACAAAGGGAAACCACATTCTCAGATCTAGTGCAATATTTAGAGGCAAAGTTATTTGCACATGGGAATTGGTCTTCGAATAGCACGTTAGAATGGAGTAACCGCATTCAGGGTGAGGTGCAGAAAGAAAAACTAGACAGTATTTTTGCAGAAGGCAGCATAATTCAGGTCTGCCTTACAAGATTATTGAATGCATCCGATAAAAGTGCAGAGAAAGACTGTTTAATACGGCTATGCGGCAAAATATGGTTTATTTTAAACAAGTCCCTGCGAATGCAAGAGAATGATACTCAGCTAATTAACAGGTTAAAGACTGAATTAGAGGGGGCAAGTAAAAATCAGGAAATGTTGAGAGCAGAATTGGATGTATGCCAAAAAGACATGCAATTAAAATGCAGAGACTTTGATACTCAGTTATCCAAAAGCAAGAAACAATTTGAAGATAGTGAGCAAGAATTGGCACACTTAAAAGCCTTAGTGGATCACATTAGGCAGGATAAAGATGAGGTTGTTTCAGAAATGCAGATTTTACAAAAAGAACATTGTGAAAAAGAAGGTGATCTCCAGAGTGCAGAACAAGAAATGATTAAAATGATCCAAGAAAGAGACAAGAGAAATAAAGAGTTCAATGAATGCCAAATGCAAATGTGCGAAATGCAGGAGGTGATTAATAAAATGAGTGATGAAAATAATTATTTGCATGATGAAGCCAACAGACTCCTTAAAAAGTGTAAGGACTTAGAACAGCAAATGTGCATTCCCAGGTCCCAGGAGAGGCGGCAAGGTACCACATTCAATGGAGTGGAGGTGAATTCTAGCTCTGCCCAAAGAGCTAGTGCCCCAGTGACTGGGCCGGTGACTGAACTTGGTTGCAGCGCCCTTGGGGGATTTGATACTCCCATTGGGGGCAGTCACCAATCTCATACACCTGAAAACAGGATTGACTCACAAAATAGTGCAATTCCATGCATTGCAACAAGTAGCCCCATAAAAATAAAAAATTCATTAAAGCCCTGATCAAACCATTTAAAAAGGGAGGTGAATGCTGCATTGAGGATCACTTAGAAGCGGTGCATGACATTTTTAAAGCACTCCAGATACCTAGGGAACAGTACAGACAATATTTTCATTTAACTTTAGATGCCCCGACGGCCAGCATCATAAGGGGATTAAATGAACAGCAGAATATGACATGGCTGGAGTTTGAAAAAGAAATTAGGCGTCATTTTTCTCCTTTTCAGTCATTGCAGGAGGCAAAGAAAGTCGCGTACACAATTACTGCTGGACCTAATACATCCCCTCGCCAATTTTTACAAGACTTAAAAAGAGCATTCTCTCGCTTTGATGTATCTTTTGACTCAAATTCCAATGAGTTTAAAACTGCATACTTCTATGGGCTACAGAAAGACATCATATCCCAATTGGTCCGTGAATTTGACCGTGACAAGTCCCTTGAGTGGATTGTACATCAAAGCACAAAGCTATATGAGGTACTCTATTGTCAGGGTAGAGAAAGTGATAAAATGAAAGATACTAGGCCTAAATCTAAAGAACCCTCAGCCACAGTAATGGAAATCAGGTCAGCCAAAATGTCCCTTGAGTCTGCTCAAAGTCAAGGTAAAAATAATGTGACACCTGAACAAAGGGGTAATCAACAAAGATCGCCATTTCCTGTACCAATGTTCCAAACACATGATCCTAGTAATAGAGAGAGCTACATCAGCCCTAGGTATCAAGGGGATAGACCCCGGGTAGGATATCGGCCTGGTATGGCAGGTATGAACAATAACCAGAGACAAAATCAAGATCAAAGAAATGATGGTCCCTACCAGTCATTGGGGACACAGAGCAGATTTGATCCCAGCACCATGATATATGGTAATCAGGATAGGCCCCGATATGTGGATCGATTTACTGATAATGGAAATCAACATAGGGGCCAGTACCCACAATCTGAGAGACAGGACATGAGGCAAAACGTGAACTACAGTCCACGCCAGTACAATGATTCCCCACCAGGGGACTATAATCAAAGGATGGGTGCAACCCGCTCCCCTCCACAAATGAATCAAGAGTTCAGAAACCATCCCAACCGGCATCAATCACCTGAGAGGTATCAGAATAGATCCAATCAGGGGGAAAACAACCAATATCGACCTAGGCCACAGAAAGAGGATCCTAGAGAGATGGGAAGGTTCCAGTGCCTTGAGACACAAGTGAAAATGTTAGCTGAGCAAATAGGAAAGCTCTATACAGCGCAAAAACAACCTTCCAAAGAGGGGGCTGATGGCCATAGCAATGACCGGGGGGCTTCCGAAAAGTGACTAAGTACTCATGATAACTGCAGTGCCAAAATGACAGATTGCTCTGATATAATTTTGCATAACGACTCTGAGATGCCTAATGGATTAAAAATGAAAGTACCAGTAAATGAAATTGTGATAGAAAGTGCAAATACTTCTAAAAAAGAGGTACGGTTTAGCTTAGAGCTAAATAAAACAGTAAAGATTTGCACAAATGAAAAAGAAACATTAGGAATTCCAAAAGAACAAAGGAACAGATTTAAGAAAAATGACTCATGCATGGGGAATACCAGTGAACAGGGAGTAAGTGGGGATGCCATAGCTCCTTCCCTGGGCAAGCAAAACAATGACCAAACACGGACAGAAAAAGGAAATACTCACAAGGAGGGTACAAGTCAATCACCTGAAGAATTCTTTGAGCCACATATTTTTGAAGAGGCTGAAAGGGCTGGTATTACACTAAATGATCACAAATGCACAGAATTAAAAAATGACAAATTGCTGAATGATGTTGTTACACATGTTCAGTTGGAAGGTTGTAATGTGGTCTCTGATGTTACCCAGATGGATGGGCGAACAGTGGCCACACTCCAAAAAACCTCTGAACATGGAGAAATGAATAAAATATCTCGCACATAAATGGGTAAAAAGGAGGGAAAAATGTCTTTTCATTTACCAATGTGCTTAGCCAAAAGTGAAAAAGAACTGAGAAAGGTGAGCCCTGAAATCAGTAAGAATTCACATTTCTTATGTGTATTAGAGGAAGTTGAGGACAGATATTATGCACCCATCACTGTAGAAGAAAAATGCCACACCTTTGCTATGATTGACACTGGCGCACAGGCCACAATTATGTCCAAGGAGCTGGTAAAGAGTATCAATGAAGGGAGGCCTCCACAGAGTCAGATCACAGTGAAGGCAAATCAAGGCCCAGTGCATAACTTTAATGGGGAGGAGGTGCCCATCATAGGTGTAACTGAGGTTGACATAAAAATAGGAAAGCACAGAATGAAACAAGAGGTATTGATCACCTCTATTTGTGAAATTCCATTTCTGATGGGGACAGATTGCCTGAAAAGATTGTCTCCTCTCATAGATGGGGTGAATGGAGTGCTGTGGTCCTTAACCAAAAAACCATTGAGGCCTAAGAAGCTAAAATCACAAAACAGCAATATAAAAGAACGTCACACCGTTGCCAAAACAAATGATGCTGTGGAGGTATATCTCCAGAATAGCTGCATACCTAGTGTCACTGTTATATTAATGTGTCAAGACAAAGATCAGAGCGACAATGAAAAGCTACTTGTACAAATATACTTGGACCCAAGGAAAGATTGGCAGACTGCCATAGATGAGCACACATTACGTTTCTATTTAAAAGAGAAAACATGCAAACAGAATATTGTTCCTAAAACAGATTCAGAAAAACACATTACCACTCTGGCAGAAATACACATGGAAGATGAGCAACCATGGGTTCATGTTGGTATAAATGATTATCTTAAAACAATAAAAGCCACTTTAGCGCTTGGACATGAAAGGAGTTTCATTAATGAGAGATTGTTGCAAAAAATTATGGAGAGGGAAGAAATCCCGAAATTTAGGATTAAAAACCAATATGTTTCTGGGTTGGACAGTCCAGACTTTGAAAACCGAATTGCAGGCAGATGCATGCTTAAAATTAGCATTGGGCAGAAAACAATTTACCATAATGTATGGATAGTGAGTGGAACACAAAATGAATTTTACATGGGCAATGACATCATGCACAGAATGTGTTTGGTGTTAGATTTCCTTAATCAAAAAATATGGTCACGCCTAGGTGGTCCGGCACCTGAATTTGAAGACAAAAGAAGGGCTTATCATTGTGCACAACTGGTTCCTTATGCAGTCGAATTACAAATAAGGAAAGATACTATTATTCCTGCATTTACAAAACAGTTTGCAGTAACACTGAAATGCAAAAATGGGCAGCAGATGAAAGGCTCTGATGCATTTGTATGCCTGAATGAATCCATAAAACAGCAAGGCCTGGATTATGAATACATTCCATTGGTAGACATTGGTGAGGGATCTGTAAAAATCATGGTAAATAATAAAGGTTGTCAGGATATTCATTTAGAGGAAAACTCCCCATTAGGAATGGCCATACAAAAATCACATTATACGGCAGATTTAAATAACATGGTGATTGGGAATATTCCTGAAAAATATGTAGATGCCAAGGGCGAGTTGCCAGAACACCTGGACTCTCAGCCCAAAGGAATATTTAAAATTCATTCTGTGTATCCTTATGATTCAAATGAGACAGTGTGCTGCCATCAAGAGGATTGCATAATATTTAATTGAAATGAAAATGAAACAGGAAATCAGCCCATTGAAGTGGAAGCTGATATGCCAAAATATTTAAAAGTGGCAGCTCTACAAAAAGACACAGCCACACAGTTAGAGGAAAGCGCTGAGATTCCTTTACCAGAAGAGTTTCCAGAATTTTCCAGAATGGTAGAAGAGCAGATCTCCTTAGCGGATGCATGTGGCAGCGATGAGGATCGACGCAACCTGAGGGAAATATTTATGGAGTTTAAGGATGTATTTGCAAAAGATGCTTATGATTGTGGTTTAACTGATTTACATGTGGCCACACTACCAGAAGGTTGTAGCAGAAATCCAGTGTTTGTACGCCAGTATAGACTACCGCTGGCATGTTTAGAATCATTGGCAGAGATTATTAAAAATTTGGAATCACGGGGAATAATCAGGCCCATTCATAGCACATCCAATACGCCTATTTTAGGTGTGTTAAAGCCAAATGGTCAATGGCGGCTGTGTGCAGACTTAAGAGAGTTAAATAAAAGAGTACCAGTATCTAGATGGCCACTACCATTCATTGATCAGGGCCTAGCTCAGATACATGGTTCAAATGTATTTACCACATTAGATCTCACCTCTGGATATTGGTGTGTGCCATTGGCAGAGGAGATACAACACTTATTTTCCTTTACATTTGACAGGACTCAATATGCCTGGCTTAGAGCTCCGTTCGGGTACATCAATAGTGGGAGTGAATTTGGCATATTTTTGAGAAAGGCCATGCCGGATGCAGCGGAAAGAGGAATAGTTTATGTGGATGATGTCCTGATAAAAAATGAAAGCCTTAAAAGCCATTTTGATGAAATAAGACATGTGCTTGGCCAATTGCAGAAAGCAGGCGCCAAAGTATCTTTGCAAAAAGCACAATGGTGCAAGAAAAAAGTGAACTTTCTAGGGCATGAAGTGACTGAACATGGGCTAAATCCACAAAGGAAGAAAATAGAGGCCATACAAAGATTAAAAGATCCTAAAAATGTGAAAGGAGTAAAAAGTTTATTAGGGATGACAGGCTATAACAGAAAGTTCATTGAGAATTATGCAGAAATCACTCAACCATTGACTAAACTGCTTAAACTAAATACTCCCTGGAGATGGGAAAGAGAGCAGTCTGATGCAGTGGCTAGATTGAAGGAATGTCTTGTAAAGGCACCATGTTTAGCATACCCCATACAGGACAGGGATTTCTTTATAGAAATAGGTTTTTCTGAACATTGTATGTCAGCAGTGTTATCACAAAAACACGATTTGAATCACAAAACCATTGCATATGCAAGTAAGGCATTTTCCCAAGTTGAAATGAAATTTAATGAATGTGAAAAGGCCCTATTAACCACTGTGTGGGCGCTACAACATTTCCGCCCCATTGTTCAGGGAGAAAAGGTGATTATTGAAACAAATCATCAACCTTTGCAATTTTTAGAGAGTAAAAGAATTAGATCAGGCAATCTAGCGCAATCCAGAATCACTTCATGGACGCTGGCATTACAAGGTTTTCCCGTAGAAGTGAGATATGGACAAAATAAAAAGAGCCCAATTGCTCAAGGGTTAGCTGACTTACATGACTGTGCAGCTGAACAAATACCAAATGAAATGGAAGTGGAAACTAGTTTGCAGGAATTTGAACAATCATCACACAAAGCTTTTGATGAAAAAACATGCAAGGATTTGCCAACTGTATATGTGGATGGTTGTGCTTTTCACATTGAAAATGACAATAATAAACAATTAGTGGCAGGAATAGGAAATGTCTGGTTGAAATGTGAAGGCGTTCCTAGTATAGGGATGAGGATTGGAGATAGGAGCAGTCAGGTGGCGGAATTGGCAGCCATCTATAAAGCAATTGCTACTGCAGTTGATAAAAAGTTCAGTGAAATTGTCCTGGTGACTGATTCTGACTATGCACGGAATAGCTTTGTGGAGTATTTGCCTGGTTGGAAAGCAAGAGGCATGGTTACATACAACAAAAAGCCACTTAAACATGGAAAAATGATACAAGCCATAGACAAATTGGTGTCAGAAAATAATTTAACAATATACTGGAGAAAAATTCGTGGGCATTTAAAAACACCAGGAGAGGATAAGGAGGGAAATGATAAGGCAGACCATCTGGCTAAGATTGGGGCTGTGATGGGAGAATTGCTACCTATTGATTATTTAATGGGTGAAATACAAATTGATGCAGTCACACGTTCTAAAGCACCAAAGGAGGTAGATCAACCGGTGGTGCAGTGGAGTCATGACACGCCAGACCAAGATTTGATTGAGGCACAAAAGAATGATCAAATTTTGGGAATCTATTATAATCATTTGATAGATCCTGAACAAAATCCTGTAACAGAAAAAGATTGTATGGGAAAAGAAGAGTTGAGGGTGTTATTAAAGAACAAAACACGAATTAGAGAGTCCATAACAGGGCAAATACAGTGGGTAGTACCCCTTTCATTCAGAGGACTAATGCTACACCATGCACATGATGCCATAACTGCAGGCCATAGAGGTTCACAAAAGACATTAGAAATACTAAAAGATTATGCTTACTGGCCTCATATGTCCCAAGATGTGGAATTATATACTAGAGGATGTCTAGTATGCGCCCAATTTAAACCTGCTTCACCAATGCATAGAGCACCATTGATGAAAAGAGGCCTAACTCTCCCATGGTCAGATTTGCAAATAGACTATGTAGGTCCTTTAAAAAGGGCGAGCAGGGGACACCGTTATATTTTGAGTGTGGTATGTTTGATGTCGAAGTGGATTGAGTGCATTCCTGCACCAGATTGTAGTGCGCAAACAGCAGCCACATTGCTGGTGAACCATGTGTTCTCAAGGTTTGGGTTGCCACAAAGAATTGAGTCAGACAGAGGAAGTCATTTCACAAGTACTCTAATGAGTAAGGTATGGCAAATACTAGGTGTGAAAAGGAAGCTACATATCGCATATCGGGCGGCGTCTTCAGGTACAGTTGAAAGAAGCAATAGGTCTGTTGTGGATATTTTAAAGAAATTTGTGGCAGAAGCAGGTTCCAGCTGGGATTTACGTTTACCATTGGTTCTGATGGCAATCAGGTCGACTCCTGCCAAAGCAACAGGTGTTAGCCCCCATGAGGTCTTAACAGGTAGGAAAATGGTGTTACCACAACACCTACTATACAGAACACATGAGCAAACTCTAGTGAGTGCATCCACAGTTCATGAATATATTGATGAACTGAGGAGGCATTTGCAACATGCATTTGCTTTTGTGCAGAGAAATCTGGAAAGAGCTGCTGACAGTGCTAAGTCATATTATGACAAAAAGACATCAGTAAAGGAATACAATGTAGGGGATCAGGTGTACAAGTTTCATTTTGGAAAAAGTAAACAGAAAAATTCTAAATTTCTAGCGGCCTGGCAGGGGCCATTTCGAATTATAGATAAGGTCTCTCCTGTAGTGTATAAAATTTTGAAAAATGAAGGTGAAACAGCAATAGAGCAGTTTGTCCATGTAAATCAAATCAAACCATGCCATCCCAGGCATGAGATCAGGCAGCTTGAGCATGTAGAAACAGATAGAGTCCCTTGAGAAAATAAATGGGTGTAATCAGGAGGCAGTGACAAAGAAGTTAAAAAAAAAGTTGATTGTTATGATGGCACATAAACACTGTAATGTATGTAAAAATATATAAATAAATAAATAAATAAATAAATAAATGCACATATAATGGAAGCTCATGGTTGGTGTGCAGAGAGAAAGTGTGTTAAATATTGAATATCTGCTTGTTTTCTTTTAACTTGTATTTGATTTCAGAAAAAAAACAGAAAAAAATAAAAAAATAACAAATATAAACGAAATATTTTTACCAAGCATGTTTTATTTTTGGCAAAAGGTGGAAATTAGTATTGTGCTATGTACTTAATCTGTTTCTTTTCTTTTTGATTTAGAAAACTAACATTATTTGATCGGAGGTTCCGGGACCAGAGGCCACGGGAGACGATGGAGTCCTGGAGTCCCCTGGATGAAGACCAAAAGATGCCTGCCTCCAGGTGGAGGTGAAGACAAAATAACCGGAATGCCAAAAGAGATGACTACTGTGGATTCAAGATTGCCAAGATGAAAGAGTACTCGAATGAACCGAATAACATCGCTGGTCGGGACATACCAAAAGAGACAAAACAAAAGTTCCGGCATATGAAGTTCCACGTATTTATTATTTTAATTATTTATTTTAATTTGTTATATTAATTATTTGTTTTAGTTAGTTGTTTTATTTCGTTGTTTTTAATTGACTTGGAAAATTTAAACTTAAAGTAATGCCACTTCCACTGAGAAGGCAAATGTGAAACATTTTATGAACTGATGGACTCAGATGAAGTGTTGATTGCAAATTTTTCATTGATGCACATGAATATTCATTTTGTTGGATTGCTATATTGTAAAAAAAAAAGAGAGAACAAGTTGTTTTTAGGGATTGGCTTGGATTATAGCCAAGTTCTAAAAACAAAAGGAGGGTATATGTAAGGATATTTGGCATGTTACAGCACAGAGTACAGCACTACTGCACAAGTAGCACATTTTTTTTTGCAGCACCACCACAAGGGTGCGGTACATTGCTATATGGGTTACCAGATTAACAAGGAAAGACAGGCTATTCAGTCAAAAACGATTTTAACATATAAGATGCAAATCTATTTTTACAGTTAAAAGCACACGTGCTCATTTAAAAATGCACACTATTTTTCACCTGAAATGCCTATGGTGCGAGAGACACATTTGAAAATTAACAGCTAACCTATTAACCATTAACCTGACTAATAAAACCTTATTTAACATAACCCACTAATAAAATGTGTTCTCCACTGCAGAATTAGGCATACTCTGAAAACCATTTAAATGTGTGTGCAGATGTTTTTCTTCTCTTCTCTGCCTGATTCTCCGTGTTTTTGTGCACAGTAACTGCAGGAAGAAGGAAGTCAGATTTGCAACAATTGCAAATGTATAAGCGAAGCTATTGTTGAAGAGTAGGAGGATGAGAGATGATGGATTTCATTGGGACACGTCATACAGAGGGCTGAGAGGAAAGTTTTAGTGGGCAGTAATGGGGAAAAAGACAGGAGACATTTTTCTGCACTACTGGGGAGAAGAAGCTGGCTGTGGGGCTCCTGACTGAATGCAGATTCCTGTGTCCTGCTGCAGTCGAGATTGGGGAGAGCTGAAAGAAGGACCTTTCCACTGGCTGAGGCATTCCTATCTGCAAAAGCTGAGAATTCCAGGCAATGACCCCGGTTTGAGAAGGCAAGCGTTCCTTTTTGCTGGAGTTAATCCAAGGGAGCCACATTCACAAAGAGAACAGCCAAAGAGAACAACTAAAAAGATAAGGTAATGAGAAGTGTGGGAGCTGAGTGTGTACGGTAATATGCAGTCAGTGTAGGATTCCTGTGCGTGTCTTAATCAAGTGCTAATGTTGCAATTTGAGTTCTGTTCTCCGCCACTCTCTTTGCAGTGTGTCACAGACAATGCTTTGACTGTACCATTTTATTTCTGTAAAGAATGAGATCGTGTTTAAATACAACTTTTATAATACAGAAAAATATTTGAAAACAGACGGGTGATGTTTATTGTTTACCATTACAATGCTGATGATGTGGGGAGATTTTTAAACAGTGCAATGGTCATTTTAAGACAGATGTGTGCATGTCAGAATCAGTATGAATAATTGTGAGTGACTGTAGCATAGCTTGTTGGAGGTACATGAGCCAACGGGAAGAGAGACTCTCTGAACATAGCTCCCTACCGTATATAAGGTAGTGGAAATTACCACAAGACTACCACATATAGCTCTCTGTCGTAAATAAGTCAGTGAGTTCGCCCATGGTGGCACACCAACACTATCACTGGAAAATGTGGTATTCCTAGAATGCAGGTCTGAGGTCTCTCTAGTGATCACACGAAAAATCTAAGCAAAGATAAGGGATTCTGGACATTGGGGCCACAAATAAAACAAGGGAATTATGCTCACCAAAATACCACCAACCACGTATATCAAATATGCAGGTCTGGGTGCTGAAATAATGCATGTCCATTGTATTATTGTTGCACATGGCCAAATCTGAATACAAAGAGTGATTATTGCTAAGTTATTTTTCGGCGGTAATAAAATACCGTCAGGCCCTAAATCTCCACAAAATACCCTACAGTTCCATCGTGGGTTTCTTCCTTCTTAATTGACCAATTATTGTGTGACGTATAGACAGTGTAGCTACAAAAACAAATACTTCATCACTTTCTCATGAGACCCAAATTTTGGTACCATCTCACCGTTCTCAACCTTGTGACTGTACAAATGCTAGTTAGTATTGTGACTTCTCTTCGGAAACAGGTTTCACCTTTTAATACATTTCCTTTGTTTCCCTTGATGGTACTGCATGACTTCATGAGGCTTATTTCTTGGCCCTTTAATCCAGGACCATGTGAAACTCTAGATTGTAAATCTATATGTGGATATATGTATATATATGTGTGTGGCCTTTTTAGATGTTATGTATATATTTGGTTGTGGGGCAGGGGGGCCACTCATTTCCCCCACCCTTCCTTGATATTATGCGTTATTCCCTGAATTTGAACAGGTGTCCTTTTGCATCTTTTGATAAAGTGACCTTGTTTGTTGGTACTTGTAACTTCAATCTAGTGTCCATTTTCCAACGGAGAAGGGGGGTATTTCTTCTGCCTGATCAACTTCGACTGGCACAGCTCCCAGCTCAGTACTTCTTTCTCATCAAACTGTAGCCTTCATCTTGTTTGTTTCAAGTGATGTGTAAGAACATTGTTTTTTTTTTATATTTTTCACTTGTTTAGGGCTTGGGAACCACCTCAACCCTCTGCTTCTAGCCAATCCATGTGCAGCTTTTCACATCTTCCCTCCAGTGTACTGACCTTGTTTCTTGCAGCATCTGAGAAAAATGGGAATTAAGTGTTTTTTACCACTAGAAATGTGAATGTTTCTCCATGACCTAGTTTTCTAAATACTGTGAAAGACTGCTTTTCAAAATGCATTTTACTTTAGAATGGAACAAACTCCAGCTGCTTCATGCTTCCTTAGCAATGTGAATTTCTATATGTGCCTTACTATTTTCTATGAACGCTGACTCCAATACTTCTAGGTACAAGCTTTCAAATAGAGGAAGTGCCATGTGTCACCTTCCTTTACATAGGAGTTTATCCTATTTCTAATGCACTGCTGCATACTAATCACATCCTATATCACTCTACATGCTTTGCACTCTAAATATACTAAATACTTTAGGTTTCTAATCTGTATTTCTTCATTGACTGCTCTCAGAAATTCATCTATCCCTTCACATCTTCACATAAGACCTATACCTAAGACCTATCGCACCTTGAAACACGTGTGTATTGGCGCGTTATAAATGCCATATCATATCATATCATATCATAACATATCATATCATATCATATCATATCATATCATATCATATGTGATACAAAATAAATAGGTGGCTGGCCTTCTGTGTAGATCATGACTCATGCTAGTGATATTTCCTTAACGTGTCATTTCTTTAATGCTTGAGGCATTGGATTTGCAATCCAACATTCCCCCTTGTTTGTTCCATCCAGAACAAACTCTTTCATACACTGTTTGTCATTGAGTTCTTTTTTCCACTCCCGATCATACCCATCTTTGGGGACTCATATTTTGCTGACATTCTCAAATGCCCCCCCCCCCTTTGCATCATTCCATGGGCTGCATCCAAGGAATCTACCATCTCTGTCTGCTGTGGGATCTACATAGCATTCAAGTTAACTTGCTGGATACGGGGGTGGTGACCAAACTGTTCCTGGTGGACCAATTGGGTGCTCAATTCATACCAATACTTGGCTTCGCTTGTATCTCTACCTAATTTTTCTGGATGTTTACATCTTTGCAAAGATCATTGGAAACCGCTGTTCTTACCATAAGTACTGTTTCATTTCATTGGGACACAAAACAAACCAATATTACTTGGTAGAGGCACCAAATCCAAATTAGGAGGACAAGAATGTGGAAAGGTATTTTACATATGTTTGTTAGCCAGTTTGGCATTCATGAAAATATTGCCCCAACCAGTCTGATACCTTGGTGATTCCTCCTTCTACCTCCATACATCGTCACAGATTATGGAGGGCCTTAATGGCTATATTTAATGAACCATTGTCTTTTGGGTACATGAAGGTGCAACATGCTGCCCCGATCTTCTTGCAGATGACTCCCTCCATGGCTGCGAGGAAATCCAACACCATGCGATTTTGTAGTGTCATGATTTGCAGGGATCGTAATTCTTCCCACACGGCATTGAGGCCATGCTCTGTGGTATTCATCAACTGGACCACATTCAATCTGATGACTTGAAGTAACTTAGTATTCATGGCTGTTTGTACTCCAGGGTTAAAGCAAAATGTAAAAAATAGTACCATCTTTGAGAACAGTTTATTGCGTCGGTATCTTATCTAGGGCATCTGAGTTTTGGCTAAAGCAGCTCAGCCTTCTCCTATGGGGTAATGTCAGTGGGCATTTATTATCTTGTGTAAATGGGGGTACTGGAAGGGACTGGGGTGTCCATTTTGTATTGAAAGATGTTTCTCTGGGATAGTACTGGTGCTATCAATTGTCACCAGGAAGCAGACTCCATTCCATAATGATGTGAAATGAAAATAAGCCTTGCTCCCACATTGCCAAAACACGTCCATTAATGTGGCTGCTCCATCACGTAATGCTGGCATGGCAAAAGGTCTGTTGCAATTTACATTCTGACCCACAGGAATGCTTCCTTAGCCCCTAAAACAGAATGAAGTTTGAATGAGTTTCTGTGCCTTAACAGTTTAATCATGTTGCTGGAAACTTGTCAATCTACTAACATGTTAAGCACTTCTGCAGTTGTCATCTGCATTTTTTATGACATCGTCTGTGTACCTAACCAGGCCCTCTTCTTTAAACACTGCTTGCCCCTTTACTCAATTTTTGTTCCAGTTGGATGCTCCGTCAATGTACATATATTGTCTGATAGCACAGCATATATAATATTGTCCCTCTTTTCCTACACATTCCTCTTTATTGACTTTTTCCAATCTTGCCTGTACTGTGTGTCCTGAAACTGTCCTTGTATCTTGCAGAGCACCAAGTGTGCTAAAGACTGTGCTTCTAATGCTGGCACTTCCTTAAGTATGAACAGTCATGGGGTGCCAACTACATGTGGTATTAGCCCACATACATAGCCTTATTCATTATACTGGGTCCTGCCAATCTCTTTCATTGCATCGTAACAAAAATGTGTCCCTTTTGAATGATGTTTGTTCATCTATGGTATTAGTATTCATGTGTGCTTCTATTTGAATTACTCTTTTATGTTTGGTCCCAAGGGTACCTCTGGTTGCTGTTGCATCCACTAGTTTAGTTCACTGTTTCCACTACTTCTAACCCAACCATTCATTATTTTCACCATATCATATGCAAAAAAGAAGAGAGAAGAACAAACAACATATCCCTATGTACAAATTCTTCATTCTTTTGCTATTTTCTGTTTGTGCCTCAGCCATTTGTGCTAACCACCATCTTCCTGTTTGCCCAAATGGGTGTACTGACTCCATACAGGTTTTCATAGTCTCTATTCTACTCAACTGGGGTTAATGGTGCTTTCTCCAATGTCTGCTTCTTGCTGAGATGCTGCCTTCAAACGTCTGTCTTTCAGTTTCACTGTCATGGGTGTGGCATCTATCACCTCATGGGGACCCATGAACTTTGGCTGTTTTCACGTTCTGTTGTGTTTTCTTGCATAGACTCATTCCCCGGGGCTGGAGCTGTCAGGATGTGATGATTCAGTGCTGCTTGAGTTTGGTGTGTCCTGTCAGTGCACCTTGGAGATTACTTGGTGGGATATAAACTTGGCACATGTTGACAGGTCTCTAAGGTATACATTAATGTCCTCCCAAGGATCTCTGCGCTCCTGTGAGCACCTGTTGATGTTTGCATTGGGGTAACCTGGTAGACTTTGCTTGGCTGATTGCGCAAACTAAGCAGCGCTAAGGGCAGGCAATATAGCCAGCCTTTTCTTAATGTACTGCACATTTTAGTAAGTTTGTTTTTCAGCAAACAATTTACAGGGTCATTCATAGATTTCAGCACAGAGGCAGCGCACGCGAGCAGCGAAGAGAGGGATCGTGCGCCAGCGTGCGCCAGCTGTGTGTGCTACACAGCATTCTGGCGCACCGCGTATTCATGGAATTCCCAAGCCATAATGAGCAGTGGTGCAGAGAACATCCCGCAGCACCAGTTATGCCCCCAAGAATGCCCCTTGCACAAGGAAAAGCCATTGAAATCCCCAATGCAGCGCAAAGGGCTGCGCTAACCATGGACCAGTTTACAGGTCTGCTACACTGCAATCACGCGAGCGGGGAGCGTGTATTTGGGGGGTGCGCATGGAGAATCACACACAATAGGCTTTGTGCAAGTGGGGTACGTGTATTTCTGGGGTGCGTGGGAAGTTTCACACGCGATAGGCCCTGTGCGAGCGGGGTACATGTATTTCTGGGGTGCGCGGGAAGTTTCACATGCGATAGGCCCTGTGTGAGCGGGGTACGTGCATTTGGGGGGTGCGCGTGGAGAATCACACACGATAGGCCTTGTGCGAGTGGGGTACATGTATTTGGGGGGTGCGCATGGAGAATCACACGCGATAGGCCTTGTGCGAGCGGGGTACGTGTATTTGGGGGTTGCGCATGGAGAATCACACGCGATAGGCCTTGTGCGAGCGGGGTACATGTTTTTGCGGCGTGCGCATGGAGAATCACACGTGATAGGCATTGTGCAAGCGAGGTATGTGTAATTCTGGGGTGCACGGGAAGTTTCACATGCGATAGGCCCTGTGTGAGCGGGGTACGTGTATTTCTGGTGTGCGTGGGAAGTTTCACACGCGATAGGCCCTGTGCGAGTGGGGTATGTGTATTTCTGGGGTGCGCGGGAACCTTCACACGCGATAGGCCATGTGCAAGCAGGGTACGTGTATTTCTGGGGTGCGCGGGAAGGTTCACATGCGATAGGCCCTGTGCGATCGAGGTACGTGTATTTCTGGGGTGCGCAGGAATTCTCACACGCGATAGGCACTGTGCGAGCGGGGTACGTGCATTTGGGGGGTGCACATGGAGAATCACACGTGAATTGGCAGTGTGAGTCCTCCCAGGTGTGCCCACTACGCCCTCCCCAGCCCCTGAAGGCAGCCCACACCACAGGGGACTACCCTGCACCCCTGGTCATGTCCCGTAGGCAGCCCATCTACCCTGGGCATGCCCCCCAGCCAGCCCACATGTCACCATGCACTAGTGAGCACCGACTCATGTCCCCCTGCTCCCCCACCCATCCAGCATTGATGGGCACCTGACAGGCCCCGACTCATGTCCCCCTACACCCCCACCCATCCAGCATTGATGGGCACCTGCCAGCAGGCCCCAACTCATGTCTCCCTGCACCCCCACCCATCCAGCATTGACGGGCACCTGCCAGCAGGCTCTGACTCATGTCCCCCTGCACCCCCACCCATCCAGCACTGACGGGCACCTGCCAGCAGGACTCGACTCATGTCCCCCTGCACCCTCACCCATCCAGCATTGACGGACACCTGCCAGCAGGCCCCGACTCACATCCCCCTGCACCTCCACCCATCCAGCATTGATGGGCACCTGCCAGCAGGCTCCGGCTCATGTCCCCCTGCACCCCCACCCATCCAGCATTGACGGGCACCTGCCAGCAGGCCCCGACTCATGTTCCCCTACACCCCCACCCATCCAGCATTGACCTGCACCCCCATCCATCCAGCATTGATGGGCGCCTGCCAGCAGGCCACGACTCATGTCCCCCCCCAACATGTCATAAAGATGCACATTCATGGGCCTCATGTCCACCAAAATCCCACTGCATGCCACCCCAGTCTTGAGACCCAATCAAGTTTCCCATCCACCCCACACTGAAAGGCCTATTTCATGACACAAACCAAAAGTCAACTATGCACATCAACACATGTCCGTCACACACACACACTGGGTGCTAGTGATTGTGTAAACCCACTTTGTGACATGCAGTAAACCAATGAAGGAATACCACACATGGAAGTAATAAATCAAAATGTATTTTGCAAAAAATGAAGCTAATGGAAAGAAACCATGAAAATGATTTTAAACAAGAAAAGAAATGCATGTCCAAAAATGAAAAAAAGAAATGAAGTCTCAATCCAAAGTAATCCAAAAGAAAGTTATTCCAAACTCTCCGTCCACCAAAGCAAATCCAAAGGAAACATAAATTGTAAAATCCATTGATCCATGGTGATTTAAAATAAATTATTTTTCAGAAATCCACAGTTCAACTATGTACAACGATTGAAACCCGCGTCCATGAGCCCAACAAATGAAATTAAACCTATAAAAAAAAAACTACCTAATGAAGAACTATATGCAAAAACGTGGGGCATTGTCCAAGCATCCCAAAAGAAATAAAAACAGAAAGGAAACCTAACACTAACTAACTATATACAATGGCGGCGGGCAAGTCCTACGGCTCACTCTGTGATGGCGTGGGCCAGGGCATCATGGAACTCCATGTCAATCTCCTGGAGGCGGGCCTCTGCCCTGGCCCCGAGGTCTCACAGGGATGCAGTCATGGCCTGTTCCAACTCCCTGTGAGTTGCCTCGAGGTACTCAGCCCACCTCAACGCCCTGCTGTTGGAAAAACTCCACCCTGAGCATGGTGAGCTGCGCCTCTTCCACCCACCACCGCTCCGCATCTATCCGCTGGCCCAACCACAGCCACACGGAAGACACTCCCATTCCAGGGTCCTCCTGCCCTCTGGCCGATGCCTGCCCCTCTGATGTTGATGGTCCGAGCCATCATCGCTCCCACCTTGAGCCTGCTGCTGCTGCTGTCCATGTGCCCTGTCCGATGATGCCTGCACATCCTCCATCTGCTGGTCTCCAGTTGGTGGGGTGTCCACCCCTGCTGGACCTCTGACTCCTGACTGTGGCAGGGATGGGATCTTCACCAAGCTGGCTGTGTTGGTCGGGCCAGGTCAACAGGGGGCCCTGGTGGAATCTGGGCTGGAAGACAGCAGGGAGAATGACTGGTGCATAGTCTCCACAGAGGAGGAGAGGTCCGCCAGAGTGCGTGAGACATGTAGAAACCCTCCGACCATGGCCCTCCCAACTGTGCCACGTTGCCACGCAGCTCTTTGTGATGGTGTGTGTGGTCCCCCAGGAAGCACGCACATCATCACGAATGTCACACGTGCGCAACGCGACACCAATCAGGACGGAGCTCATACAGTCATGGGACTCCTCGTCCGCAGGTAGTGGAGTGCCAGATGACGTGGGCCTCCCCCCTACCTGTGGACAGGCCTGGGAGGGGGCATCCCTGCTCGTGCACGGTGGTGCAGTCACATGGTCAGGGACAGCGACATGCACAGGCCCCTCTGCGGCGACCTGTGCTACCTCCTGCTCTTGGCCCTGGACTGCACCACTTGCACCAGTGGTACTACCCCCACCAGGCCCCATGTGCGGCTCAGTAGCGGGCTCCTCCTCCTCTGTGGAGACCGCCAACCTGGATGTCTCTGCACCGTCTTCCGCCATTGTAAGCCCCTGTGGTGGCTCACCCTGCCCTTCCGCTACAGCCATAGTGGCAGACACGGCACCAGTCCCCTCGCTCCCAGATGATGTCAATTCCTGGGAGGGTGGCTGGGCTTTGCGTTGCTGCCCGGTGGAGGCATCCCCGCCGCTTTGCTCCACAGCGCCATCTCCGCCCTCTTCTTCACTCAACGCGATGTAGATGGAGATATAGAACACAAGCATTAGGGTACTGTACAATACTCCACTAGACAGGAAGCAATAACACATGAGTGGCACTGTGAAACGTCACTTCCATCCTGTCCCTCCACAACACATGGGTCAATGCAGGCAACACACATGCAGAAACAGGCACGGCGCATGCAATCAACATCAGCATCCATGTACAAGGGCCTCTATTGACATAAAGGTTTGGTTTCAAACTCACATGCATCATGGCTCATACTGATCCCATGCACACACATCACCGGAGGGTCATGCATCAGGGCTCGTACACCACAGACACAGTGGATACAAGGATGACTAGATTGCATAAGTGAATCAACACATCGTCATGGACATGTGTCATGCATCCATGGATGTTTAAAAGTCACACACACGCTTCTCAGACAGACATGTACACCATACATGTACATGAGAGCAGCACCCATCTCCCACCCCCCATCCATGTCCAAGAACAGAGACAGGCATGCATTCCGCATGCAGCTCCCCATGTTGCATTGGAACACATGCACCATCCATGTGGTTCACGCATTACTGGTCTCACATGCATTACCATGATGTCCCTGCACACACACATCCATACATGGCCTATGTAACACATACAGGCAAGCGGCTGACTACCAGCACACTGCAACATGCCCTGTTTCAAACAGCAATGCATGGCCACTTACTGCTCAACTCCAGACGGGTCTTCCTTCGAAGGATCTGGACGTGGAGTGCTGGGCTTATGGGTTGCAGGACCCTCATCTGGATGTTGGTCAGGCTGACCCAGCACCCCTCTGCATCCCCTGCCTTCAAAAGGTGCCGGGCCTTGTTGAGGGTCCTGGACCTGAAGTCCTCTCAGCGCTTCCGGACAAGCTTGATGTCGCAGGTTGCCACCCCCTCCGCGTTGATGGCAACCACTACGTCCTCACAGATCCTCTCCCATCCTTCCTTGTCGGCGCGTGTGTGAAGAGGGCATCATAATGCCCCAGAACTTGCTCCACCAGGATACCAACTTCTTTGTCACTGAAGCTGGTAGCCCTCTGCCTCTCTGGCTGGGGGTCGCCAGTGGTCTCTGATGGTGTCTGCCCTGACATGGCGACCCGCGAGGCAGGTGTGGGTGTGCAACTGGGTCCTGGGGCTGGGCTGTGGAGCGATGGTATCCCAGTCGGGAGTCTTCTGTTCCAGCAGGGGTGGACACAGCAACTGGACCCCTGCAGATGGCTGACGAGCAGGCACCAAATAGCAGGGCACGTGGGCAGTAGGCAGGCAGGCAGCAGCAGATGGCAGGTGGGAGCGTGCTCAGGGTTCTGGGGGGCAGGAAAAGGGCCTTTTGGGCAGGAGCGTGGTCTTCCGTGTGTTGTCGCGTGGCCAGCTTGATACGGAGTGATTTGGCATGTGAAAAAAGTGCACTTCAGCGTGTAATTCGAGGAAAGGCCCTTAGCGCGTAAGCGCGCCTGTGACGTAACGTGCACAGCGTTTCCCATAAAACGGGTGCATGTTCATTGTACACATGAATAAACTGCACGTCAGGGTGGCACTGCGTGTAATTGGAGGAAATACCTTAGCACGTACGCACGTAAGTGAAGTGGCATGTGTGGGCTGGCTTAAAAGGTACGCGTAGGACACCATTTTCTTGTACGTGCTTTTTGTGGAGAGCGAGCGGGTGGTTCTTGTACTTCTTGTCGGTCCACAGGCGATTACTTCACAGCGGTTCCAGTTCATACTCCCTGTTTACTCAGACAGCGTTCATTTCTTCTTTTGGCGGGGGTGTTGCCAATGCGCACATGCACGTCTTTTTCACGTTCTTTTTCCAGGCAGACGGTGAATCGTGCACGTATTTTCCAACTGTGGTTGCCCCGTGTGTTGCGTACCCCTTCAGAGGTCATTGTAGGCTGCGTGTATCACGTGTACGCTTATTTTTGTGTTTCTGGGTGCCACAGCATAGTGCAGGTTCATTTTTCCATGCACGTGGTCTACCAGGGGTTGCGTGCACGTTTAATTTTGTTTTCAGGGTGCCTGTGCGTTGCGTGACCCGTCATCTTCCCCCAGGGGTCACAGACAGCCTTGCTAGAGCACTAGGGTATGAATTCCATCTAGTACCCTACCCTTTTCGCCCCAATTACCAAGGACAATTGTTTACTGCAACTCCCATACGCACAACAACATCAGTGCCATGGTTGGGAGGCGACCAAGCAGTAAGGGAGGCAAAGGTGGCCGACCTCCAAAAGGTCGGCGTGGTAGGGGACGTGGCAAGGATGTGCAGGGGGGCAGGCCAGTGTGTGGAGGACCAATCGGGGCCACCTATGCCCCCACACCCCCAATGGTTGTGGGAAATGTAGCTGACACCATCCCAGCTCAGCCCTTGTTAAACTGGCCCATAGTGTCAACTGAACCGGCACCAGGCACCGGACTTCTGTGTCACCAGGACTGAGCCACGTGTGGCGGTGAAAGTTGCTGTCAGCAGGCCACGTGGATCCGGGGCAGCAATGTCATCTGCTCCCCCAAGTAACTAGGGTGAGGAGGCTGCAGGGGCAGCTGCAGCTCAATCCACCCCAGCTCTGAGTCTCCCATCCGGGACAGTGTCAGTCCAAGTCCTTCACACCGAGGTCGGTCCTGCCAACATCACCCTGCAGCCAATGCCTGCAGTGAGAACTTTGGTCATTGTGCCTTTGCCAACTTCAAGTACCCAGTCCACCTGCGCTTCTGCCCCTAAAAACCAGAGCGGCGTGAGACATATGTGCCATCGCAGGTGAGTGTTTCTGGCAGGGATGCTGTTCTGTCCAACCCACCTGAACCGGGGGTAGACCCCTCTATGGGGATTTCAGTGTTGGAAAGTCCGCCTGTGGCGGTTACGGATGCAGGGTCACACTCCACAATATCTGCTCCTGTTCCTGGGCCAGCAGATCAAAGGAGGAATGCAGTCCTGCAGCCTCAGGCAGTGCCAGCACAGCAAGGTGCAGATCGCCTTGCCCCAAACAGGTGTGGTGCCCGCCAACGTGGTGGCCGTGCGCCACCAGGCAATACTATGTGGGAGAACTCCATTTACAGTATAGCAGCACAACAGGGGGCATCGTGTGAAATGATGGCTCAGGCAATGGATAGGGCTGGCCACTTCCATTCTCTCCCCTGAAAGGCAGATGGAGCTCCAGCAGCAGGCAACAGACTCCATTTGCCACTCACACAGGGAGGACATGTTGGCATCGAAGAGGGACCGATGGGCTGCACTGGAGACTCTGCGTGCAGCCATATCTGTAGAGTCACAGACTCACAGGGAAGCCCTGAGGTTAGAACACGGGTCCCTCAGAGATACTCTGGGTGAACTTGAGGTTTCTGGAATTTTAGGTCAGAACAGCAGCTGGAGCAGCTCACACGTTCACTGTCAGCTGAGCTCCAGGCAACCCGTCAGGAGATCCGGGCATCACGTGAGGCCATGCAGGCAGAAATGCATGCTACCCATGAGGTGCTGCATGAGGATCTCCGTACCATCATCCTGCAGAACCAAACCTTCCAGACCCACATGCTTGCTGCCATGGAGGACCATCCAGGGCTTTGTGTGGGCTGCCTCCCATATCACGGCCACCTCCTGATGTAGCAGCAGAGGGTGATGACAGCGACGGCAGTTCTCCCACTGTAGTGTAGCCGTGCAGGCCATGAGCCCATGGAGGTTTATTTTTTTTTTCAACGTCCACACAATTGGGTGTTGGGATGCACCCTGTACCTCGTCCGTCCTGGGTGGCCTCCCCCACCCGGTCCACACATGGCCTTTTTTGATTTTTTTCTTTTACATTTTTTTTTACAGTGTGTTGCTTTGTGTGGCTTTCGTGGGCATCCACTGTGTATTGCAGCTTGGCACATGCAGGCTTGGGTTAGTTGCTTGGTTTCCTGACACACACACCCCTCCTGCTTCCTCTTCCCATGGGCTTGCAAAGGGTGTGAACAAGTGACAGTAACTTACACAGTGACATTGGGCTCCCATGAGTTGTGTGGGCAGTCTGTAGTCAAAACTGTGTGTACATCCCTAGTGGGGATTGTTGTTGGATTCTACAATGCATGGTGTATTGATATGTGCTTTTGCATCGATGTCTTTCTCCTTATATACATGTAGGTTCTTCATGTCCTCACAAGGCGTCTCCTTTGCAGATGCAGTTCATGTTGTATGCAGTACACTGAGACATTTGCCTAACAGCAACACTCTGCAGTTGGATGGGGTCAGGTTGTGAGACTTGCACTCATGTTTTGCTGTCATATATTGCCATGGTTTCATCCTGTACTGATGTTTTGTGCTGCTGGTGAGTATTTGTTCATGTGTGGTGTTTCTTATTGATTACTGAGAGCATATTGTCTGTGGACTGTTTGCATTAGGGACAGTGCGCTTTGTGACACTTGTGTCATGAGTTGTGCATTCATTTAGTTGCTTTCACATTGCATGCCATGCCATGGTGTGTTGGGTAGCTGAGATGGCGAGAGGTTGGGTGACATGGCACTATTTTGATGTGGTATTTTGCAAAGGGGTAGTCCATTCTTGCTGCATGAATGTGTGTCTTTTTGTGACACAGCATTGGGTGACTTTAAGTAGGTAGGGATGCACACAATGTAATACTTCCAGGTGAACAATCTCAGGCTGGTATGGTTGTGACAGTTGACTGTCCCTTTTGTTATCATCATTGATTTTCAGCTGGTATGTGCCAGGCCTGTGTGCACTCCGCAGGGGTGGGATCTTAAGTGAAGTAATTTGCCACAAGCTGGGTACGGGCTGCCTCACCACGTGCCCTTTCCCCTCCCATGCGCAGCGGCCATGCATGTGGTTGGAGATGTGGGGGCACCACCATGTCCACTGGCACGTGCCGGCATGTTGCAACGTTGTGCAGGACACATGCTGCCACTATGATCCTGCACACTACTGGGGGCGGGTATAGCAGCTGCCCACCAGAGCTGTCAAGGGAGCGAAAGCGTGACTTGAGCACTCTGAATGTGCGCTACACTATGCCCCGGGTTGCAATATGGGCTGTGTTGTATGTTACCTCGGGTGGTGTGGTGGGGTTCTGAATTGGCGTCATCATGTAGGTGCTCAGAGGATAGGCAATGTCCCCTGGGGAGGTGATGATGGCTATCATTAGTGGGGTTGTCACATTACTCAGTATCTGACATGCTTGCATGTGCAGAGGCATTTATACTCACAAATCAGCCATGTGTCGCCATGCCGCGGAGCTTCCCGGTCCCGGTTTAGGGGTGACATTCTGAAAATGAAACTATCATGGCTTGACCCTGGATAGTTGGCATATACTGAAGTGATTATTCCCTTGGCATCACATACTACCTGTATGTTGATTGAATGGCAGTGCTTGTGGTTTCGATATATGTGCTCAGTGGCCCTGGGAGGACGTAGAGCCACATGGGTGCAATCAATGGCACCTAGCACTTTGGGGAAGTGTGCCACCCCATAAAAGTCCTGCACCACGGCCTGTCTTTCTGCAGGTGTTCTGGGATTGTATATGTGCCTACGGACTGAGGGGCATGCAGTCATGATGGCCAACACCTGGTGTAGGCAGCATGACTGCGTGGCCTGTGACACCCCCCCCCCACTATGTCGCTTGTCCGCTGAAATGACCCAGTAGCCAAGAAGTGCAGTGCATTGAACACCTTTTCCAAAGGGCTCAGTGCTTGGGAGCACAGGGTGGGTGATGTGAGGTCATCCTCCCACTCGCTGACCAGTTCTAGGATTATGTGTGGTGGAAACCTGTACCTCCCATACACCTGGTCATCAGGCATCCCAAAAAGGCTGGTCCTGGGTAAAAAAATGTGGAGCCTGGCTATCCTCCTCCTTCTGCGGTGTCCCACGACCTCTGCTGCGAGGAACGGTATATTAATCATAGCGTCTGAGATTGTTGTTTGCGCGCACTTTATGATGCACAGGGCCGCTGACGCCTGCTTCCTGCTGGCATACGTGTTTCCAGATTAGCACATCTTTTTTGGCGCATGCCTTTCCCCTGTTCGATTCCATAAATACGTGTTGTTGGTGCGCGTGTGGGCATTGCAAGCATTTACCTCCTGTACTTCCCCCATAACGCCCACATTTTCACGTGTTGTTCCCCATTCCACGGGTTACGCCCCGTGTTCCGTCCCCTTTTGTTGTGTGCGCTGTGCTATTTGCGCTTTCCCTGTGTGCGTAGCTCATGCCGTTTAATGATGTGTGCTCCCGCGTGCGCCACCCACGACTTTAGCGCACATCCCAGGATTTACACGCGCATTGAATTCCATGAATCAATGTGCGCGGCTTTGGCACGCGTGCGCTGCGTTTTGCACATTTGCGCTGTGATTTTCGCACTTGCGCTTCCCTTTTCAGCACATATTTATTCCATGAATCGTCCCATTAGTCTTTCCACTATCACGTTGGCTTGTAAGTGGTAGGCTGTGCAAAGCTTATCTTTTATTTACAATAATTTGGTTATTTCACTGAATAGCTCATTTGCAAAATGAGGGCCACTGTCAGACCTCAGGATATCACATATTCCCCTCCTTGGAACTACAGATTATGCATCACTTTGTACACAAATATATTCCAGCCTCAATCCATCAGGAAAATTGGCATGCCACAATGCATCTGTTAGCAAAATAAAAAAAAAATCAACATGGAGTTTGTTGGAGGGCCCCGAGGGGCAGGGCAATGTTGATCTAAGGGTTTTCAATGTGTGGCCTATATTGCACATGTGGCATGTTGTGCAGTTGTCCACAAACTTGTCCACATGCTCGGATAACTTTGGAACAAACCAATCCTCACTGCTATATACTGCTATATACTGCTGGGGAGGCATGCACAGGATAGTGAAGCTGTTCCAGGGTGATGACCAACAATTCAAAAGGCATCACTATTTTACCTGTAATGTTCTGTCTCCATAACATGTAAGTGGGTCATAATGTGCAGCTCCCTCTTCACCCATAGTGCTTTCCCTTGGGGTGACACTTTTTTATGCAACTCTACAATGTGTGCCCAGCTCATTGAATTGCATAATTCTGGTAATTGCCCTTGTTGCACTGCTATGACAAGTGTTTTGCTTTCCATTGGAAAGGGCATATAGGCTTCCTGTTTGGCCGCTGCATCCACAGCAATGGTTCTATGTGAAATTTGATCTGTTCCTCTAGTGTGTGCGGCACACTTCACAATCGCTACATGGAAGGGACATTTCAAAGCATCTATTAGTATAGATAATAATGTGGCATGTTGAACTGGGGACCAATCTGATTTTCTGTACCCTCTCCTGTGCCATCTAGACAAACCTGATTGTACTGCTGATGTTACATATGATAAATCAGTAAAAATGTGAGATCATAAAATGAATCCTCCAGAGCTTCTATGAAATCTATTTGATCTGCTATTTGTGCTGAATAGTGTGAGGGTAATTTGTTTTATTACTATTTGATATTCTTCTTCCTGTTCCTTCACATATGTTACCACTGCTACTCCTGCATGCCTGTGTCCAATCTCCTGATCTATCGTCAATGACCCATCAATGTGCAACACTTCTCTTGTATCGAGAGCATCCTCACTCACTTTGCTGCTTTCTTCAGGATTTCCTCTATACACTGCACAGACATCTACCTGGTATTGTGGTTCAATGGCTTTGTTACAAATGTTGCTGGATTCACAATATGACACCAAATTATGTTGATGGCTGGGTTGGAAAATATTACCTTGTATCCAAAGGCTCTCTGTGTGGTGAGGGTTGACCTTTTTCTGTCCAGAATTCTGAAAACTGTGTGCTCGACATATAATGTTACTGGACATCACATTATGATGGTGGCAGATTTCTGAACTGCAAATGCAGAAGCTGCCAGAGCCTGTGCGCATTGGGAAATAGCCTTGCATTACTGGGTCTAAGAGCATACTATACTATGCTAAGGGCTTATATTTCAAAGATGATCGTTGTGTGAGAACTACTGTCATTACCTGTTCTTTCCAATGTGAAAACAGATAGAGTGACTTGCTGTAATCTGGTGTTGCTTACACTGGAGCATTAATGATGGCTATGTTGAGATCTTTAAAACACTCTGGCCCTCATTACGACCCTGGCGGAAATCGCGGTGCAAAATGCACCATGGAGCACGGCGGAAAGCTGCCGATAGCGCCATGGGGGTTGGCGGATTTTCCGCCCCATTCCGACCTTGGCGGGGCGGTAAATCCCCATCCCCCATTTTACCCTTCCCCATTCCCATTTTTGCCCCATAGGGTATAATGGGAGTGGGGAAGGCGTTAATTACGCCACCGTAAAATACGGTGGCGTAATTAACAACAAGGTCCCGTAGCGCCATGGATTTCTCCGCCCGGAAAAACCAGGCGGAAAACGCTCCATGGCGCTACGGGAACTCGTCGTAGGGCGGACGGGTCCGCCGCGAATAACGCTGGCGTAAACCCACTCCGCCAGGGTCGTAATGAGGCCCTCTGTCATCTTGTCTGTCCAATCAAGGGATCCTTTTCTCTTTTGGGCATCTTTTAGTGCTTGCAGTAAGGGCCTGACAAATGTGGAGTAGTCAAAAATCCATGTCCTGCAATAATTCCATAAGTCTAGGAATGGATGCATTTCCTTGACTGTATCAGACTGGGTGTATTGCACACTCCTGTTACTGTTGCTCTATCCTGGGTGACTCTTCTCCCTGCTGAGGATAGTATCATCTTCCTTTTGTCCATACAGATTACCCTATTGATGACACTGTGAGACTCACAGTACCCGTGTGGTAAACAAGTGTGTGGGTATCACTGTCTGCGGTAGGCAAACGCAGTGAGATACTGGGAATCTGGATGCAATGGAACCATAAAGAATGCAATGTTCTGATCAATTATAGGCAAATAAGCTGCATCTGTTGTACGCTGCATAGTATTGAGGCTGGATTGGGCACTAATGGGTATTCTGCCTCCACCCACTATATTGGCAATGGACATATATATTGTATGAACATCCAGGATGAAGCTTTTGCTTTCTTCACAGGGTAAATGGCCGTATTGCATGGGGAAGTAGATGGAACTATAATGCCTTGCTCAACTGGTGCAGTAATGGGATAGCATGTTCCTTCATCTGCCTCTCTTGACAGTGGGTACTGTTTTACTCTGGGGAGTATCACACCTAGTTTGAGTTTTATTTTCACTGCTCCTTTGGTGTTCAGTAGCCCTATATCATGAGGCTGTCGGCCCATAGGCAACTGGGTACTTTTGTCATGTCCTCATATAACTGTGATGGTGGTGTTATGGTAGTCAATATTGTGTTTGCTATTTCTCTGTGCTGTATCACCATGTGGCAGGGTATCCATAGTGCAAACACTAGCTCCTCTTCCACTTCAGTGTCTGTGAATGATCATGCATCAGTAAATTCTCTCAATGGCAGTGCGGGGTCTATGCACAGTACAGATCACAATTCAATTCCTCCTCTTCTGTGCCTGTTAGAATGATTGTGGCCCTCATTACGACCCTGGCGGAAAGTGACTGACCGGACCGCCACAGCGTAAATAGCGTTTCCACCATTGCACGATGGAGCAAAGTGCGGCCCATTCCGACCCATCGGGCACGAGCACCACGGCATGGCGGAAGTGCAAAGTCCGCGATGGCGGAAATGACCCCAAAACGGCCCACACCGCCGCCGTACGGCGCCCTAGGTGCAATACCGCCACCCATCTTAGCGGACACCGCAGTGAGCGCCAACCGTAAAGTACGGTGACCGGAAATATACGGAAACGGAAGTAAAAACATGGGCCCGGAACGGGAAACAACACGCCGTACACCTATAAAACCACAAAATCCACACAACCACTAAAAACACTACCCTGAGACACATCCCAACCCGTCATCCACCCTAGCGAAACCAAGAAAAATGGGAAAAGTAGCGAAGAAAGCGTGCACTTCTCCCGTGAGGAACTCACCGTGCTTACAGAGACCCTCCAGGAGAATGCCGCCACCGTCTTCTCCACGCAAATGACCAGGACGGCACTTGTGAACAAGACGGCCATATGGGCCCCACCTTGATGGGACGACCTGCGGATACGCGTCCGTAGCATACTTTCTGCCAACCGCAACATTGCCACAGCCACCGGGGGAGGATCGGAATCACCCATCAAGTTGACCCCCTGGGAAGAAATCTGTGCCTCCACCATTGGAATGGAGAGCATAGAGGGAGTCGGAGGGATGGAGAAAGGAGTGCAGACATCCGAAGAATCAGGTAGGTGTCCCAAATAAAACAATGCCAAAACCACAATGTCCAATCATGTGAAGTACCACGTGCCCACATAGTGCAACAGTAACACATGTCCAGGAGAACGTCCACACACATTGGCCTGATAGCGCACTTTAAAACTCACAATAAATACATAAATAATTAAAAACCCCAAAAACACCCACTACACGTGCAGCAGGCACACCCTAACTGCAGGCTGCCAAACAACTGCACCCTCACTCCACACACAAATGAAAGCACCTCCAAGGCCCCGACCCAAATCACCCTCAGGTACCACCCCAATGCATGTGATACATTGCCATTCCAATTCCCACAGACCCATTAATAACGCTCGCCCTCCTTTACTCCACCACAGGGTCCGATCCAAACGACGAGCTCCAGGACACCCCTACCAGCACACCTGCAAAGAGGGCCAAGACCAACGGCCAAAGACCCTCCACCTCAGCTGCACGCATCAAGACACGGCAGCAGCACAAATCAGGTGGCAGCACAGAGGAGGGAACATCAACAGGCACCCCAGCAGCCAGCATGCCCACAACAGCAGCACCACAGGTCCCCCCAATGGATGCCACAGAAGGCACTGCCTCTGGTGGCAGCCGCACCATAGGTGGCACCCCATTAATGGCAGCATGCTCCGACACAGAAGACGGGGATGTCGAAGTCAGATCCATCCATGACCTGTCCCAATCCCCCTGTCTGTCCCATCCCGTACACCATGAGGATACCACGCAGGGGCACCCACAAGACGACGACTGGCCATCCCCCACAAGCCCTGTGGCAGGGCAACATGAGGCGAACAGCCACTCTGTGACACCACCGCAAATGGCCATGGCCCAGCAGAGGCAACAGTCCCTCGACCAGTTAATCGTGCAACAGCAGCAACTGGCCACGCTCCTCAAGGACCATGCCGATGAATGTGGGGGCACTAAGGCAGACATAGAAACATCAACTGAGACACTTAGGGCAGAAATGGAGAGAAGTACAGAGACACTAAGGGCACAAATGGAGAGTAGCACCGAGTGCCTGAGAGTCCAAATGGAGAGTAGCACCGAGAGCCTGAGAGTCCAAATGGAGAGTAGCACCGAGAGCCTGAGAGTCCAAATGGAGAGAAGCACCGAGAGCCTGAGGGGGGAACTGCATGCGACGTCCAAAGACGTATGTGCCGAACTTGCCGCAGTGCGCCGTGTGCTCACTGAGCTCTCACAAACCCTTAGGGACATGCATGGACGTGAGCAGGCAGAGACATCATCCGTTGCAAGTTCCGTCCAGGGCAGCCCCCAACGTAGATCTGGGAGGAACCTGCGCTCCACAGGCAGGGGTGCCCCTGATACCCGCAGAGGGGGTTTGCAATAGCGACTGCCCACTGACAATGAGCATCTTTGGACACTGGTGTTCGGGGGGGAGGTAGGAGGGTGGAGGGGGTGTGTTGGGCTCACTTGGGTGGCGGGTCGATAGGGTGTTCAACATGATATCACATATGCCATAAACAATGCACGATCAACCAATGAGATGTGTGGACAATGATCTTTGTGTACTAGGCCATCATAGGCGTACAGTCCATATTGTGCATGTACCAGACACACACAGTGCCACGAGTCCCGTGTCCATGTATCAGCCACCAGGCGTGAGTGCTAGAAGCATGCATCAATGAGATGCTGACGAATGTCACGGCCCTCCTGTGCCTCGCGGACTCCTTGAGGTGCTGCCACATCCCCACCCTCATCATGACCATCTTCAGGTGCTTGCAGTTCTGCGTCAGGGGGCATGGGCACATTTCTACGTACGCACATGTTGTGTAGCATGACACATGCCATCACCATCTTTGCAACCTTCTCATGGCGGTACAGGAGTGCCCCGCCAGACCTGCTGAGGCACCGGAAACGAGTCTTCAGTAGGCCGAATGCCTGTTCAATGACTACACGGGTACGTGAGTGGGCATGGTTGTAGTCCTCCTCATGCTGGTCCCGTGGGTTCCGGACTGGTGTGAGGAGCCATCTCTTCAGTGGATATCCAGCATCACCTGTATGTGGACGATAAACAAATTATGTGGAATGCCATTGCTACGTACGCACCCCCCCCCCTTCCTGCCAGGTCATTGCCGCATCACATACCCCACATCATCATGCATGAAATGAGACTCACCGAGTACCCAGGATCTGTACCCTGCGTGTCGCTCCATGTAGCGTGGTATTGTTGAGTTCCTCAAGACCATAGAATCATGGGTTGATCCAGGGAATCGGGCACAACAATGTGTAATGATCCTGTTGGAGTCACACACCATTTGTACATTCAGAGAATGAAATTGTTTTCGGTTGCGGTACTGGGCCTCCATGGCATGTGGGACGACCAATTCCACATGGGTGCAGTCGATGGCACCAAGGCAACCCGGTATGCCGCCAAGTGCATGGAATCCCACTTTTGTGTTGGTAATTTCCTGCTCCGAGCGTGGGAGAGAGATGAAGTCGTCTGCGTGCTGCAGGAGGGCATCGAGCACTTGCAATAGTGTCCGTGAGAACAGTGGCTGAGAAATGCCATGCAACTGTCCGACTGTGTGCTGGTAGGTGCCTGTGGCCAGGAAGTGGAGTACAGACACCACCTTCAGTAGGGGTGGGATGGCGGTTGGGCTATCTATCATGCTGACAAGGTCAGCCTGTGTCATGTCCACAATGGCGGCTATGGTGTCCCGGTCCAAACGGTAGAGGGTGTGGATCTGCTCATCAGTGAGGTTGAACGGATGTGCTCGGAGGCGTGGGATTGCAGGCTGCCTGCGTGGTGGTAGTGGCTGTGCTGGCGGCCCTTGCTGGCCCTGCCTTGCCCTCCTCCTCCTCCTGCGTCTCCTCCGTGCGGCCGGTTGTAGTTGGTGTTCGTCTTCTTCTTGGAGTTGGAGTACTTGCAGTGCTATCAGGTCCCCCAGGGCCAACATCGCGAGTCCTGCCGGTAGCATTTCGGAGTGGGTGTGGTTGTGGGAGGAGACTGGGTGTGCAATGTATGTGTTTTCAGGCTGTATGGCCTCCACCTGTGGTGATTCATTCCACCTGTGCAAGCTGCTCTCCCCTTTGGCCGAGCACGTCCCGCACACAACGCTGCAATTCGAGGAATGGCATCTTGCTATTGCAATCATGTATTTGTACCCGATGGCCGTGTAACATTGGTTGATATGTTCATTCGGCTATGGTCCCATTGTTTCACATACAATCTTTGCAGTCGCGAACAGACTTGTGAAGGGTCAGTGGAACGTAGTACTCGAGTAACGGTGGACCCTCATGCATCACTGTACCGAGTTGCAACGACGGGCGGGGCGTCCCATTTGTGAGTGAAGGCAGTTGCCATTTTCACACACAGCCGCACTAGATGGTTTAATTTGTGATTTCAAGCGGCCACAGATGCCTTTTCGACGTGATGTTGCAAATGAGGAATTCGAAGGGCGGCGCTTTCGGTTATTAGCTAGTGGCGAGGAGATGCCCACAGGTCTGACTGCAAATATAACGTTCTATTGTTCAATGTCCTTGGGACAGGGGCCATGGCGAGGATGCATGATTGATTTGAATAGTTTGGGATGCGCAATAGCGAAGTGGACGATGAGGCCGGACGTTCCCAAATACATGTTACTTCACAACACTGGAATTACGGGCTGGGGCACAGTGGATTTTGCAGGCTGCATAACGCACAGACTCAATGGAATTCTCACATGTTATGTGAGTATGGAAACAGGCGTTTTCATTACGGGATGAGGGAATGATGAATGGATGCATGGGCAGATGATTTGATACAGTGTTTGCCATGTACAGGGCTTCTTGGAATCTGTCCGCCTCCCCTGCGCTATGTGATGCAGGGCTGCCATAGTGGGACCATCGTCTATCTGGCCTTGTTGAGCCCTCCCTGTCTCGACGCGCCCTCAGACACTTGTGTCCATGCACGTTACCAATCCCATCTGATGGATTCTGTTTTCACAGACGCATGCACAGGTACACTTGTTTGTGATGGTGTTTACACCTCGATATAGATAGTTATGAGTCGCAAGTGGTTTTGGGGTGGTGATGATCCTTTGGAGTGGGCTAGCATGCATATGGCTGTGGATTTAGTGTGATCATTGAAGTGAGTTGTTCGAATGTAGTTCTGATGGCCATTCTGTTCTTTTTCTTTTCTTTTGGTTGACAGGTATCTCCTCCCCTTTTGCCACTGCCATCTGTATGCCACTCCTGCAGATGGCTTTTACTCCCGACACCTGCTGCTTCGTGTTAATCAGTGGAGCAGCATTACGATCTTATGGGACGATCGCCAATGGGCCACATGCCCTTACGCAGTACTAGTGGCTCGGAGCAACATTTCGGCCTTTCAGCTGGACTAGTGCCTCCCCATTGGGACGGCCCTGTGGTTCTGTGCGCTTCCATGTTGCCTTTTCGTACGAGAATGTGGCTCTGTGTACCATGAAGGAACAGGGCGTCACACAAGAAGTAGCTGGTCATTTCTTGCGGATGCAGCCCACAATGGTGAAATGTGTTTTGGAGTTCATGGCCTAATGGCTGTATGGGCTTGGTGAATTTGTTGTGCATTAAATTTCTATTCTGATGTGGGCCGTGTAGCGTTCTTCTTTGCAAGTGATGTGGCATATTCCTATTTGGGGAGCGATGTATTGTGAGGAGATCTGCATTGGGTTCCAGCTTCGGAGTATAGTTGCGTGGTACTGTGCTGGGCGCGTTTGCCTACGAAGCCCAGTGAGGTCAGGGATGAGGGCTGCCAATATGACTGTTTGAATGATGTCATGCTCAGGGGCGGGGGATTAGGTTTTGTGTAACAGATGCCGGTCAGCCAGGTGGACTGGTGGAATGATGTGATTTTCGGAATATTGCTGGTCACAGGTGCCTGTGTTTGCGTGCGTTTCTTGGTGGGGGACTGTGGTCATGTCCATTGGAATGGCTTCTGTATTCGTGCCATCTGTGCCCTGCGGCTCCCATTGGCCCCTCTTGAGATTCTTTTGTTCGTTGGCATGCATGGGTGACTTGTACATTTCACTGGTTGCATTGTGACTTCATTGCACCTAAGGGGAGTTGTACTATGTGGCCAGGGAGCGGTGTACAGGCACTCAGTGGGGCCGTTTACGGTTGATTCGCGATGCCGTACTTCTCACCATGGCGGAATGGTACTTCCCGCCGTGCTTGATGGCGTTAGGTACATGTCCGCTAGGGTCGGAATTCGCGTACCCTTGCGCCATGGTGGTATTTACGGTTTGGCATGGCGCGCGCGCGCGTACTTGGTGCAGTTAGCGTTGGCGTTCACTACGGTGTCGCTAATGGCATCGTACTTTGCGGTGACGGGTCATAGTCGCACCGAGCGCTATTCGATGGCGGTATTGCATTTCCCAATAAGTGTACAGTGTTGCTGTGCTGCACAGTAATGATGCTAACACCTCCTGTGTCCCTACAGTAATAGGTAGATCATCTGTGAATGTAATTGTAGTAATAGCCCAGTGAATACCTGCGTGTCTATGCTTCTGTTGGTTAAAGGAAAACTCCCTTCCCTTATACTGTACCCGGTGACCCCTATATCCACCAGGAAGGTGAACACCCTGTTGCCTATCTTCACTTCCGCCTTTGGTTCCTTTTCTGGGACCAGGGTGGCTGATAGGATTGGGCACTTCAGGGTTCACTGTAGGCTGTCCTATTGTGGGTACATGTTCGTCCCTGGAAGCAGGAAAGGATTGCCTCCCAGGACATTTGCTCCAGTATACTCTGTCACCTTCCCTCGTGGCAATGCATTCTGTTCCCATGGTGGTGTAGTAGCCTGGGCAGGCACTTGCTGCATGACGTTCTGCATAAAACTTTGAGTTGGATACTGTATAGGCTCTACCTGTGTGGGGGCCATAACATGCATGGGTAAATTCTGTGGTAGTGTGGACCCTGGGGTATACATGGATCCGGCTGCTGGTCTGGGACTTGGGGCATACATGGTATATGCTGGCACCTTGTATGGTTAGACTAAAGCGCAAAACTGGTATTGGGTGCACCTGGATGATAATGCATTGGGGGCCTGCTTTGACAATCTTGTGCCATGTGTCCAACTTTCCCACATGAGGAATACAGCCCTCCAAATCATGGTCTTAATCCTCAAAACCCCCTTCCCCATCCTCTTTGTGAGTTACCTCTTGCCCCCTGAACTCCTCCCATGTCCCTTCTGCCATCCCCTGATCCTCCTACCCATCCTTGCGGCAGTTCTTGTCCATGTCGCCCATCTGTGGCACTGCTAACTACTACATTCTCTGTGCTTACTTTCTGTAGCTTCTTATGTATCAGCTTTGGTACTGCTTGCTGCGCTTGTTCTTCATTCTCCCTTTCTTTCTCATGCTTCTGCTTACAATAATACACTATCTTCGCTTGTATCTTATCCCATCCTTTTGCTTCATTGACCACCATTTTGTCCAAGTATGCCTGTACTTCTATGGGAAGACCTTTACATAACTTGATCAAATATTGGTATACTTTTGTCCTTAATCTCCCCTGTCTCTTCTAACCACATCTCCTGAATTGAATAAATATACAATGCAGTGTCTTCATCTTGCCTTATGTGCGGGTCATGATTCATCCTATGTCAGGTTTATCTGGATATGCTCTTCTCAAGGAATCCCAGACTTGGACTGTACATTTATTAAATGGAGCCCTATCATATGTGGCACTCTCCAAATGAACCCCAGGGAACCTTGTTTTCTCCCAAATTATATTGGTTTATTCTACTAATATAGCAGCATGTCTCCTACTAATAATGTGACTCTTCTCTCTGTTTTCCTAATGCACAAATCCACTTGCCTGCTCCTGCTGTGAGTGTAGGCAAGGTCTTAATTAGTTTCATTTTATCAATGCCCAGCCAAGGCACATAATCAGACTTCCCTATTCCTTTCTTCATCTAGGTGAATTGTGTCCCGTTACTTCCTGTTTTTAATGTGTTCACTCTATTCTTCTCCATCGCTACTGCCATTTATCTTGGGTGAGGTCTATGCCTTTCCCCCACAGTGTCCTTTCCCTCTGCTCTTCCTCTGTCTAGCAGTCTCCCTCATCCCCTTCCTGCTATTCTTTTACTTCTGAAGATTCTGAATCATAATCCAAGCTTTGCTGGTGTTGCTCCCTGCGTAATATACATTCTTCATTCCTCCTTTCTGCTCTTGTCCCTTCTTCTATATCTATCTTCACATCCTTAAACACTGTGCCATCCATTTTAAACAGAATTTCCCTGCTGTCCATGTATCTGCATTTATCAATGGGCACAGTCCTCCCCTTTTCCTTCTCCTTGCAATCTTCTCAAGCTCCTCCTCTGTCCTCTGGATCGCTGCCTCTAGATCCATAGATGCTTTATTTTCTAGCTTTGTTATTATTGGGTCTTGGACTTTGTTATTTTCTACAGTGCCCCATGATGTCTTAGGTTCTGAGTCTGCTTCGAGCTTATGCCAGGATTTGTATATCATGCAGCAGGCTGTACGGGATATTTTGTAAGTGTGGGCGGAGCTGACGGCTGTGCAGTCTTTGGAGCCTATGCTGAATTGATGCTCTCTCCTTGAAGGGGCAGGACTATCGACTGGTCAGGCGTTGAAGCATTTCCTGCACTGGTGCTTTCTGTTGGACATGGTGGGGCTGTGGCCAAATCAGATGTCTTATCCCCTTTTTCATTTCTATTCTTAAATTCCTGCTCTATTTCGTCATCCTATTTCCATTATTCTAGTAAACTCGGTCTCTTTTTTAACTTTTATCCTACAAATGTTGACAACAAATGCAAATACATGTGCTCAATGATTCCCTTATTATGCATACCTTTTGCATGTCACACTTTAAACATCTTTCCTTCTGTCTCCATTACCTATTCATTGTGATATTTAAGGATTTTCTCCCTATGTGTCAGGAGCTCCTTAAACATATGCTCAGCAGGCATACACATGTTAAACATGAAAAGTCAGAATGACGTAATGGCCAAAAACAAATCATTGCAATGAGAGGAAAACATTTTCCAACAACAACTTTCAGAGACCGCTCATATGGCATACCCCCTATTCAACACAAAACCACGAGGGAAACAAAACAATTCACAGTGCTTCTCTGCACAATAACCCCAATAAACTCCCCTCCCACAATGCATTCTCCACCCCAAATTCTCCTCTCACTCTTCACATACACCAAACTACTCTCACCTTAAATCAAACTACACACTTCGCTCTACAATTAATACAACAAAACAAATATCACCACTTCTGAACACAATGTTTTCTTTTTCTCCTCTCCCTTCTTGGGATGGATAGATACAGTCCTCTCCACTGCAGGACTTCTCACTACTTAACTTAAACTGCACTGCTGTCCCTTCGCTTTCGAGGCAAATTTCACTTCAAAGCCTCTTTTTTGTTTCAACTACCTCTACTGTGATGTCACCTTCCCCCTCTGTGGGAGCCATCTTTTCTGTTTCTACTCAAAATTAAAAGGAAAAAGGAAAAAGAAAAAACACCACGCGGTTCAATCCTTCACACATTCCTCACTCACGCCAAATACTTACACTCCCATTTGTTGTTCCTGCGACATGTGCACTCACATTCTATATATTCTTCCGAGGACCATCCAAAGCCATCTCTCCCCATCAAAGACCCTGCACACCTGGGGGCAGCGTCAGACCTCCAGTGATCAGGCAAGCCTTTCGATAATTCCAGCACTTGCGCCCTTCTCGTGGTGTACACAGTTTCTGTTTTCTGCAGACAAGCGTTGCTTGCCCAGGAAAATGCATCAGAAGAACTCCTAGCCCATTGAATGGTGCTATAATCACATTGCAGGTCACCAAATGTAAGGTATGCCAAAAAACCTGATTAGTCAAAAATCAACTCAATGAGCCAATAAAAGTGCACAAGTAGCATCAAAAACAAAAGTTTATTACATGCATCCTGAACAGGAACAATTACAAAAATCATTTAACCTGTCATCATTAAATGCAGTTTTTATAATAGTGAGGTACATCACAGCTCTATCAATGTTGCAAGATAAATGAACATTATCCTTCACCTGATTGGACAGTAATTGCTATCCCTTGCAGAAATCTATACAGTATCTAGCCCTATTACTTATCATATTCCTTGGGACCAATCTAATGACCTCCTCTTGACAATGACCTAACCATCAGGTTATCCAACTTCACCATTCGTAATTGGATGCTGTAAATTCTAATATTTTGCAGCATACATATCAGTTTCCCATTGGCTGTTCCACCCCAAGTGTTCCATGGTGTGTTTCTTCCCTCTTACTTGACCAATCATTTTGTGAGGTGTAGACAGTGTGCCAACAAAAATAATTACTGTATTACTTTCTCATGAGACCCAGATGTTGGCAACATCTGACCATTCTCAGCCATGTAACGGTACAAATAACAGTTGATATTGTGACTTCTCTTTGGAAACATGTTTCACTTTTCAATACATGTCCATCCTTTCCCATGGTGGGACTGCATGCGTTCATGAGGCTTATTTCTTGGTCCTTTACTCCAAGACCATGTGCAAATCTAGATTGTAGATTCATATGTGGATATATGTGCGTGTGGTCTTTTTAGATTGTATTAATAGAGTTGGTTGTGGGGCAGTGAGGTCTCTCATTTCCCCCACACTTCCATGATACTATATTTTATTCCCTGTATTTGAACAGGTATCCTTTTGCCTCTTTTGACAAAGTACCCTTGTTGGGTGAAACTAGCAGCTTAAATCTAGTGGCCATTTTCCAACAGGGGGCAGTGTGTTTCTTCTGCCTGATCCAACTTTGACGGCCGCACTTCTCAGCTCACTACCTCGTTCTCACCAAATTGTGGCCGTCAGCTTACGAGTTTTAAGTGATGTGTAAGAACATTGTTTGTTATATTTTTCACTCGTTTAGGGGTTGGGAACCTGCTGCACCCTCTGCTTCTAAGCAATCCCTGTAGCAAAATTAAAGGGGTGATCACTGGAAGATTTAAAATAAATCTGTACTGGGAAGACCCCCGGCCGGCCCATAGAGTCAGGATTTGCTCTGCAGTACTTTAAGATGAGATAGCTGCACCTTTGAGATGGATGGGGGTGCAGGTATATTACTCCAACACCAATCAATAAAGACAACTCAATGGTTTGTCAACGAGGAGTCTTTTTAATGACAAGTACAAAAAACGGGGAAACATGGAAATCAACAGTGATGTGATAGTCCGTCTCGCTTCAACTCCCGCAAACTTCATACAAACAGAAACATTTATACCCAAAACTAGTCATCATTGACGTGTAACGTTCTAAAGTTAACATGCAATTCTATTGGTTAGAAAAAGGTAACTTTACTATAGGCACTATATCTGTATATGGTAACGGAGTGAGAGGATTGGATAAACACTATCAGGTAGGCTTCTAAGCCATTCTTTCTAACATTACTCTTGTAGACGTCACTAAGAGTATGACATCCCATTGGTTCTACTATATATAGGACCCGAGATTATTTGGTCCATTGTGATTGGGTTGGCTTCAACCCCATGCATAAATCTCCACTTTACTTAGCAGCATGCAGAATGGTCAGCCAGGTGCAGGGTGCCCCAAGATTCACCCGGCATTCCTTCAATCCATCATTACTTTAGTGGCTATGTGTCAATTAGTTTGCTGTGGTCGGTCTCGAAACTGTATCTTCTTGTCTGGAAAAGTTATGATATCTCTGTCTGGGCGGCAGGCAGGCGTAGGTGTGAACCTGTGCTCCTTCTTGCTCGGATGGTCACGTGCTACTCACACCGTGAATCTTCCTAGTTTCCTTCAATTTGTGCATTTATTCTTATTTGGCTTTCCACCTGCCTACGCCTCGTTATCTCGGCCTTCCTGATATAGGCTATTCTGTTCTTAAATTTTGATTCCGTGAAGCTACTGTTTGCTCCTTCCATTGGTCTCACCTTGGCTCTTCCTGGCTCATGTTGCCTCTGCTGAGTTTCAATTCAGCCACCTCTTCTCATTTTAGCTGGAATATGAATCCTGTCCTGTTTGACCTCTAGTAACCTGAGTTAATTCTGCTTTTGTGTAAATGGGACTCACACTTGTATGATGTGTTTTGTTGAGGTAGATATGTATAGGTGGCGCTTGCCGTGGTCTATCTTCTACTAAGCATAGCAAGCCGCACTGTTTTCTGAGCTTTCTTGTGGTTTCAAGCATATGTACAGGCGATAGCTGTTTGAATTACTTCATCCTGCTTCACAGCTTAAGTTTCTTTATATTTCAACATCGTTTCTCTTTCTAGGTTCACAATATCCATATTCATGGCGCTTCATCTCTGTGTGTCATTTTTTGGTTCTGCACATTAGTCCGGGCCCTCGTGACGTCACTATTCGTCATCCATTAAGGCCTTTTGTGTTTCTTCCGGGACAGTGTTTAGGCTATCTTCATTTCGTCTTACTTGCTGGTAGGGTTTTCTCAATGGATACCTTACTGTCCATGGTTTTCTAGGTATCAGTACTTCAACAGGTGTTGTTCTCCTGATAGGCACTGGGCAGAGCCCTACTGCAGCTCTCTGCTGGTTTATTTGCTCATCATACGTCACATATTTCGGTGTGAACGTTCCTGGTATTTCAAAAGTGGCGACTGGAGTGCAGGCTTCATTTGGGACCTCCTCTACAAATCTTAACCTCTAGCATTTCTCTAAGCAACAATCCAGACCATCGTTCTTTGCCTGCAAAGCCATTAAGAAAGGTGAAAGAGCATATGCAAATCAGGCTTGGCCCCACTCTAAAAGGGGCCGTCCAGCCCGAACTGCTTTGTCACATCCCTTCTACACGAGACCACAAGCACCCCTAAACCTGTTTTTGCCTCTTTGTGTCTCACCAGTGAAGAGTAGCTTGCGTCTCTAGGCCCAGCAGGCACGGGACCCACATCTGATAACACCCATCTCACTTGGAGTGACTGTAGCAAAACAAAAGGGGTGATGGCAGGAAGGTTTAGAATGAAACTTAACCTCTAGCATTGTTCTCCACAGACTATTGTTGTTTGCCTATCAAGCCATTTTAAAAGGGGAAAAAACATATTCCAAACAGGCTTGATCCCACCCCAAAAGGAGCAGTCCAGACCTGTGCAGCTTTTTGCATCTTACATCCACTGTTCTGCCCTTGACTGTTGCAGCATCTTAGACAAACAGGAATGATGTGTATCTTTTATCACTAGAAATGTGGCTTAGTTTTCTAACTACTGTGAAGACTGCTTTTTTAAATGCATTTTATTGTAGAATGGAACAACCTCCAGCTGCTTCGTGCTAGCTTGCCAATATGAATATCTATATATGCCTTACTATTTTCTATTAATGTAGTCTATTATACTTCTATGGGCCACCTTTCAGCTATAGGAAATGGCATGTGTCTCCTTCCTTTACTTAGGAGTGTATCCTATTTATTTTGTACTGCTGCATACTAATCACCTCCTACATTACTCTACATGTTTTGCACTCTCAATATGCTAAATTCTTTAGGTTTCTAATCTGTGTTTGTTTATTGACTGCGCTCTGAAATTTGTCTATCCCTTCATCAGCTTCTCATAAGGCCTCTATGCCGAGCCAAATAGCTATGTGGCTGGCCTTCTGTGTAGATCATGTCTAGTGCTAGAGAGATTTCCTTAACGTGTACTTTCTTTCACATTTGGGGTGTTGGATTTGCATCTCAACAGGACGATGGGCCCAAGTAAATGGATGGATGGTTTCATGGTCACTTTTCTTTGGGCGCAGCCATATAGCAGGGAACTGTTTCATGAGTAGCTACTTTAGACTCCCCTTTTTAAACAGGGAGACTGAAAGCCCAACGAGGAACACACATCTCTCTCCAGTCAAGGGGACAGCAATCCCTCACCTTACGTAGCAGCATTAAACACCAGCTGCTTTTTAGCACAAGGCTTCTGCTAACATTATGCAGACAGGCATGGGGAAACAGTCGTCGTTAAATCTGGGAGAGAAAAGGTGCATGGACGTCCGTTTTAAGCATCCCTTGCTAAAATCACTTCAGAAAAATAAGGTTTCACACACTATGTGCACAAATAATCCAGCATTGAAATCAAAGTTAATTCCACAGCTAGAAAAATGCAGCAGTGCTGCATGTGTTAATCCTCGTGCTTGCTGAGGAAGGAACACTTCAAGGAGAGTATATTACATTTCCTGGCTTCATGCATAATACAGTGTTCAGGTCATTGTCTTCCCCTCCCCTCCACCTATGGATTGTTCATATGCACCTATGCACAGGAATCAAATGTATCAATCCATTTTTAGCTGAACCTACTTGGCCAGTGAACAAAATTGAAATCTAATCAACAAACAGTGTTTCCCTTAACATGTGAAATGTGTCATCATAAAGAGACAGGCAGCTTTTTTACAGAAACAGAAATACGGTTCAATGTTGTTACATCAACACTCTTTTCTTCAATGTTTTTTTCCAACAATGTTTTCATGAAAAAACACATATCCCCCAAACCCCACTCCCCCATTTTTCAAAATCTTTTTCGAACCATTCCCACCGCTTCTATGCACTTTCCAACATCCCCTGTATTTATCTATGAGTTTTTGACATAAAAAATGTTTTGAAAAAAAATCCCTTTGAAAAAATGACAGTCTATGTAAGAACCTTATACGCAGAAATACATACTTTAGGAACAAAGAGTGCATAGCTTACCCTGGTATTAATGAGTACAGGTACAGAGGAATTAAACAATTCCAAGAAGGTGGCCATGACAATGGCAGATTTAGATTTGGGCAACCCCACAGTCCAAAGGAGGCACAGGTTTGCCCAAGTGCATTAACCAATCCTGGCCACGCCCCAATTAAAAACCACAGGTGCAAATGATGAGGTAAAGCAAAGACAGGGGGAGGATAGACAACACTTTAAAAGCCAGGAACTACAGCCAGTCAGGGTGGGTGTTCAGAGAGATGAGGATAGTGAGAGGAGTTGGAGAAGAAGTGTGACAGAGGAACATTTAGGTACATGGAGAAGTAGGGGATATAATGCATATATGTGGATAGTTTAAGTGCAGGTGCTTGGTGTGTATCTAGTACTGAAAGTAAGAAGGAAGGAACCTCAGTGGGAAACATTGATATTGAGGAGGAGGTGGGACGTTTGGAGGATGCTGTTCATAGGAAGGAGGCAGTAACATTAGGTAGGGTTGATGGCGGTATTGTGTGGAAGGAGCTGGTAACATTGAATGGTATAATTGAGTGGAGCTTGTGAGTTCAGAGGAGGAAAAGGAGGTGGTACCAAAACTAAGTTTTGTTCATAGGTGGTGGGCGCAGTGCTGTTGGGTGGCCACAGCTGGAGGTGGGGAATTCAGAGGAAAATGTAGTAACAGTTTATGCTAAAGGTAATAGCAAGTAGGAAAGAGTACCCAGAGCTGAGGGTGTCACTGGAGTAGTGAAGGCAATAATATCCAGAGCTTTGCAGTATAGGGTGTTGCCGAGACCTCTAGTGATACTGCCGTGAAGGAAGAGGTGACAATAGTAGGCAAGGGTTCCAGTAATGCTGATGTTGGAAAAACAGAAGACAGGGGTGATTACAGGAAGAAGGTAGTAGCCACGGGTGGTGAAGTTGGCAAAGAGGTGGGAACATGACTGATCACAGAAATACCGAAGTTAGACATAGATAAATAGATCAGGAATGTTCTGGAGTAGTTGGTCAGGCCTATGCAGTCACAGATGGTGTGAAGAGCATTGAGACTTGTCCAGGGAGTTATCCACATCAGAGAGGGGGAGGAGTCAGATGCGAGGACACCTAGGTCGGCTAAGAGAACCAAGGGTCTCTCTTGCTCTTTCCACTTGTGTCTTCTCAAAGACTTACTATGATTCCATTTCTGCTTGAAAAACCTCTTTGCTGGATTAGTCTTTGGGCTGCAGGACCCTGGAAACATGCAATATGCAATAAAAAGCATGAGAGGATTTGTGATGCCTGATAATGCCGCAAGTCAAATCAACAACATTTCTCAAATATCAAAGCCCAGTATTCTAGAAAATACACTTCAAACTGAAAATGCCAAGCCACGAGTGGGGATTTGGAATGTTAATGATGCCTTAATAACATTCATTTAATTAATTTCATTATTTATTTGTATGTATCTATTTGTATGTAGGCAATTCGTATGTAGGTATTTGTTTGTAGGTAAATCCTTGCATCTAACAATGAACTATTATATAAATTCACATTATGCAATTTAGGTGTGGCAAAGGTATCAGTATCATCGTAGTAAACATAGTGAACACTTAAAATATGTACAAAACACATTTTCAAAGAATAGTAGAAATGTATCTGAGTAGACAAAACAGAGAAATGGGCAATCTCAAGAAGAAGTTGGCCGAGATCGCTTAAAAATAATATATACACATTTATTTTATAGTGGTGTAGTGGCCCATGGTGGAGGTAACACAGCTTTAATGGAAATAAATGGGTATTACAATCAATGCCCTCCATCAGCCTTTGCCATTGTAGTTCCAGACACAAGGTTGGAAGTTTTTTTTTCCCCCCATAATACATCCAGTGCATTGTCAAAGCTTTACAAAAAGTGATCAATGCGTGCATGATTTCAAGATGTGTTGTGTCACAAAGCTTACAAGGCCTTTATTTCTTATCTATTCCGGTTCTAGCTCCCATTACTTCAAGAGACTCAGCTCTATTACATTTCAATCTCAAATATTCTTTCTTCAGATGGTGATGAGGAAAAGCCTTGAGATAGTCAAGTGCCACATAGCATGGCAGAATATATAGAATGTATTCCCTACTATGTTAGACTACTGCAAGATTTACAATGTTTTGCTCCAAATAGATACTCTGCAAAGTTTGTTTGACTGCATTTTTATAAAAGGGTAGGGATATGCGACGTAGTATCACATTATTAGACTCACACCACTTACATCCCTCTTGCATTAGGATATTGTTGTTGTGTGTGCTTGTTTGGCATCCAGCATTTCATGAGCACTTGCTACTACTTTCATCAGTATGTTAGGGTCCGAATTAACCATCTTCCAGAAGAGATTCAGTCATTTTTTTAGAAAAATGTGTGACTGTAAATAAGCCATGCCCAGTTCTATCTGAAGATAGTCAGTGAAGCTCTTGGTCTTATTGGTGATAGCTCTTAGGCAATGGGTTTCGGTTTCTTTACTTTATTGGTATAACTGCTCCCAAATATTTTAACCTCATAGAGCATATAGCATCAATGGTAGGTATTATGTTAACTTTGTGTATCGTGAATAATGATAAGAGAGAGTATCCACTGTTGACATATGAGAAAGGTCTATTAGCACCAATATGTCGATGTAACAAATTGGTGATGTGTTCCATTTGAAATGCCATCATAGTTTGCAATCTACGTACATTTCCAGATAGTTAACATGAGCCAAATACTCCAGCAGGATATCATTTTCTTTTCAAAATAGAGGGGGCAGAGGCATCACATGATCTTAGTCTTATTAGTATCGCCTGCAAGATCATTCTCTGATGAGTGTTTGCCCAAAAGTGTAGGTCGTTTTTGGAATGCGCCAGGAGTAAGATCCAAAAGGACAAATCATTGGCGTAACCAATATATTTCAGCTGCAGAGAGCTTATTTTTAGTGGATAGGTATTGCCATCTGTCAACACTGCAGAAAAGTCTGCTCAGTTTAGGTTGAATAGTGTGGGTGCTAAAACGCATCCTTGTTTTAGGCCCCTGTGTATTGGCAAGTTCTCCTGCCTGATTGGTTCTAACTTTGACAGTGGTGGCGGTTTGGAATGCATTGATCTTGCTCAGGAGAACTGCTGGGATTCCCTAGGGGGTAAGCTTCTGCCAAAGACTTTCCTGATTCACGGTTTCAAACTCCAGCTAAAATTAATAAAGCCAGCATACAGTGACTGTTCAGGGCAGTTCCAAGCTCTCTCGATCATGATAATCAGTGCCAATATGTTAGTCAAGGTAGAATGGCCTTTTCTAAAGCCAGTTTTCTAAAGCCAGTTTGATTTAGTGGGAGAATATTATTGATGTTAAGACATTCGTTTCGTTCAACTGAGAGTACTCAAGCATATACCTTTATTGGGGCGACAATCATGACTAATATACGGTTGTTGTAAGGTTCATTCTTCGAGACATTCTTATGTATTGGGGCAACAATGCTCTGAAGCCAGCTGTTGCGGAGAGCATTAATATTACTAATATATTTAATTATTGAATGTAGTTTAGTACGCCACATAGTTGGGTTGTTTTTCAGTAGAGCATTGAAAGTGCCAACAGGGCCTGGTACCCTAGACTCATTTAGTTTCTTAATAATAATGGCAGTGTCATCATAGGTAAGATGATAATTCCATTAATGAGTCAGTTTTTGTAAAATTTTATTTGCGACTACAGGCCGGCAAGTAGGTTTGCCATCGTGTTTTGGACACCCAAAACATTAAAGTTGTTGTAAACTAGTGCTCCTTTTACCAATTTCCAAAATCGGTGAGTATCATGTGATTTGCTAATTTAAACCAGCTGTTCCTTTCTCTTTTTTGTGCAAATCCTTCTACAATTCTGGTACATTGCTCTCGCTCTACAGCTATCTATACTGATATGTGTTGTGCCTAAAGTGTGTCAGTTGATCTAACAAAGTTTTTTTTTCCCCCACGGGTATTGTTACGATAGTCCCAAATATGCCAATAAAAGGAAAAAAAACTCATTGATCAGAGTAACTCTAGGTGCATGAGAAAACCCAGCTTTATTCAAAAACAAACATCCGCCGGGATAGTGTATGACATACAATCTACAAATGGAAATAGGAACTACAAACTGTTATATTAAAGAAATGTCATAAATGATGTCACAAGTAACTATTATTATAATGCATTTATTCTAGCACTGGATTGTGCAGTAGGGTATAGAATATTTGGTAATCTATAAGGGAACCTTACTATAATTGGTTCTTCTATAACTAATGCCTTCTCTTGGGTAACGCCTTCTACAAAAGATACATGTCAATTCAGAATCTTTTTGACTGGCACTGTGCTACACTGGTTGCTAACAGGAGCACAAGGGGATTGGACAAGTTGTACTGCTCCCCACTTGTTCCCACCCATGGGTTTTCACTGTCAGTCTTGTTCGTGGTCTTAGTGTGCTGCCTCTGTGTCTGGATGTGCTAAAATAATCCCAGTTGTGCTATCTAATAGGCTCTGGCATAAATGACCATTGTTTCAGTCCGTGGTAGGAGACCACTGTTCATGACCTAATTTATTCTATGTATTAGAACTTCTAAAGTTTCCACACACGTGTGCTTTCTCGCAGTGTCCACTTTGGGTGCTGTGTATTTATTTGTGTTGTGACCAAATTGGCATGTTACTATCTGCACCTGGCTTTCAAGGATATGTGTATTTCTCAATGCTTCTTCTGAAACTAATAATACTTCTAATTATAATTATAAACCTTAATATTTGTGTGTATTATAACCTTATAATAATAATTGTGTGCCCTAGAAAACGCTATTTGGTTTGGTTTCCGCTTGCTAAGCAGAACTCCCCTCGCACACTGACCTTGGTTGCTGGGGACTTTTGTCTGAGCTACTTGATGCCTGTAAACTGTGCATTGATCAATTTTGCATCAGGTTGCAACTTTTCAAATTTGAGCCCTTTTTGGGTTTCATCGAAAATGTCAGCTCTTCACTTCATTCTCTGCCATTTTGTGAGAAACAGGTGGGCTGGTGGTGGCATGGCCAATACTGGTACAACTATCAACCCCATCGCCACAGTATTTTCAGTTGCAGCAATCTCAGTATACTAAGCAGCAAATAGACCTGTTGGCAGGCATTTTTTTTCTTTATGATATATCAAGTGCCTTTTTTCCAGTTTGATTATAAATTGTAATATATTATAAGTAACCTTACACATATTATCATTGTATAACTCTAAAATGTTAGGGAGCACAGTGAGATTTTCCAAATCTACATTTATAGTAGTATCATATATACAATCTGCCTTGTCTGAATTTTGACTAGGATTATGTCAACTGCAGATTGTATAGTTTCATCCACAACCCTGTATTCCTCATTTATCTTGTCTGGATTCCAATTAATTAAGACCGAGATATACATCTATGTTACCAATATGTCAGAGTGTGCAGGGGGCTCCTCAAATGTTAATTTGGTCAACAAAGGGTATTGATTACTTTCTTCTGTGCTCCCAATCTTAAATGAGGATATAGAGGGAATAGTAATGCAAGTCATGCAACAATAGTCAATGATAGAAGCTGATTGATGTGACACTCCGGTGTAATGTCCAGGATTTTCACATGTTATCCAAACTTTCAGCATGTGTAAGTTCTGTATGCTCATGGCTTTGGACTTGCTCTTTCCTTTGTCATCACTAGATATTTGCATTAATATGACATCCTTGATATCGTGACTATCATTATCAGCTGAGCCATCCATGTAAGGGTCCACCGAGGGAGTGTCCAAGTAGCACTATTGGAATGTTTTGTTGTATTTGCAGACTCTGAAGGCTGTGCACCATTGATTCTCCTCAATCTCTCTGCAGCCTTTGACACGGTTAACCAATCGATCCTCCTTGACCGCATTCATTCCATAGGAATCCTTGGCACTGTTCACACATGGATTGCCTTCTTCTTCAGCAACAGGAAACACATAACCCTCCTCGCCCAATATCTCTCAACTGCTCGCCCTGTGAACACTGGTGTACCCGAAGGTGCCTGCCTGTCTGCTCTCCTGTTCAACCTCTATATGTCCACTCTACCTGGAATCATCTGCATGAACAAAATCTCCTGTTACAACTACACTGACGATACCCAAATTATCCTAAGAACCCCCAAGTAAGGCACCAACCCCCCCTCCCCGACCTTGAAATCTGTCTCTGCGATATCGATCGATGGATGACAATAAACCACCTCCATTTGAACCCTGCTAAAACAGAAATCATGGTGTGTGGCAATACTTCCCTTCTACCACATCTGCTCCCATGGCCTGCATCCATCAGTTCACCTCCACCCCCCACCCCCCTCCGACTCTGTGAAAAACCTAGGCTGCACTATGGACTCGGGCCTGCGCCTCCCCCGTCACATCAACAACATGTCAGAATCCTGTCACTACCACCTCAAACTTCTCAGACACATTTTTCCCTACCTCTCCAACCCTAACAGGCTTGCCGCAGTTATGTCTATTGTGATGTCGAGACTGGACTATGCCAACTCCCTATCCCTAGGAACGCCGGCATACCATCTCAACAAACTATGAAGAGCCCAAAACGCTGCTGCAAAACTGCTCCTTTCCCTATGCTCAAGAGACCGCATCTCACCCACTCTCCGAACCCTCCACTGGCTCCGAGTCGGACCAAGGGCCACCGTCGATACCCTATGCATCACTCACGGTGCAGTGCACAAGATCGGCCCAATATACCTACAGGGTAAGATTAAACCATACCTCCCTTCCTGCACCCTAGGATCGAGTACTGCCCTCCTTCTAGTGATTTCTAACTCTGTCAGGATCGGAGGATCCACCTTCTCATCCTTGGCACCAACTCTCTTTTATTCGACACACCCAAAACTATATGACGTTACGCAAAGCTGTAAAAACGTGGCTCTTTCCGTAATACCAACCACGTCCTTCTAAAACAATTGAATCATAGCAACCCAATGACTAATGCTCAATGAGATCCCGAACAATGTCAACCTTGAATACGCTTATCAATTCAATGAGAAGCAGCTGCATACGGCAAATGCAGAATATCGATCTCCTTAGATCATAACTCCACACAAACACTCTCCTCCCATATCACTATACATACTCTATTCTCTACACCACCACTGACATAGAGTGCAGCTATACCCCTCGATCAATTCAGTCTAGCAGCGCAGATACGAGCATTACCCAATGAACACCTCATTACTCTAATAAAACGCAGCTATACCCCATGACAAACCAGCTTAGCTGCACACATAAGCGTCTGACAGGCCTAACGCAGTCAGAACCCAGTCTCGGTGTTCACCCGCCTGACTGCACACATTCAACCAATATCAATACACCACACCTAGTGCTAGGATGCAGCTTCCACCAGGCAATTACATCAGCTGCACACATAACTGGTGAACCCAAGTGCCCTACGACACCCTACTCTCTCTACTGACCTGGACTACGGTCCTCGAGGCCGTTCAACCTACCAGCGCTAAAACCAGCCGTTAAGGTAGGGACCCGCAAAGGAACCTCGTAATTAGGCGGTAAGGGGTTAACGGCGCCACCACTTTTTAAGGTGCCGTTAACCCCTTACCGCCTGGGTCATAATGAGGCCCAATTTGTATGCGTAGAGATCCCAGGAGGGTTGTAGATATTTATTCACAGGAGGCTTGCAAAGGAGCCAAACCAGCTGCTCTTTATTAGGCCAGCCAGTATGTAATCTGAAGATCTGAAGGACAGAGGATCTCCTCCACATGACATTTGTTTTCTAATACTAAGAATAAGACCACCTTTAAGCCTGTCCATTCTCCCTTTGCATACTTCCTTTGCACGCCTTTTTCTGTAAGGTGTTAGACCATCAAAGTTCAATTTAACCTGAGCATATGTTTATTGAAGCGCTACAATGGGGTGCAGCTCCGTTATCTCATGTAGCCCTTTCACTTGTGTGTTGTCAGTGGCCCTGCGTGTAATATGATGCAATAGCTGAGGTTTCATAATGTTTCAGTAGGGTCTGTTTAGTATTCGGGGTTGTAACGCAGCAGGTAGCCAGTTCCATTTCTCATTCGCGGTATGATTGGTGTCAGCCCCAGGGGGTATTTTCAAGCTTGCAGTCCGTTGGCCATTGCTTCTCAAACTAATTAATACATGTTCTGTGGCAGCTATACGTAGAAGTCTTATAACGGCCCCTATTAGTCAAGATTTCCAAACACAAGGGCGTAACCCAATGTAAATATAAGAATGGAAACTGTAGTGAATTGGAAAATTGATGTAGCGTGTTCGGTCTCCACAAGTGGTTCCACTATCCTAATGTCCTCTGTATTGACCATTCTCAAAGGGGCATCACCCTAAAGAGGGGCAGTACAGCAGCACGGGTCAAATGACATTGGCCCTCATTACGACCCTGGCGGAAAGGGGTTTACGCCGGCGTAACCCATGGCGTACCTTTCCGCCCGACTACGAGTTCCCGTAGCGCCATGGTGATTTTTACGCCTGCTTTTTGCAGGCGGAAAAATCCATGGCGCTACGGGACTTGTCGTTAATTACGCCACCGTAATTTACGGTGGCGTAATTAACGCCTTCCCCACTCCCATTATACCCTATGGGGCAAAAATGGGAATGGGGAAGGGTAAATGGGGATTGGGGACTTACCGTCCCGCCAAGGTCGGAATGGGGCGGTAAGTCCGCCAACCCCCATGGCGGAGTTGGCAGCTCTGCCCCATGGACCATGGTGCAAATTGCACCATGGTTCTCCGCCAGGGTCGTAATGAGGCCCATTGTTAGCTAAGACAGAGTATACTTTGTTATGCTAATGATCCAAGGTGTCAAAATGGGTTGTAGCTGTGCTACAGTATTATCGCAAATAAATAGCGGCTCCAGACCTTTAAACAATGAAGAATGATCAGAAGATATGGTGATGCTGTGGTTGCCAGGAGACCGCTTAGAGGCAGAGTCCTTGTGCAGGGTCGTTTTCTTTTCTTTATGTATTTAAGTGCTGTATATCCCTGTTGTTCGGTTTACCTATTCTTTAGATTTGTTTTAATTTTAGCACGTATATTGGAGACGTCAATCCACACCTTGCAGTAATGTGCCGCTCCCAGAAGTCAGCGCCTGTGCTTCATTTTCCTTAGTATGCCTTTTTTTCTCATTTCTTTTACCCTTAATGTATTCAGTCACTGTATATAGCCCCTCTTCATCAAATATCAATTGAGACTAGGGAGAGCTATAATGTATACACGTTTATTTTGTTGTCTCCTTTTCTCGTTCTTTTGGGGGGTACCCTTGCCAGTGTGGAGAGTTCACCTTTCTTAACCATTTTGCTCCTTTGCTTTATGTTATCCTTTTTATTGGGCGTGATGGACACAAAGTTAGAAAAAAAAGTTGAGAGATAATCCTGTACAGTAACCTAATCTATCTGTTCACCACTATTAGCGATGTTAGATTATTTTCTGTTTAAACAAAGTAAGCGCATTAGACATTGTGCAGCAGGCTTCTTTGCATCGTTAAGAATATTCGATGGAGTGATAGCACCAGGGGCTACTGTTTCCTTATATATAGGCCTGCAATTCTCTCTATCAGGTTTCGGTAGTTGCTCAAGTATGAGCTCAATGCAGAGAATATGTTGCCATGCCTCTTTGGGATATGTAGGTTCAGTGACAACGTGGTCCACAATACGTTTTAATACCGCTGAGTGGTCATGTTTGTAATCTTGTCATGGAAATAGAAAAGAGTTTATGTTGTTAGCTTCAGATTAATTCACTTTATCCTTAACACCTGGGCAGTTTGTTGGCAAATTGTTACCCTCATTCTTAATTTCAGTGACATATTGATTGATTGATACTTTATTTGTATAGCGCCTATACACACATGGGTTTCAAAGCGCTTCAAGGCAAGGGAGGGAGCAAGGGAAAAATACAATTGGCCTCATTATAAGGCTGGCGGCCACGGTATGAACGGTGCAGGTAAGGCACCGGCACCGTTCATAGCGGGCCGCCGCATTACGAGTTCTGCTTACGGGTTCCTGACAGCCGCCAGGTCTTACCTGGCGGGCTGTGCGGCACCCATGAGCAGACCTCGTGATTGCACCGGCACCTTTATCAACGGTGCCGGTGCAACCATGCTCCCCACCCCCATTCTGCCCTATTGGGCAGAAAGGGTATCGGGAGCTTGCTATTACTACCACCCGTGAATTGGCAATTACCGGCACGCTCATCTCGTAATGGGCCGGCTATTGCCCAATGGCGGGAGGTGGAGCTGGAAGCGAGCATGGCGGTAGCCGTGCCTGCCATACAGGCACTGCTACCGCCATGCTCGTAATGAGGCCCAATGACGATCGTACAAGGCCTTGAGACATTAAGAATATGAAATTAACTATCGTACTAGGCCTGACAACATTTCAGATAGTGCAAGAGCTTTTGACAATGATAAGGAGGGGAGGGAGGGAGGGAGGAGGAGGTAGGAAATGAGACATACAAGTGACTATTGAACTACTAGTATTGGCGTACTAGGCCTGACAACATTATTGGTAGTGCGGGCGATTGACAAAAGGTGAGGGGGGGAGAAACAAAACAAGCAACTATCGTACTAGGCCTGACTAAATTTCTGGCAGTGCGGGGGATTGACAAAAGGTGATGGAGAGGGGGTGGCCAGAGGGAGAGGAAACAAACAAGCGACTACCCTACTAGGTCTGAGGACAATTCTGAAAGAGTAAGTGCATAGAATATAGTGAAGGGAAGGGGGTAGAGAAGAGAGGGAAAAGCCAGGGATAGGAAGAGAAGACTAGGAAGAAGTGAGTGTTGTGAAAAAGAAAAAGAAGCAAAGCCGGCAAAATACATTGTTATAGAGCACATAGACAGGTAAGAGAGCACATCAAGTTGCAGAGGTCAATACTGAACACATAATGTTGCAAGAGATCAGCAAGTGCAAGCCTGGATTCAAGTCATAGATGGGCATAACACGATTCAAGGTCACCATAATTATGTGATGCTTAAGGAACTCCAGCATGAGAACCACGAGATTCGAGAAGGGTGAACCAACATGAACCAACATGAGTCACATGAATCCAAAAAATCTAATCAAAGCATCAGCAACAAGGCGATGATGGTGTCACCATAATATGTCAATACAAACTCCCACAATGGGCAGGGAGGGATTGTTGGTACAGAGGGGGATATCAGGAGAAGGCTGCCTTCAGGGAGGGTGGTGGGCAGCAGGATGAAGGATTCAAACATACAGGCATCACATGCATACACAAGGGGGGGGCAGCTGTCACGACCCTCACCCAAAACCCCCACTGGCTAACCAATTGGCCAGGTGGAGTCAGGACTCGGGCCTCTAGAGCCTGGCATCCTCTTCAAAAGCCTTCATGGGGCCAGTCCTGGCGCCTATGGCGCCAGGCTCATACACCATCAATAAACAATGTGCTTGGGAACTACTTTATTATTGTCAGCCAACATGGAGGCATCCACATAGCTTGGTTCCTAAGAACCAAGCTATGCAGTCTAGTGTTTTGGTTGTGGTAGCCTAGGGACTACTTTTCCTGGACTATTTTATTGGGGCTATTTAAACCACACCGGAGCAAGACAACATGCTTTGCGTTACTTTGCAGCTTGAAACGTGACACTCACTGTGTCCAGCTATTCCCTCGAACCTCGGAGAAGCAGACCCTGCAAGGAGACAAAAGGAACATCATTAGCAGCAGCATCTCACCTGCAGTCTTCATCTTTAAACACTCGCAGCTACTGAGAACAGCTTCCTCGAATCTGCACGCCACCCGGACAGAACGACCTGAAGGAGGAAGATAGAGGCAACATTAAAGAAAGCAGTAGAGACATTTACAAATTACGAACTGCTCAAAAGGCTTACCTGGATGGTCGCCTCTCGGCTGGCACCACTCCGGACATTCCACTCATGCTGAAGAACACCACAACCTACAAGGAAGGAAAACACAGGTTAGCAAAGGCAAGACTTTGCAGCGCTGCGCATAGCGCTTACTTACCGCATCATAGCGCTCTTAATGCGCCATCATTTACCAGTGGGGCTCAACCAAGCCAGTTCGCTGCGCTGAAGCTCTGCATATCTAAGGGAGAAAAAAGAGACATTTTAAACAAAGAAAGGCATGCAGGATAGCAACAAAACTAAAGAACAGCAATAAGACCTACCTGAACAATATGAAACGGGCCGGCGTCAGTGAAGTAACTGGACCGCACTTGCCCATGAAAGACAACGCGCCCCTGCAAAGAAGGCAGGATGGAGAGCATGCCTAATTCTACCACAAGGTGAGGAGAGGGCGCCAGAAGGACTGAAATCATACAGGGGTGAAGGGAGGATACGTACCCCAGTCGGTCAGTCTTGAACACAGTCCTCCTGTATTTTCAAGCAGAACCTTCCCCACAGACCACATCAGGGCAAAGCTGAGAAGCATACCAGCGAGTAACCCGGCTGGGTGGCGTCCCTGTGGATACCAGGTGAGCGTAACAGCAGCGAATACAGAGGCAGGCATCAGATGCATACAACAAGGGGGGCAGCGAAAAACAAGAGGCAGGCATAAAGGCATCACATGCATACAACGGGGGAAAGCGAAATGCAAGAGGCAGACATACAGGCCTCACATGCATACAACAGGGGGCAGCAAAATACAGAGGCAGGCATACAGGCATCAAATGCATACAACATCGGGGACAGCAAAACACAAGGGGCAGGCATACAGACATCACTTGCAAACAACAGTAGGGGGCAGCAAAATAACAGAGGCAGGCATACAGGCATCAAATGCATACAACGGGGGCAGCGAAACACAGAAGCAGGCATACCGGCATCACATGCATGCGAAAGTGGGATGGGGATAGTGAAATACAGAGGCAGGCATACAGGCATCAAATGCATGCAACAGGGGGGCAGCGAAATACAGATACAGGCATCACATGCATATTACAGGGGGGGCAGGTTATGTATTGTTAACCTGGCAACTATTAAGATAATTATGACTAATGGTGATAGACTTTTTGGTTGACACCTTCTGCGGTAATACCTCGCAACCTTGTTGTGTGTGTGTTGCTAAGAACACGAGAGATCTTGATTGTAGGGCCCACATATTAACTTTTGGTTGCACCAATGTAAGCGTCTACGGAGACATAGAGGCCCTCAACTTTGTTGTTAAAAATTTCAATGGTAGGGTGAGCTTACACATTTAGTGAGCCCCATAAATAGTATCATATCAGTCATGCACAGAACCGAGGATTCTCAACAGAAGAGAATCCTTCTGTTGAGAATCTACTAACAGAATATTCTGTTAGGAGTTTCAAACACAGACTACTCAACAAGCTAAGTACACATCCGCATGAGGTAGGATTGAGCCCATGATTTACCACTAATCTGCATTATGCTTCTATTCGCGCAAGTGAGCAAAGCCTGGATTTGAGAAAGGCAAGTCAATTTTTGCCGAAACACGTGTCATACACTAAAGGCTGCAGTAATTTGCAAATAAAGCAATTCCAAATATTCCTCAAGACTTCTCTCTTCGGTTGAGAATCCTTGGCTCTGTGCATGACATGTATGATACTATTTATGGGGAGCACTAAATGTGTAAGCTCACCCTACCATTGAAATACTAAGATAATTAATCATGACCTCCTCAGAGGAGTTTTCATTTAGAGTAGTGTTCATCAGCGGTAACAGTGGGGTGCAAATCAAGCTCTTATCAAGTATGCATCAGGGAGGTTGTTATGTGCTATAAGTGCCTGGAGTGTAGTGAGAGTAGCAAAAGTCACATTAAAATACCCATGAGTGCAGGGAGGCAAAGAGCCCATCACATGTGTGTCATTAATATCTCTGCCATAGCAGTTAGCAGGACCTATGCATTCTCAACGGTAAGTACATTTACAATTGTTTCTGTTAGTTTGGTATCCAAGAAAGTGATCGAGGAGCTTAGCTGTTCTTTCAATATAAACTGTGTAGATGTCTTGTCTTTATGGGTGTAAAGGTTTTTATTGGAGTTATAATTGTGTGACTTCAGTTTGCTGGAAGCTTTTCAGGCACTGTAGTGAGTCTAGAAGCCTTAGATCATATTTAATAATGGGCACATTTAGAGCCGAATGACTTACCACAGCAGAAAGTAAGTCCTTTGGCTGTAAATATTGAACTAACAGGAAGATGAAGTAGCAGTACAGGTGTCAGAGGGAGGAACAACATTCACATTCATCTCGCTAGACAAACAAATTGTGAGATCCACCATTACACGTGCCTTGGCGTTCGTAGTACCATCGGATGACGTCCTGAAAGCATCACAGTTTTCTCTCTTTGTGCCTAGCACACGCATTACTATTGGTCCCCTTAAGTGCTGCTGAAGCCCAAACCACTGGTTTCGTAGTGCTGGTAAGAGGGAAACGAAATCCGATATGGCTCGTAGAGTTCTGGTGCCTGCCTTCACTGTATTCAGAGGAAGAAAACAACTTTCCAGCACCAGCTTCAACAGTTGAGTGAATTACCATTCGTTTATGTCATGACCTGGAGGGTGGTGTGGATAGAGGGCTTAGAGCAATTGATCCATCTTGACATCAATATAAGATTGTCCATTTCATCAACATATGATCCATGATGAGGAGTTTTGTATTCACGCACAGGAACATATCTGTTTGCACAAGTATATACACAGACAGTCATGTGTCTTTTACAGATAGTCTTTGGAGTTTTCAGTACAAATATCAGAACTAAAGCCTCAATTTGATCATGGTTAACAACATGATTTTGGAAAATTAAGAAGTGCGCATTTTAATATGAATAAATGCATGTGCTTTGTGGTATGGAATGGTCAAATGTGCCAATAATGTTATGAATAAGCTTTAAAACATGGAGGCCAAAGGCACTTTGTATTGTACAAAAAGAATCGTGTTCAGTGAAATGCCACTGCGAGCCAGCATAGAAATAGCCATGCCAATTATGTAACTGAATCAAATTAGACTATGAATAGCAGGAATTATCCTGATAGCCAGTGTCCTGTCTTTTATGGCCAAAATACGTTGCTACGAATTTGTGAGCTGTTGTTTAGTATGTCTAGAGAGGGATCCGGAAGGGACAGTAGAATATGCTTTTAACTTCAAGGTATTCCCATTTGCACATCGTTTACTGAATAATAGATTATGAAGACCAATTGGAAGTTTCCTGAATGCACAGCAAAGATGTTTTCATCTTACTAATGGAATTATCCCCTGCATTTCATGCCTTAAGAATCTACTTTTGTTCTTCGCAGAATATTCAATGTCATCTTATTCTTTGTAGAAACATAAATTAAATAGCTCAAAAGAGCTTTGTGGAGGAGTTTTTGCTTCTTTATTATGCCCTGAGAATGTGGGGAATACAGATAGCTTCCACTCTTTGCAACAGCAAATAGGAAGGTAGCTCTGAAAAGAACACAAGAAGGCAATATGCAAATAATATGGCTGAAGGCCCGGTGAGGGAATACACCTTCAATGCAAAATGTTCAAATGGCAGATTGTTTTGATGGGGTTCTGATAAAATATGAAAATATAGTTTTGAATCTGGCTTTATTCTTTTTTGTAAAAAAGAAAAAAAAATGCACCTAAGGATCTTTTTCATGATTGTCACAAAATGGGGCAATGATCTTGAGAAACCGTTCTTTTTCCTTCAACAAGTTCATTAATAGAGTTTAACAGAGTATATCCTTTTTCACTTTCAAAGTGCATAAACTGTTATGCAATATATTTTTCAGTGATGATTTGTAGGCCAAATCACTTTGTATTGACCACTCCTTCATGTTGACCATATGGGTGTATGCCAGACGAAGACCAGCTAGTTAGCATTTCATGTGTGTGCCTATTTTAACAATTATCTTAATTTAATAAAGTAATGCACAGAGTCAGTAGAACATTTCACGTTCAAACCTGAATGAGTAGGCAACGTATTTACTCAGGTGTCCAGGTGAACATAACACACTTTGGGAGGACGATTGTGGACCTTTGTTTATGTGTATTTTTTTTTTTTTTTTTTTCATAACAACATTTTATTGATCTTGCAGGATAAGATGTTACATGCAACAATGCAATATATTACATTTTAAACATTTAAATAGTATTTTTATTTTATACATTTCAGTTTCACGGACAAAGCTCCATGGAGTAGCATAATATCCTTCTAACAGTAGAATCCTGAAAATGAATACTGATCTCCACACTGATACGGATCAGATCACACAAAGTGCACTGGCGAGGGACAATGTTGACCCAGGGATGGGCAATCTGGCACCAATATTTGCCTAAAAAGCAGGTCTGATTTCTGTGCTAGTCACTCAGTTCTGTGCCAGTTTTGCACTGATAAGTTGGCACAAGTGTACGAGAAAAATTGTACATCAGGTGTGCAAAGTTGCCCTTCAACTTGCATGTCATGTGTTATGCACCCTGCTCTTTGACAGGAACACAGGAAGCTGAATTTGTCACATACTGTAAATATGTTTTGCGGAAAATACAATGTAATGCATTTCACAGTATTTAACATATGAAAATAGGCACAGAAAGATTACAAAGGTCATTCTCTTAAAAGTGTAAATTGTATACAGGCAACTGCCACGTTCACACGTTACCCTGGGTGCCCTACATGCAACTTTAAACATTTTCAAGGTGTTGCGTAAAAGTGAAGTCTAAAACAAGGCAAACTCGCCTTTACTCTTCACTTTTATGCTCCATTGTGCAAAGAAAGTCAATGTAGCCTGAGAATTACACTTTTCAGGTGGTATTTACCCAGGATTTACTAGGGAATCAGCCATCTCCTTAGCTGGTGCAAATGCAAAGCAGATTCTAAAGGTATCCATTGCTTTTAAGCATGCATGAACATCTCATGCAGGGTAAATCCTGGTGCTCTTCCTAGACGGAGCGGGAAAGCGAAGTGGAGATGCAAACTCTGCTTGTGCCCTTCCAATTCATTGGAAGGGTACAGCATTAAGTTAGACCCCAAAATGAGTCGGTACAAGTATTACACCTTGCTTTTACGCTTTCATGTTGCACTATGCTCATTGCACTAAGACTTTCCAAGCGATTTGCCCAGAATCACATACTTTTCATAAAATGAACACAGATTCCCAGGCTCCACATTCAACACATCCCTTCAGAATCAGTTTTCCGCAGGGATGGACTTGGAGCTATATGCAAGTGAGCAAATGCATTGTTTGGCAACTCCTCCTCCTGCTATCACCTGGCTTGTAAAGCCTCTATTTCTTCATGTATCAACTACTGTAAACATCTCCACAAAGAGGAACGCTCCACTCTTATGCAAAATGTTTAATTTTGCAATATAATGTTTGTTTTTATATTACTTTTTATTATATTCTTCCTTTTTTGCTGCAGCCAATATGGAAATGTACATTATTTTCAGGACACTCAGGAACAATAGTAGAGAAGTGCTGTGGAGAACGAGCTTTTTCTGAAGGACAGGGAGAGGTTTATCAGTGAATCATTTACAGGTAACAGAAGTCAACATTCCTAAAATCAAAAGTGCTTATCGATAGTAGAGTATTGTTTTTTTTGCAGATTTGATTCCTTAAATTTGAAGAGAAGATTTGCCTCTTCACCAGTAGCGAAGAAGGAACTTAAAAAAAAAAACATCTAAAGAAACAAATTGTAAGAAACAGGCTCTCTTGACACCAGTAGTAGAAGATCTGACTGCCGGAACTCAGAGATTTAATAAAATAGGCCCTGGCACAAAAGACACACAAGAGTCCTCTTGTGTAGAACAGGGAAACGACAGTGCCCAAAAGTCAAAGTGGAAGTCCCAGCAGCATTCAGTAACAGAGTCAAATCAAGTAATAGAGATAGTGCACGTCAGTGTTGGGCAGCAAGCAGTCTTGCTGGAGCAAAAAAGAAAAACATTGAACAGAAATCTGTGTTGAATATTGAAATATCGAAACCCCAACAGCAAAAGAAAATTAAATTAAAAATATCGCCAATTTTTAACAAACAAGAGAATGTAATCAATACGAAAATAAAGTTGATAAGCAATGCACTATCCAATCAGGAAATGTTACAGGATACACAGGTACAGTCTTCTGAGTCAGGTAAGAATGAGGGTTCTAAAGAAGTGGTGGAGACTGTGACTTCAATTGATAACCAAATACTTAAGCAAAAGGAAGATGAAACATTACAGTCTTCGAAAGCTAAGAAAACGGAAGAAGAGGGGATAACCTAATTCCAAGAATTTGGTTTCAGCGAGGGATTCAAAATATAAGTCCCTTAATAGGAGCGCAATACTAACATTCTTTAAAAGAATATCGAATCTATATCTTTTTGCCACTGAAGATATAGAATTTGTCTGCTTTCCTATGGACCAGAATGTGCATATTGCTGTAGTGAGACTAAAATCAAAAAGAGCAGTAAAAGCAATCTTTGCAGCAACAAAAGATCTACAGAGGCAGGAATTGGAGGTGTATCCCTCGTGGCAAAAAGTGCCTGAAAATGCAGGGAAACTAGGGAAGTCTGTGAGACGAGAGGAGACCCAGTCAGGTGTGTGGAAGACTGAGCGTCAAGGAGATCAACAACAAGCTGTCCTATCCATCCTCTCTGAAATTTTGAATCAAGTCCTTCAGAAGCTGGGGGTGGGAGTACAATCTCTTTAGGCTAAATGATTCTTGGCTGGTGAATTGGAACACACAGGTTCCTGTTCCTTTAAAACTAAAGAAATGAAGGAACTAATATTCGATTGCAATGACATCATCCTATTCCAGGAAACATGGCTTGTAAACACTGTACAAATTGAGGGCTTTACAATATCCACCCGAGCTTTAAAAAGTGAAAGGTAGGCTATATGGGGGATAATGACAGCTATTAGGAACTCCATAATTAAGTAGTCAGAATTCATTGTTAGTAGCAACAGAGGCTTACAGGCTTGTAAAATATCAATAAGAAAGAATGGTATAAATATTCATGTCATCATAATCAATATTTATTGGAACCCTGACTGTATTGATTTCCAGGCCTTTCTTGCAAATTTGACATCCATGTTAATTAAGATCAAACTGGAATTCAGGGGTGCACATATAATACTTTCAGGCAATTTGAATACTCACTGTACCCAGAATGCAATTAATGAGGAAGGGGGAAGATTGCAAAAGATACCATCTAGGGGAAGAAGGTGGTGGGATTTTTTTCATGAGTGCAATCTCAAAATGACAAATGGGTCAGTAGAGGGGGATGTTGTACCATCAGCAACCTGGCAATGAGGGAAATCAGCCTCCACAATTGATTATATTTTTTGTCATCAGACCTATTTGTGTGTTGTTCCTCATTAAAATAAAAGAAATGGGTGCTCAAGCGACCATTATCGTTTGGAGCTGGTGTTTACTGATATAACCATTACAGCTATGGATAGACAGTCCCAAGCTATAAGAGCTACTAAAGGGAAAATTAGGTTGGCCAAATTTATTAACGAGGGGAATCGGCTAAATGAGAATTTAAGAACTGTTTCAGAAGAGGTATTGGAGGAAAAACGTCACCCATTAAAGTTTATAGAACTCATATGGTCTACCAGTTTGCCAACTCTATCGAAGTTAGGTAATCAGGTCCCCCATATCCATGTATTTGATGAAGAAATCTGGGAGAAGAAAAAGATATTAAGAAAAAAGTTTAGTAAATTAGGGAAGTCAGTCTTGAATGTTTAGATATTTATGAAAGAGTCCGATAAAGTTGTAAGAGATCACAAACATTGTTTTAGAACCCCAAAAAATATTGCACCTCCAAAGAGATGGTGAGGAGATGTTGGACCTAGTTTGTAAAAACGATTTGGGACATTTTTGGGCAGTTGTTAATCGGTTAGAAACACAACAAAATAATGTCCAATGCAATCTAGTCCCAGAAGCTAAGTGGATTGAATATCTCTCACACTGCTCTGAGAATCCATCTATGGAATGTTCCGTCAAATGCTTCAATGTACCCTGGGTGATGTACTTTGATGGGACTGATATTGCAGAGTTAATAATGAAATCCTCTGCATCTAAGGTAGCAGGCCCAAATGGGCTAACATATCAGGTCCTAAAAAACAACATGGACATCTGGTCTAGATTATTAAATTGGCTTTTTAAGGAAATTCTAAAAAGAAAATGGGTTCCTCCACCTTGGAAATTAGCTATAGCCATCCCTCTCTTCAAGGGGGGTGATCGGTTGAATCCAGCAACTACCATCCCATCTTCCTCCTTGATATTGAGAGTAAACTCTTTTTGACAATCTGCAACTGGAGCAATTGGTTGAGATGGAACACATCCTGTCTAAACTCCAAGCAGGCTTTAGGAAAGGTTTATCAACCTCCCTTATTGGATTAGTTCTGAGCGTCTTGAGCGAGAAAGCAAGGAGAAAAGGGAATCCCCTTTATATGAGGCTTGGATAGACCTTCCCAAAGCTTTTGACCAGGTAAATTGAGAGTGTGTGTGGAGTAAGCTGTTAACTTGGGGGATCATGAGACATATTTTGGCAATGTTAGTGGAGCTGCACATTGAGACAACAATTAGAGTGAGACTTATTTATTTATTTATTTATTTATTTATTCACATTTGTTAAGCGCACAGGCAGCCCGGAGGGCATCGTGGCGCTTGTTACAGAAATGAACATCTGTCACAATATATTAAGGTTGAAAGCAGAGTAAGGCAAGGTTGTATGGGAGCCCCTCTCCTGTTCAACCTTTAACTGGCAGATATGGGGATAGCTTTAGACCCATCAGTATTGGCCAGCCCAAAAATAAATAATAATAAAATCAGTTGGCTGGCCTATGCCTGGAATACTAATTGGCAAAAATGTGAAGGTATGATATGGAAGAGGGTACTTGGTCTCCCACAAGGTCTCTCAACCACCTGTATAAGGTATGAATTGGGGTAAAATCTTTTGGTACTTTAGCAGACTGGAAATTAGTCTCGCTTTTTCAGTTAATCAAAACATCACAAGCACATACATCGTATGCAGATGTCAAAGGCCATCTTGAGCAATCCAAATATACTATATTGAGTCATTTGAGTTTGAGGGTAAGCAAGATTCTTTTGAAAGCAGATACAGATCTCGAAACACTGGTTGCCAACCCCTTGAAAACCAAAAAAGCACTAAAAAGAGCAGATTGGAAAAAAAAATATTGAAGGAATGCATATCACATCTTTGGCAAACTTGCTCTCAGTGTATGGTTGAAACTGGGTTTTGTTCCAAAATATCTTAAGACATTCCCTGAATGGAGGGTGAGACAACATTTTCGATGGTTTGTCTAAACCTAGTGCATATTTGTGAGAAATAATACAAATCTGCCTGTGGCCTCTAGTGGGCGACCATGCCTCAGTTTTAGACAATCTCCTAGGGGTGTGTGGATCACTATGCCCCCACCCCCACTCTTGTATCTCAACAACATACTCCTATGGACACACTAACATAAGACACAAAGAAAACACATTAATCGATTCAACAATAGAAACACTTTTATTCATGTATAGCAATGCATGATACAAACACTAATATAATGCTCTCGAATTTGCACCTTTTATGCTTTTGGTACAAATCTACCATGCAATGCAATTACTATAAGCCTTACAGGCTTCTAATGCAAGCAATCTAATAACTCAAATCCACACCATACTTCATACACTCTCTCTAAGACAAACCCTGGCTGATTACCCCATCTTTAGCTCTGTGTGAGTGTCTGTTCTAATTCCCGGTGCACATGTCTTATTCAGCAATGCTCCCCGTTTTCTCTGTTTTGCTCTGTCTCTCCTCTCCCGCTACCTCTTCAACCAGCCAGTCTGTCAGGGCCTCTCTCTGCCAGATCCCTGCCAGGTCTCATCAGCTTTGCTCAGAATGCTTCTCCAATGCTCTCTTGATCTCAGAGTCATCCAAACGTCTCTCCTATGCCACCACCAAACATCTCTCTTCCATCTCAGTGTCAGCTCCCTTGATCTCAAAACTCAATCTCCAAGTACATCCCAAAGAGCAGAGAGCAGCAACTAACTCAAATCTCAGACCCTCACCTCTCATTATACTGTTCAATGACGTATAAATATCCATGGTTAACTCGTTCTCTCCAAGCTAAAATGCCTCTCTTTCTGTCAGCAAATCTAAATATGAGCAGTGCCTAAATGTCTGTGATGCATGTACTTTTACTTTTTCAATCACTGCGTGTTCTGGTCAATGTGATATTTTCTATGAGCACAATTTTGTATCGTTTGAAGTTTAGATAAGTTCTTGGAGGAAGTGCCCAGGAACAGAGTATTGCAATAGTCAAATCTTGACCCTGAATGGCTCTGGCAATGTTGATGCAGTTATCCTTTGATAGAAAGGGTCTGGCTGCTGTCAGCAGTTTGGCATGATAGGCTGCTGTTGAGGCAATGGCGTTTACTTGTCTGGTCATTGTTAGATTTGAGCCTAGATAGACACCTAGTGTCTTTACTGCGTTTGCCACTGGTATTTTTATGCTGTAAATGGTAAAGTGAGTGAATTGGGAATCAAGGTTCTTGAATGTCTCTCTAGAGCCCACTATAAGAAGTTCAGTTTTGTCTGCTTTAAGGCATACTCTGCTGGATGCCATCCAAGCTTGAATTGTGTTATAGATGTAGTTAAGAGTCTTTGAGTCAGTGTCATAGTCTCCTGTTAGGGTGATGAGGATCTGGGTATCGTCAGCGTAGTTTGTGTATGAGATACCCAGGGAGTCGAGGATGAGGAATAGGGGACGAGTGAAAATGTTGTCGAGGGTGGGTGAGATGCATGATCCTTGCGGAACACCGCATAAGATAATAGTAGTTGAGGATGATGCAAGGTCTGAGAAGATTTGCATGATCCTCCCTTGTAGGAATGAGGTGATCCATGCTGTATACCAGTCATGTCTGACGGCTTCTTTATATCAATGTCTTTATTCTGGTTCTTATTTATCTAGCAGAATCCTAAGTAATAGTCTAAGGTTTCTTGAATTAACTCTTGTAATTTCTTTACAAAGTTCTTGGAATTAAAGTATTTAGTCCAAATTTCCATGTGATACTTTCTCACTTGTTGGTTGGAGGATTTAGACCTCCCGCAGCGTATTGATCCAGGTTCTCTCAGCATGGTTGTGGTTTCTGCCAACTTCATATTTCCCCACTCATGAATACTCTCTTTATCATAACTTTCTGTACGTGACAAACATGCTGTCCTCCTCTGTTAATATACTTTATGTCACAGCTTCTTATCTTTGCAGCGTGTGGCTCATATAGTATTGTCTCTTTTTTATTAGGTTCTAGTTTGGAACTGTTATAGACTACCTGTCCAGGATTATTCGATTACCTCCTCTGTTTTATACAGTTCCAATTAAATAGGTTTATTTTATGTAACTCTTCATGAGTACTGGCACAAGTTCCTTTTCTCATATTCAATTGCCCCAGCAACCTCCCGCTTCTCCCAATCTCCCGGTCGCTGGGGAGCATTGCAGGCTCTTACGTTCGCTGGGGTGCTCTTCCGTGGTACTGGGGTTCTCCTTCCTTCTCTTTGTCATGCCCTCGTCTCTGGGCTGTCCTTCTGTCCTATACGGAGTTAGGCAATTGGTAAGCTTCTCATGTTCCAAATGAATCTTTCATTCAGCGTGCTCGTTGCTTCTCAGTTTCCCTTACACCGTACGCATGTTTTACTGCTTGGAAGCTGCTCACACTTCCAGTTACCTTCTCAGATGGGCTAGCATGTTCGGTTGTGTACCCTAGCCATCACGGTAGCAATGTGGTCTCACAACCACCTGCAGGAGGACTCTGCTTTCCTGCAGTATAATGGTTCTCCTGTTGTTGGATACACCGGGTCTCCAGTGTCTCACTTAGGCATTCAGCCACTCTTTGAAAGTGGTGGACTAAGCAACAGTTCTCTGGTCTACCTCCACCAGGCATGCTCACATCAGGGAACCTCCCTGGCATAGGATACTATCTGCTTCTACAACTACTCCACTTGTCCCAGTTAAGTATGCATGACCTATTAAATAGATATTCTCATTTCCTTCTTCATGTTGGTAGATTCCAGCATTGCTTTCAGTCAAACAGGTGCCTAGCATATTAATCTTTGTAGCAATTAATCCCATGTATTCTACTAGGCTGTATGGTTTAGGGAGTTGCTCACATGAATGAGATTCCTTGTCTCCTAAGGGGAACTCTCTCCCAGTGAGGCCTCACTTGCTCAGACCACTGGGGAGAGTCGTGCAGCGTGAGCTCGACTCCCTAGCCTCAAAGAGGGAGGCCCCCCTTGGGAAGAAAGGACCATTACCTTTGATTCATCACAGAACTCACAGAGGTTTGCAAGTTAAGCCAAAACAATATTCAAATCCCAATTGCGAGAGAGAGAGAGAGAGAGAGAGAGAGAGAGAGAGAGAGAGAGTGATTGAGCAAAAGAAGGACTTTGCAATGCACTTTCCAGTATTCATACTGCAACATGATTCCAAGAAGACCAAAGAGCCCACAGAATGCTGCAGACATGCATAATCAGATACAAGGGAATCCAAGATGGGGCTGCCTGCTGTGGATGACTTTCAACACTTGCTGACCTACATTATAGGGGATAAAGAGCAACAGGTAAATCCATATCCAAGCTACATTGATAATTTATCAGTGGGAGGGATTGGAGGTTCTCCAGGGAAGTAATGAAATAGTAACAGGGAATACTATACCAGAGCAACATTAGAAACCCCACCTAGGGACTATATGGTGGAATGGGAGGGTTCAGTAAATGAGCTAAACCTGGATGAAGAAGACATGAAAGTCTGCATTACCTTGACCAAAGGTACTGTGGATCTAAGCCCGGGATTGAGATGGAAGATAGTGTGAAAGGAGAATGTGTAAATCTTGCAAAGGAACAAAGGAGCCATACTGGTGACCAGTTATGACTGGAGCCCTTGGAGATAAGCAATAGCCAAAGTAAAAGAAACACTCCTCACACAACCTAGGGGGAATTGGACATCCTAAGAGTTTCCACTGGAGACCCAGAGAATGAAAACTAGAATACACTGACCCATAGCAGAAGGGTGACATAATATTGGTTTCTTGAAAAGGACTCACATGTGGATGGGAGAAAGACCTATTCAAGTGTATGCAAAATCTGAGAAATCTAAGGTCTGGAAGACACTTGTAGTGAAGCCTGAGAAACCTATGGCCTCGAAGGGACCATTTGAGAATCCTGAGAATTATAGTGTGGTCACGAGACCTGCTGTTAAACCTGGGAAACCTAAAGTCTGCAAGAGATCAGATGGAACACTTTCAAATTTCTAGGTCTGAAAGAGACCAGTTGTGAAACCTGAGAAACTCAAAGTTCTGCAAGAGACCTCTGTAAATCCAAGTTCAGAAAGGTACACAATAAGAAACATAAGAAACGAAAGGTCTAGGAGAGACTACTTGAGGGATCTGTAAAATGGCCAATGTCCGGTCGGGATCTGTTGTGAATCCAGAGGAGCAGAGGAAGACAGCATCTTGAATCGATTTTCTGTTCATGCTAAATCTCAAGAAACTGAAAAACATTGAAAGTGAAACAAAGAAGGTAAAGAGAAGTATGAGGAAAAGAAACTGAGATGCCTATAACATGGGAGTGGATTCAGAGACGTTAAAACTGGAAGCAGACCCAGCAATGGTGAACTTTTGAGGACCTGAGACAGAGCTTTCCTGGAAGCAAAATCTCTTTTTCATTTGTCAGCTGTTACAGTAGTGTGGAAGTATCACAAATTAGGCGTTGAGAATATTGTGTTGGCCAACCATTGGGATATGTGCTTTGTAGCATCTGTTGAACTAAAAGCTGAGGACTTGCCAAGAAGAGAATCTTTATTTTTTTGTTGGGATATTATTTAGCAGATATGGTGTTTTAAGAATAGATACACAGACTTGTAAATCTAGATTGGATTTTTATTTCAAGGAAAACATAGGACACGTTGAGGAAAAGCCCACTTTGTATTGACCTATACTTTTCAAAGTTTGAGTTAAATCAATCTGTATTAGTTCTAGGAATACCTCTAGAATGTAAAGCTATTGATCCATCCCATTCCTGGTCCAAACACCTAATAGTGTTGTTTGTTGAAACACCATCAGTCAACATCAAGTGCCATTTCTTGGAATTGCCTCATAAAATACTAATATATTTTCTTTTTGAAAGTCTCTAATACATACAGAGGAGCAGAAGGCAACTAAGGCTGTTTAATCTGAGTGGATCACTCTGCTTGGATCTAGTCCTTACATATTGGTCTGCTGCTGGTCTTTTCTCCCCCTCTGGAAAGACCATTCTCATATTCCTATTTATTTCTCTGTTGTTCTCCATTCCAATAACTGAATATGTCTTTGTATTTTTTGTTTGGGTTTTTGTCCTTTCATTAGCTTGAAGACACAATTTACTTTGTCTAAATGTCTGCAGAAATAGGTTACCACCCCCAAAAAGCTGTATTTTTGGCCTGGAATTATTCCAATTGACATATTCATATTAGTCTTCCATATAATAGAAATTCAAAGTGGATTTAAACTGCTCTCTGCTCAATGCTTCTCTTGATGGTGATTGTAGGAAGCCATATCAGTATTGGGACCATCCTTAAATCCACTAGTGAATAGAATGTGATCACAGTTAATCTTTCCTCTCTGATCAAGCTTCTTGTGAAATTATGGTATGACACTTTTATATTTTTTGGACATAAAACAACTATTTTTGTTTCTCTGAACGTGCTACCATATTTTGTATCTTAAATGCAAGAGCAAGCCTTTGAATTTGAATTAAGCTCGGTTGTGTATAATTAGCTACTATAATTTTACACAAAACCACATCATTGTACAATTTTACTGAAAGAAATACCAAAACATAGACCTTAAGAAATGGCTATGGAAATGTGTAAATTGAATTCTCCTAAAATTGATAGTCTCTGAGATATGTATTTTCAATGTACACCTGCCATTTACCCAGTTTAGAACATGTGTTTTTATCAATGACTCCAGAACATTACTTTCATATTCATTCAGAGACAAATATACAATGTATCAGTGGATATTATTTATCCGGGTCATTTCAATGGTTCTGTCATATTTTCACATTTTAAAGACCGAACACAAGCAGTGTTTGTGTTAGCTATAAAATGCCGAAATATGACATTCTCCTGAAAAAGCCCACCCACCAAAGGTGATCCCTTCCCCACCCCCACCCTCTCCCACCGGTTTTTATGTACAACTGGGGGGTTCAATGGATCTTTTTTGCTTTCGGTCTAGTGAAAACTATGGGACCGATTTATGGAAAAAGTTGCATTTCTCCCACAATTGACACATGCCGAGAATGACACAGCGCATGAATAAAAAATGTGCACCCAGCATATTTATGGTATGTACTGCACACAGTAACCTATTCACAAGTCGTGCCCAGAACGCCCCACACACGCACCCATGCAAAGCATGAAAAGCCAGAACCGCTAACTTTTGCGTGCTCACCCGGGCCCAAATACATGCACCCTTCAAACAGTGCATGGCGTCCCCAACAAGCAGGCCTGCATCTCAGGAACCCTGTGCAGGGTCCCCCGTAACTGTGGGCGGCACCCCTAAAACATGTGTATGAAAATTAGTAATTCGGGTTAAACCCGGAAAATATGCATGCAAACACCCGTAAACCATTCCTGCACCTCGCTACACTGCGTACGTGCACCCCTAACTTAGATTGGAACCATGGTTGTGTACATGCTCCCCTAAATCTGACATTCGAAGCCACCTGTGTGCTGCGATTCCTAGGCGCAATTGTCTTTACGCCTGCCTTCGGGTGGCGTAGATATCAAGGGATTTGCGTGGCCATTTCTATGCCGAGATGCTGCGTGCGTGGTTCAATGAATGTATGCGGGCCCACAGTTAGAATGCCCACTTTTACGCATGTTCTTCCCCATTTTTTGTTTACACAGCCCTCTGTGTAAGCCGCGCCCACTCTCTGCATGGTCTCTTGCGCAAGGCACTCAGCGGCTAGCAGAGACGTGTGGAGCCTGCTTGGACTCCACGCAAGTCTGGGAAAAGTCCTGCGCATTTGATTTCATGAATTGACGAATGGGATTTTGCACGCAGTTTGGGGCACACGTTCCCTGTTTCCTACACATATAATACCATTAATCAGGCTCCATGTTTTCACTTAGTACCAATTTCAACATTTATACATTCTCCGTCTTTATTATTCTGCTCACAGCTTTAATAGAACAAAAAAGATCTGGGTGTGTTTTTTCCTTTTAAAGGATTCACCCTCTTAAATATAGGATTTCATGTCTTTCGTTGTCCAAAGTTTTCCTCACCTAACAAGGACAAATGGTATTCAAAGCAAAGATGCTCTGTTTACAGTGGTTCAAGGGATACATTATAATTTATAACAGTTGAGACATGATAAGGCTTTTCGGAAATCCAACTATTTTCTCCTCACAGACTTGTTTCAGGCATTAGTTAATGTTTCAATATATTTTGATGTGATTATAATTATCTCTGTATAACTCATTTTTTGAGAAAACCGCGTTCTGATATGGTTCTAATGCAAATAACTACAAAGGGGGGTGTAACCATTGATAGGTGCGCTTAGGCCGCTTAAAGTCTGAATAATGGCAAGCTGCATTTTCGGAACCATGGGGTCGACCCACAAAAAGGCCCCTAAAAGGAAATCACAATGTTGGTAGGTGTCTGAAAGTCACACTACGCCTATGAGTTTATACTCAAATCAATCCTTTAACACATAAGTCATAAGGTGATCCTTGTTTTCAAAATGTATTATCGGGTTTCAGCCGACACATATTTCGACATTGAGTCATTTTCAAGGCTGTTTTACCATCATTGACAACATATTGAAGTGTAACATGAAAATGATTATACATTAACCAACCAAAGAAAAGCATGTATACATGTATGGCAGGATGGCGAGACAATGGGTAAAACAGAAAAGACCAATGTTATTCTGTTTCAGTAATATTGCTGATTATTTGTGCTTGTTATCAATAACAACATATTTAAATGGATTGTGTGAAGCACCATATCTTTCATGGCCAGTTTAAAACTATGCCCCTATTACTGGGTGTTCAAGGACCAATGACTAACGATGTATTGTTCTGTCCAAATCACCATTAGTGTAATTCCAGTGTTAATCTATGTGATACCGAACACCATTAAATGTGTTATGATACACATGATTTATTGTATATGCTCACCCGAGCATCTTACCTCACTGGCGATGGGTGTCTTTCAAAAGCTTGCATTTGCGTTCTGTATTATACTTGCTTTTGTTGGAAAAATCCTGCATTAGATGAGAACTGTGTAAGTTGAGGTGGTGAAACATTCCTTTTCAGAGATACTCATATCTCTAGATGATTTTTCACATATCCTTAAAAAATACCCTTCTTGTCTATACATTCTTACTGTATTTGTTTAAAAAAAATCATAGTTACGAGCACTATCCCGGGTGCCGCACCGTGTCTTGCATGCCGACACCATTCCACTTCCTTCTTTACATTGTAATGCGTGCATTTGACGTCCCACGCAACATGCGCATGATGTCACTGCTGTAGTTCGATGTGACTGATATAAATCATGTATATATTGTCTTGCTTATTGTACTGGTATTACCTTGATATTGATTCTATGGGATCCATTTGTTCCTATTGCACAGTATTTAACCTGGTCATTAAACAAGTATGCCTATCCCAAAACCATCCACTGTTTTACTATTTGTCAACTGGTGATTGATAAACAACATTATATGCGCTCATGTTCACTTATGCGTAATTTGTGTTGCATATACTGAAACCTCTATGCTTATAATAAGAAAATATAATCTAATACAATTGATTCACAAGATTGGTATGTTCATATCCATAATTTTAAAACATTGGCACTTGAAACTATGATGTATTTACTTAAATCAATCAAAATCCATCTGCATGTCTGCTGCAACATAGTGTAACAGAAATTATTGATTTACAGATACCTAAAGAAGGGGAATACAGCTTTGTGGCAGAATTATCAGTTTTCAAGTAGAGCCCACAGAGACCAATGCCCTGGCTGTTCAACCACTACCTGGCACCTCTTGCCCACTCTGTCGCTACTTTCTGCTCCAATTTTCAATGTTAGGCGGATGACAGCTCTCTTTCAGGCTCTCCTCAGCCACCTCTGCGTCTTCTCTCATACCAAACTGTCTAGCCACAATTCAGGAATGGTGTGCCACCAATGATCTTTGCCTTAATGCCAGTTAGACTGAGATCCACCTCATTGGGACACCCGCTCTCTCCTTTCCTTGCTCTTTCTGGCCACCCACTCTGGGCCCTCTTCCTGCTCCTTCCTGTGAGGATAAGAACCTTGGTGTCATCTTCGACTCCACCCTGTCCTTCTCTACTCACATCTCCGACATCTCTAATAAGTCAAACTATCAGCTACACCTCCTCAGAGGTATTCTTCCTTTTCTCACTTTCCCCCATAAATTCACTGTCTCCAGAGCTCTGGTCCTCTCTAGACTGTACTATTTCAACAGCCTTTTTCTAAATCTTCCAGCCTCTACTCTTTGACCTTTACAACCTATCCTGAACAGGACTGCGGGACTTGTCTTTGGCCTCAAGCCCAGTGATCGTATCTCTCCAGCTCAGAAATCTCTTCACTGGCTTCACATGGCTGCAAGGATCACGTAGAAGACTCTCTGCATCGTCCACAAGGCTTTCTGGGGCCTGGGACCGCTCTACCTCCAACTTTCTCTTCCAAAACATCTTCCTTCTCGAGCTCTCTGCTCATTCACCTCCAACTCTCTGAGGGTCAGACACTTCTCCAAGCAGAGAGTTGGGGACAGATATATCTCCTCGGCTGGGCCCCCCCTCTGGAACAGCCTCCCTGCCTCTCTCAAACTTGAGCAGAACCACCTCCAGTTCCGGAAGCAACTCAAGACCTTCTTTTTCGCTTCTGCTTTTATTCTTCCTCTCCCCTGCTGATGCGCCTGACTGCTCTGCACACTTTTCACCTGGTAACCCGCTGAACCTGGCCTAGGCACCTGCATGTACAGTTGCCCTTGCACTGCCTTTAGGATCCCCAGTTCTTAAGAGTCTGTATCTGCAACCCTACAGTCCCTTCTCTCTGCACTTATGAGCCACCCGCTGGCTGCACTTGTGAGTTAACTGCACTTGCCACTTCCCTGCCCCATGGCACTTCTCCCCTTCCCTCTTCCCCACCCTTGCATGATTTGAATGACACAAGGCCTAGTAAGATCGTTATTGTGTCCTCCCTTTGTTTCCCCCTCTGTGTCTTGTCACGCCTAGAAACCCTTGTGTACAGGCGCGTTATAAATGTCCAATCATATCATATCATATCCACAAACATGCCAAGGTGTTTACAGTTCTGTTCAACCTCAACTCTTTCTTCGTTAATGTACCAAGAGTAGTTCCATTCATTGTTAGTGCAGCCAGTCCTACATAGCAAAAATATGGTTTTGCTGATGTTAATTTTAAAGCCATTTATATTTGCATATATGCTTAAAAGGCCCAGCGCCTTATGGAGGCCCCTTGGAGTGCAGTCTGTTGGTGTGATGTGGTTAACATAGCCAAGGCATTGTATTTAAAAACACCCAGTTTGGAAGATTTTACAGCTGGGTCTGACAAAGCACTGCCCACATTTGCAAAGGTCAAATTAAAAAGCATCGGGCCAGTGTGCAGCCCTGCGTAATGCCAGTATAGGTGTGTCTCGAGTCAGTTGCTGCACCAGTTTTGTTGATTCTGACTCCTATCCCAGTCGACATGTGTAGTTCCCCAATCATACTCAACAGAATCTTGTGGAATAGTCCTGTTTTTTTGCTTGTTCCAAAGACGTTCTCTATTTACTGTTTCAAATGCGGCACTAAAGTCAATGAATGACACGGAGAATGTTTGCTTACGGATGAGCAAGGCCTGCTGGTTCGTAGTGGTGAGTGCAAGAATGTTATCTATAGTGTTAGACCCCTGTTGGAAACCCATCTAATTTACTCAGAATATATTTCCTTGTATTATCCAGGACTTCCTGCAGCCGGACGCAAGCATAGATGTTTGTAGGTGCATCAAACATCGTAAGTAACTCATTGTTACCAGGCTCTAACCGCAAACCTTTCACATGTAGTGGTACAATGATGCTATCTTTCCATGGCTTAGGTATTATGTTTGTCCTGCTGGGAGGAAAGCTCAGACAACGCATAGCAACACAGGTTGTAATCCTAATCTTGTGCTTAGAAACTGGTCTCCGGTATTAAGCGTGTTATAAAAGAATTATTATTATTATTATTATTATTATTATTATTATTATTATTATTATTATTATTATTATTATTATTATTATTATTATTATTTGTATTATTATTGCCCAGAATAGTCTGTGTAAGATGTTTGCCCATCTAGTTGGATTTTTCTTGATTAAGGATTTGCAGATGTGTGCCTGTCCGAGGACACCTGATTAATTTACCGTCATGATGATATTAGTAATATCCTGCATACAAAGTGTAAAGGGCCAAGTCCCAGGAATCAGATCAGATCAGGGTGTGCAGCTATCAACATTGAATTACCTATGGCCATTCTTATATATTTTTCCCAGTCATTTTGCAAAGCACCCCTAATTAGATATTAGCAAGACTTTTATGTTACAGAAAGCTCTACAGTCTTTTCTGAGAGAACAGTATTCGTTTGAGCCATTTCTCTCTGCCCACTTTCCGAAAACGCAGTCTTGGCCCTTTGATATGCTGATCGAACATTTTTTTTTTTACTTCAGTTATGTAGTCCATAGTACAGAGTTGCTTATGAGATAAGATTTGTAAATGACGTTATTTCTAATACTAATTTCCCTGTTATAGGGGAGCAAGTGTACGTTCTGCTTTCCGTCTACTGCCCCAGAGAGTTTATAGGCTGTTTTCCATGCTATGAGCGAGACAACATTATTTGCATGTTTCATAATGCTCAAGAAAGAAGCTGTCAGTGGTTGCATTGCCACTGGCATCCCGAGTTTGAGTCTGTGCAATTAGAGATAGTAGCATTAATATAGTTCTTAGCCCTCACCATGTTTTCAGAATTCAAATTAAACCTGTGCCTATGTTAATTCCAAAAGTGCCCACTGGACCATGTCTGGGGTCATACATATTAACAGTGAGCAATGTTCCCTTTCCTCTCTATGTAGGACACCCATATCAAGTTTGTGCTGTCTAACCGACCTATAGACAAACACATAGTTTATAGATGTGGCACTGTTTTAGTCACCCTAGTGTGTTGTGCAGGGCTGTCTCCTAGACAGTTCCCATTGAGCATAGTGAAACCAGGGGCATATAGCAGCTTAGTCCATTTGTGTCCCTTATGATTGAAACCAGTGGCTTTGGGCGTGCCAGTGGAAGAGTCTAGCCAATAAATGTCTGGGGGTATTTTGGCATTTAGGTCACCAGTAACAACGATGACTGAGTGTCCTGTGTATTTTTCAATAAGTGCTTCTGTTTTATTTAGAATGTCCAGGTGATTGTACGGAGTAGGAGGGTCATATGTATTCATTACACATATCTTAGAATTCTTTCCCTTAATTGTTTGTGTGGTCAATTCTCCTGCTAGGATATTATGGGATTGTATTTCAGTTTTGGTAATATGATCGATGTTTCTGACACTAGTCTGGAGACCAGCTTTAGGACTGCCTTTAGGTCCTATTACCACAATTATTTGTATGGCATGTTTGCCCTCCATGATGAGGTAGGAGGTTAGCCAAGCTGAATCTGAGTATTATGTCTAGAAAGCCTTCATAATCTGTGTATTTTGTATTCCCTTGCGTGTTCCATGAGAGTAGGGTAAACAAACTATTAGGGTCACAGCATCACGCAGAGTTGTAGCCATTCCCAGTATTACAATGGGAGCCATTACCCATAGATGAGAGGGAGGGGTACTATTAGCAGGGACGTTTGTCACTTAAGAAATGTGAATGGGGTGATCAGAAGTGAGAAGGATGCATACTGATGCATGGTTTATGAAATAATGACTATAGCTTTAAAACCCAAGGGGAATTGGTTAGGCTCACATTAATCTGTATGATGATCTTGTGGCCAAAGCTATGTATATAGTGTATAGTTCGTTTATCATGAAAGGCTAGTTTATTATGTAATGTGGTTTGCTTCTGTAGGGTATTTTGTGGAGATTTGGGGCCTGACGGTATTTTATTACCGCCGAAAAATAACTTAGCAATAATCACTCTTTGTATTCAGATTTGGCCATGTGCAACAATAATACAATGGACATGCATTATTTCAGCACCCAGACCTGCATATTTGGTATACGTGGTTGGTGGTATTTTGGTGAGCATAATTCCCTTGTTTTATTTGTGGCCCCAATGTCCAGAATCCCTTATCTTTGCTTAGATTTTTCGTGTGATCACTAGAGAGACCTCAGACCTGCATTCTAGGAATACCACATTTCCAGTGATAGTGTTGGTGTGCCACCATGGGCGAACTCACTGACTTATTTACGACAGAGAGCTATATGTGGTAGTCTTGTGGTAATTTCCACTACCTTATATACGGTAGGGAGCTATGTTCAGAGAGTCTCTCTTCCCGTTGGCTCATGTACCTCCAACAAGCTATGCTACAGTCACTCACAATTATTCATACTGATTCTGACATGCACACATCTGTCTTAAAATGACCATTGCACTGTTTAAAAATCTCCCCACATCATCGGCATTGTAATGGTAAATAGAAAATAAAACACCCGTCTGTTTTCAAATATTTTCTGTATTATAAAAGCTGCATTTAGACACGATCTCATTCTTTACAGAAATAAATAAAATGGTACAGTCAAAGCATTGTCTATGACACACTGCAAAGAGCGTGGCGGAGAACAGAACTCAAATTGCAACATTGGTATTTGATTAAGACACGCACAGGAATCCTACACTGACTGCATATTACCGTACACACTCAGCTCCCACACTTCTCATTACCTTATCTTTTTAGTTGTTCTCTTTGTGAATGTGGCTCTCTTGGATTAACTCCAGCAAAAAGGAACGCTTGCCTTCTCAAGCCGGGGTCATTGCCTGGAATTCTCAGCTTTTTCAGATAGGAATGCCTCAACCAGTGGAAAGGTTTTTCTTTCAGCTCTCCCCAATCTCGACTGCAGCAGGACACAGGAATCTGCATTCAGTCAGGACCCCACAGCCAGGTCTTCTCCCCAGTAGTGCAGAAAGATGTCTGCCTGTCTTTTTCCCTGATACTGCCCACTAAAACTTTCCTCTCAGCCCTCTGTATGACGTGTCCCAATGAAATCCATCATCTCTCATCCTCCTACTCTTCAACAATAGCTTCGCTTATACATTTGCAATTGTTGCAAATCTGACTTCCTTCTTCCTGCAGTTACTGTGCACAAAAACACGGAGAATCAGGCAGAGAAGAGAAGAGAAAAAAATCTGCACACACATTTAAATGGTTTTCAGAGTATGCCTAATTCTGCAGTGGAGAACACATTTTATTAGTGGGTTATATTAAATAAGGTTTTATTAGTCAGGTTAATGGTTAATAGGTTAGCTGTTAATTTTCAAATGTGTCTCTCACACCATAGGCATTTCAGGTGAAAAATAGTGTGCATTTTTAAATGAACACGTGTGCTTTTAACTGTAAAAATAGATTTTCATCTTATATGTTAAAATCGTTTTTGACTGAATAGCCTGTCTTTCCTTGTTAATCTGGTAACCCATATAGCAATGCACCGCACCCTTGTGGTGGTGCTGCGAAAAAAATTGCTACCTGTGTAGTAGTGCTGTACTCTGTGCTGTTTGCTACCTGTGTAGTAGTGCTGTACTCTGTGCTGTTTGCTACCTGTGTAGTAGTGCTGTACTCTGTGCTGTAACACGCTAAATATCCTTACATATACCCTCCTTTTGTTTTTAGAACTTGGCTATAATCCAAGCCAATTCCTAAAAACAACTTGTTCTTTTTTTTTTTTTTTACAATATAGCAATCCAACAAAATGAATATTCATGTGCATCAATGAAAATTTGCAATCAACATTTCATCTGAGTTCATCAGTTCATAAAATGTTCCACATTTGTCTTCTCAGTGGAAGTGGCATTACTTTAAGTTTAAATTTTCCAAGTCAATTAAAAACAACGAAATAAAACAACTAACTAAAACAAATAATTAATATAACAAATTAAAATAAATAATTAAAATAATAAATACGTGAAACTTCATATGCCGGAACTTCTGTTTTGTCTCTTTTGGTATGTCCCGACCAGCGATGTTATTAGGTTCATTCGAGTATTCTTTCATCTTGGCAATCTTGAATCCACAGCAGTCATCTCTTTTGGCATTCCGGTTATTTTGTCTTCACCTCCACCTGGAGGCAGGCATCTTTTGGTCTTCATCCAGGGGACTCCAGGACTCCATCGTCTCCCGTGGCCTCTGGTCCCAGAACCTCCGACCAAATAATGTTAATTTTCTAAATCAAAATAGAAAATAAACAAATTAAGTACATAGCACAATACTAATTTCCACCTTTTGCCAAAAATAAAACATGCTTGGTAAAAATATTTCGTTTATATTTTTTTCTGTTTTTTTTTCTGAAATCAAATACAAGTTAAAAGAAAACAAGCATATATAAAACAGCATTCAATATTTAATACACTTTCTCTCTGCACACCAACCACGAGCTTCCGTTATATGTGCATTTATTTATTTATTTTTTTATATTATATATTTTTACATATATTACAGTGTTTATGCGCCATCATAACAATCAACTTTTTTTTTTAACTTCTTTGTCACTGCCTCCTGATTACACCCATTTATTTTCTCAAGGGACTCTATCTGTTTCTACATGTTCAAGCTGCCTGATCTCATGCCTGGGATGGCATGGTTTGATTTGATTTACATGGACAAACTGCTCTATTGCTGTTTCACCTTCATTTTTCAAAATTTTATACACTACAGGAGAAACCTTATCTATAATTCGAAATGGCCCCTGCCAGGCTGCTAGAAATTTAGAATTTTTCTGTTTACTTTTTCCAAAATGAAACTTGTACACCTGATCCCCTACATTGTATTCCTTTACTGATGTCTTTTTGTCATAATATGACTTAGCACTGTCAGCAGCCCTTTCCAGATTTCTCTGCACAAAAGCAAATGCATGTTGCAAATGCCTCCTCAGTTCATCAATATATTTATGAACCGTGGATGCACTCACTAGAGTTTGCTCATGTGTTCTGTATAGTAGGTGTTGTGGTAACACCATTTTCCTACCTGTCAAGACCTCATGGGGGCTAACACCTGTTGCTTTGGCAGGAGTCGACCTGATTGCCATCAAAACCAATGGTAAACGCAAATCCCAGCTGGAACCTGCTTCTGCCACAAATTTCTTTAAAATATCCACAACAGACCTATTGCTTCTTTCAACTGTACCTGAAGACGCCGCCCGATATGCGATATGTAGTTTCCTTTTCACACCTAGTATTTGCCATACCTTGCTCATTAGAGTACTTGTGAAATGACTTCCTCTGTCTGACTCAATTCTTTGCGGCAACCCAAACCTTGAGAACACATGGTTCACCAGCAATGTGGCTGCTGTTTGCGCACTACAATCTGGTGCAGGAATGCACTCAATCCACTTTGACATCAAACATACCACACTCAAAATATAACGGTGTCCCCTGCTCGACCTTTTTAAAGGACCTACATAGTCTATTTGCAAATCTGACCATGGGAGAGTTAGGCCTCTTTTCATCAATGGTGCTCTATGCATTGGTGAAGCAGGTTTAAATTGGGCGCATACTAGACATCCTCTAGTATATAATTCCACATCTTGGGACATATGAGGCCAGTAAGCATAATCTTTTAGTATTTCTAATGTTTTTTGTGAACCTCTATGGCCTGCAGTTATGGCATCATGTGCATGGTGTAGCATTAGTCCTCTGAATGAAAGGGGTACTACCCACTGTATTTGCCCTGTTATGGACTCTCTAATCATGAGCCCATCCTGTAATCTAATTCGTGTTTTGTTCTTTAATAACACCCTCAACTCTTCTTTTCCCATACAATCTTTTTCTGTTAAAGGATTTTGTTCAGGATCTATCAAATGATTATAATAGATTCCCAAAATTTGATCATTCTTTTGTGCCTCAATCAAATCTTGGTCTGGCGTGTCATGACTCCACTGCACCACCGGTTGATCTACCTCCTTTGGTGCTTTAGAACGTGTGACTGCATCAATTTGTATTTCACCCATTAAATAATCAATAGGTAGCAATTCTCCCATCACAGCCCCAATCTTAGCCAGATGGTCTGCCTTATCATTTCCCTCCTTATCCTCTCCTGGTGTTTTTAAATGCCCACGAATTTTTCTCCAGTATATTGTTAAATTATTTTCTGACACCAATTTGTCTATGGCTTGTATCATTTTTCCATGTTTAAGGGGCTTTTTGTTGTATGTAACCATGCCTCTTGCTTTCCAACCAGGCAAATACTCCACAAAGCTATTCCGTGCATAGTCAGAATCAGTCACCAGGACAATTTCACTGAACTTTTTATCAACTGCAGTAGCAATTGCTTTATAGATGGCTGCCAATTCCGCCACCTGACTGCTCTTATCTCCAATCCTCATCCCTATACTAGGAATGCCTTCACATTTCAACCAGACATTTCCTATTCCTGCCACTAATTGTTTATTACTGTCATTTTCAATGTGAAAAGCACAACCATCCACATATACAGTTGGCAAATCCTTGCATGTTTTTTCATCAAAAGCTTTGTGTGATGATTGTTCAAATTCCTGCAAACTAGTTTCCACTTCCATTTCATTTGGTATTTGTTCAGCTGCACAGTCATGTAAGTCAGCTAACCCTTGAGCAATTGGGCTCTTTTTATTTTGTCCATATCTCACTTCTACGGGAAAACCTTGTAATGCCAGCGTCCATGAAGTGATTCTGGATTGCGCTAGATTGCCTGATCTAATTCTTTTACTCTCTAAAAATTGCAAAGGTTGATGATTTGTTTCAATAATCACCTTTTCTCCCTGAACAATGGGGCGGAAATGTTGTAGCGCCCACACAGTGGTTAATAGGGCCTTTTCACATTCATTAAATTTCATTTCAACTTGGGAAAATGCCTTACTTGCATATGCAATGGTTTTGTGATTCAAATCGTGTTTTTGTGATAACACTGCTGACATACAATGTTCAGAAAAGCCTATTTCTATAAAGAAATCCCTGTCCTTTATGGGGTATGCTAAACATGGTGCCTTTACAAGACATTCCTTCAATCTAGCCACTGCATCAGACTGCTCTCTTTCCCATCTCCAGGGAGTATTTAGTTTAAGCAGTTTAGTCAATGGTTGAGTGATTTCTGCATAATTCTCAATGAACTTTCTGTTATAGCCTGTCATCCCTAATAAACTTTTTACTCCTTTCACATTTTTAGGATCTTTTAATCTTTTTATGGCCTCTATTTTCTTCCTTTGTGGATTTAGCCCATGTTCAGTCACTTCATGCCCTAGAAAGTTCACTTTTTTCTTGCACCATTGTGCTTTTTGCAAAGATACTTTGGCGCCTGCTTTCTGCAATTGGCCAAGCACATGTCTTATTTCATCAAAATGGCTTTTAAGGTTTTCATTTTTTATCAGGACATCATCCACATAAACTATTGTTCCTCTTTCCGCTGCATCCGGCATGGCCTTTCTCAAAAATATGCCAAATTCACTCCCACTATTGATGTACCCGAACGGAGCTCTAAGCCAGGCATATTGAGTCCTGTCAAATGTAAAGGAAAATAAGTGTTGTATCTCCTCTGCCAATGGCACACACCAATATCCAGAGGTGAGATCTAATGTGGTAAATACCTTTGAACCATGTATCTGAGCTAGGCCCTGATCAATGAATGGTAGTGGCCATCTAGATACTGGTACTCTTTTATTTAACTCTCTTAAGTCTGCACACAGCCGCCATTGACCATTTGGCTTTAACACACCTAAAATAGGCGTATTGGATGTGCTATGAATGGGCCTGATTATTCCCCGTGATTCCAAATTTTTAATAATCTCTGCCAATGATTCTAAACATGCCAGCGGTAGTCTATACTGGCGTACAAACACTGGATTTCTGCTACAACCTTCTGGTAGTGTGGCTACATGTAAATCAGTTAAACCACAATCATAAGCATCTTTTGCAAATACATCCTTAAACTCCATAAATATTTCCCTCAGATTGCGTCGATCCTCATCGCTGCCACATGCATCCGCTAAGGAGATCTGCTCTTCTACCATTCTGGAAAATTCTGGAAACTCTTCTGGTAAAGGAATCTCAGCGCTTTCCTCTAACTGTGTGGCTGTGTCTTTTTGTAGAGCTGCCACTTTTAAATATTTTGGCATATCAGCTTCCACTTCAATGGGCTGATTTCCTGTTTCATTTTCATTTAAATTAAATATTATGCAATCCTCTTGATGGCAGCACACTGTCTCATTTGAATCATAAGGATACACAGAATGAATTTTAAATATTCCTTTGGGCTGAGAGTCCAGGTGTTCTGGCAACTCGCTCTTGGCATCTACATATTTTTCAGGAATATTCCCAATCACCATGTTATTTAAATCTGCCGTATAATGTGATTTTTGTATGGCCATTCCTAATGGGGAGTTTTCCTCTAAATGAATATCCTGACAACCTTTATTATTTACCATGATTTTTACAGATCCCTCACCAATGTCTACCAATGGAATGTATTCATAATCCAGGCCTTGCTGTTTTATGGATTCATTCAGGCATACAAATGCATCAGAGCCTTTCATCTGCTGTCCATTTTTGCATTTCAGTGTTATTGCAAACTGTTTTGTAAATGCAGGAACAATAGTATTTTTCCTCATTTGTAATTCGACTGCATAAGGAACTAGTTGTGCACAATGATAAGCCCTTCTTTTGTCTTCAAATTCAGGTGCCGGACCACCTAGGCGTGACCATATTTTTTGATTAAGGAAATCTAACACCATACACATTCTGTGCATGATGTCATTGCCCATGTAAAATTAATTTTGTGCTCCACTCACTATCCATACATTATGGTAAATTATTTTCTGCCCAATGCTAATTTTAAGCATGCATCTGCCTGCAATTCGGTTTTCAAAGTCTGGACTGTCCAACCCAGAAACATATTGGTTTTTAATCCTAAATTTCGGCATTTCTTCCCTCTCCATATTTTTTTGCAACAATTTCTCATTAATGAAACTCCTTTCATGTTCAAGCGCTAAAGTGGCTTTTATTGTTTTAAGATAATCATTTATACCAACGTGAACCCATGGTTGCTCATCTTCCATGTGTATTTCTGCCAGAGTGGTAATGTGTTTTTCTGAATCTGTTTTAGGAACAATATTCTGTTTGCATGTATTCTCTTTTAAGTAAAAACGTAATGTGTGCTCATCTATAGCAGTCTGCCAATCTTTCCTTGGGTCCAAGTATATTCGTACAGGTAGTTTTTCATTGTCGCTCTGATCTTTGTCTTGACACATTAATATAACAGTGACACTAGGTATGCAGCTATTCTGGAGATATACCTCCACAGCATCATTTGTTTTGGCAACGGTGTGACATTCTTTTATATTGCTGTTTTGTGATTTTAGTTTCTTAGGCCTCAATGGTTTTTTGGTTAAGGACCACAGCACTCCATTCACCCCATCTATGAGAGGAGACAATCTTTTCAGGCAATCTGTCCCCATCAGAAATGGAATTTCACAAATAGATGTGATCAATACCTCTTGTTTCATTCTGTGCTTTCCTATTTTTATGTCAACCTCAGTTACACCTATGATGGGCACCTCCTCCCCATTAAAGTTATGCACTGGGCCTTGATTTTCCTTCACTGTGAACTGACTCTGTGGAGGCCTCCCTTCATTGATACTCTTTACCAGCTCCTTGGACATAATTGTGGCCTGTGCGCCAGTGTCAATCATAGCGAAGGTGTGGCATTTTTCTTCTACAGTGATGGGTGCATAATATCTGTCCTCAACTTCCTCTAATACACATAAGAAATGTGAATTCTTACTGATTTCAGGGCTCACCTTTCTCAGGTCTTTTTCACTTTTGGCTAAGCACATTGGTAAATGAAAAGACATTTTTCCCTCCTTTTTACCCATTTCTGTGCGAGATATTTTATTCATTTCTCCATGTTCAGAGGTTTTTTGGAGTTTGGCCACTGTTCGCCCATCCATCTGGGTAACATCAGAGACCACATTACAACCTTCCAACTGAACATGTGTAACAACATCATTCAGCAAATTTGTCATTTTTTAATTCTGTGCATTTGTGATCATTTAGTGTAATACCAGCCCTTTCAGCCTCTTCAAAAATATGTGGCTCAAAGAATTCTTCAGGTGATTGACTTGTACCCTCCTTGTGAGTATTTTCTTTTTCTGTCTGTGTTTGGTCATTGTTTTGATTGCCCAGGGAAGGAGCTATGGCATCCCCACTTACTCCCTGTTCACTGGTATTCCCCATGCATGAGTCATTTTTCTTAAATCTGTTCCTTTGTTCTTTTGGAATTCCTAATGTTTCTTTTTCATTTGTGCAAATCTTTACTGTTTTATTTAGCTCTAAGTTAAACCGTACCTCTTTTTTAGAAGTATTTGCGCTTTCTATCACAATTTCATTTACTGGTACTTTCATTTTTAATCCATTAGGCATCTCAGAGTCGTTATGCAAAATTATATCAGAGCAATCTGTCATTTTGGCACTCCAGTTATCATGAGTACTTAGTCACTTTTCGGAAGCCCCCCGGTCATTGCTATGGCCATCAGCCCCCTCTTTGGAAGGTTGTTTTTGCGCTGTATAGAGCTTTCCTATTTGCTCAGCTAACATTTTCACTTGGGCCTCAAGGCACTGGAACCTTTCCATCTCTCTAGGATCCTCTTTCTGTGGCCTAGGTCGATATTGGTTGTTTTCCCCCTGATTGGATCTATTCTGATACCTCTCAGGTGATTGATACCGGTTGGGATGGTTTCTGAACTCTTGATTCATTTGTGGAGGGGAGCGGGTTGCACCCATCCTTTGATTATAGTCCCCTGGTGGGGAATCATTGTACTGGCGTGGACTGTAGTTCACGTTTTGCCTCATGTCCTGTCTCTCAGAGTGTGGGTACTGGCCCCTATGTTGATTTCCATTATCAGTAAATCGATCCACATATCGGGGCCTATCCTGATTACCATATATCATGGTGTTGGGATCAAACCTACTCTGTGTCCCCAATGACTGGTAGGGACCATCATTTCTTTGATCTTGATTTTGTCTCTGGTTATTGTTCATACCTGCCATATCAGACCGGTATCTTACCCGGGGTCTATCCCCTAAATATCTAGGGCTGATGTAGCTCTCTCTATTACTAGGATCATGTGATTGGAACATTGGTACAGGAAATGGTGATCTTTGTTGATTACCCCTTTGTTCAGGTGTCTCATTTTTACCTTGACTTTGAGCAGACTCAAGGGACATTTTGGCTGACCTGATTTCCATTACTGTGGCTGAGGGTTCTTTAGATTTAGGCCTAGTATCTTTCATTTTATCACTTTCTCTACCCTGACAATAGAGTACCTCATATAGCTTGGTGCTTTGATGTACAATCCATTCAAGGGACTTGTCACGGTCAAATTCACGGACCAATTGGGATATGATGTCTTTCTGTAGCCCATAGAAGTATGCGGTTTTAAACTCATTGGAATTTGAGTCAAAAGATACATCAAAGCGAGAGAATGCTCTTTTTAAGTCTTGTAAAAATTGGCGAGGGGATGTATTAGGTCCAGCAGTAATAGTGTACGCGACTTGCTTTGCCTCCTGCAATGACTGAAAAGGAGAAAAATGACGCCTAATTTCTTTTTCAAACTCCAGCCATGTCATATTCTGCTGTTCATTTAATCCCCTTATGATGCTGGCCGTCGGGGCATCTAAAGTTAAATGAAAATATTGTCTGTACTGTTCCTTAGGTATCTGGAGTGCTTTAAAAATGTCATGTACCGCTTCTAAGTGATCCTCAATGCAGCATTCACCTCCCTTTTTAAATGGTTTGATCAGGGCTTTAATGGATTTCATTATTTTTATGGGGCTACTTGTTGCAATGCATGGAATTGCACTATTTTGTGATTCAATCCTGTTTTCAGGTGTATGAGATTGGTGGCTGCCCCCAATGGGAGTATCAAATCCCCCAAGGGCGCTGCAACCAAGTTCAGTCACCGGCCCAGTCACTGGGGCACTAGCTCTTTGGGCAGAGCTAGAATTCACCTCCACTCCATTGAATGTGGTACCCTGCCGCCTCTCCTGGGACCTGGGAATGCACATTTGCTGTTCTAAGTCCTTACACTTTTTAAGGAGTCTAGTTGCTTCATTCTGCAAATAATTATTTTCATCGCTCATTTTATTAATCGCCTCCTGCATGTCGCACATTTGCATTTGGCATTCATTGAACTCTTTATTTCTTTTGTCTCTTTCTTGAATCATTTTAATCATTTCTTGTTCTGCACTCTGGAGATCACCTTCTTTTTCACAATGTTCTTTTTGTAAAATCTGCATTTCTGAAACAACCTCATCTTTATCCTGCCTAATGTGATCCACTAAGGCTTTTAAGTGTGTCAATTCTTGCTCACTATCTTCAAATTGTTTCTTGCTTTTGGATAACTGAGTATCAAAGTCTCTGCATTTTAATTGCATGTCTTTTTGGCATACATCCAATTCTGCTCTCAACATTTCCTGATTTTTACTTGCCCCATCTAATTCAGTCTTGAACCTGTTAATTAGCTGAGTATCATTCTCTTGCATTCGCAGGGACTTGTTTAAAATAAACCATATTTTGCCGCATAGCCGTATTAAACAGTCTTTCTCTGCACTTTTATCGGCTGCATTCAATAATCTTGTAAGGCAGACCTGAATTATGCTGCCTTCTGCAAAAATATTGTCTAGTTTTTCTTTCTGCACCTCACCCTGAATGCGGTTACTCCAGTCTAACGTGCTATTCGAAGACCAATTCCCATGTGCAAATAACTTTGCCTCTAAATATTGCACTAGATCTGAGAATGTGGTTTCCCTTTGTGACATTCTGAAATTCGTTTTTAGTGGCACACTGCTATTATAAAATGGGTTCCCTTTAATGTGCAAATGGCAGTGTGAGACACGCTTGCCACGCCCAGTAGGTACTCTATGATCACTTTCCCGGCCAACGCACCATAAATATGTAGGGTATTTTGTGGAGATTTGGGGCCTGACGGTATTTTATTACCGCCGAAAAATAACTTAGCAATAATCACTCTTTGTATTCAGATTTGGCCATGTGCAACAATAATACAATGGACATGCATTATTTCAGCACCCAGACCTGCATATTTGGTATACGTGGTTGGTGGTATTTTGGTGAGCATAATTCCCTTGTTTTATTTGTGGCCCCAATGTCCAGAATCCCTTATCTTTGCTTAGATTTTTCGTGTGATCACTAGAGAGACCTCAGACCTGCATTCTAGGAATACCACATTTCCAGTGATAGTGTTGGTGTGCCACCATGGGCGAACTCACTGACTTATTTACGACAGAGAGCTATATGTGGTAGTTTTGTGGTAATTTCCACTACCTTATATACGGTAGGGAGCTATGTTCAGAGAGTCTCTCTTCCCGTTGGCTCATGTACCTCCAACAAGCTATGCTACAGTCACTCACAATTATTCATACTGATTCTGACATGCACACATCTGTCTTAAAATGACCATTGCACTGTTTAAAAATCTCCCCACATCATCGGCATTGTAATGGTAAATAGAAAATAAAACACCCGTCTGTTTTCAAATATTTTCTGTATTATAAAAGCTGCATTTAGACACGATCTCATTCTTTACAGAAATAAATAAAATGGTACAGTCAAAGCATTGTCTATGACACACTGCAAAGAGCGTGGCGGAGAACAGAACTCAAATTGCAACATTGGTATTTGATTAAGACACGCACAGGAATCCTACACTGACTGCATATTACCGTACACACTCAGCTCCCACACTTCTCATTACCTTATCTTTTTAGTTGTTCTCTTTGTGAATGTGGCTCTCTTGGATTAACTCCAGCAAAAAGGAACGCTTGCCTTCTCAAGCCGGGGTCATTGCCTGGAATTCTCAGCTTTTTCAGATAGGAATGCCTCAACCAGTGGAAAGGTTTTTCTTTCAGCTCTCCCCAATCTCGACTGCAGCAGGACACAGGAATCTGCATTCAGTCAGGACCCCACAGCCAGGTCTTCTCCCCAGTAGTGCAGAAAGATGTCTGCCTGTCTTTTTCCCTGATACTGCCCACTAAAACTTTCCTCTCAGCCCTCTGTATGACGTGTCCCAATGAAATCCATCATCTCTCATCCTCCTACTCTTCAACAATAGCTTCGCTTATACATTTGCAATTGTTGCAAATCTGACTTCCTTCTTCCTGCAGTTACTGTGCACAAAAACACGGAGAATCAGGCAGAGAAGAGAAGAGAAAAAAATCTGCACACATATTTAAATGGTTTTCAGAGTATGCCTAATTCTGCAGTGGAGAACACATTTTATTAGTGGTTTATATTAAATAAGGTTTTATTAGTCAGGTTAATGGTTAATAGGTTAGCTGTTAATTTTCAAATGTGTCTCTCGCACCATAGGCATTTCAGGTGAAAAATAGTGTGCATTTTTAAATGAACACGTGTGCTTTTAACTGTAAAAATAGATTTTCATCTTATATGTTAAAATCGTTTTTGACTGAATAGCCTGTCTTTCCTTGTTAATCTGGTAACCCATATAGCAATGCACCGCACCCTTGTGGTGGTGCTGCGAAAAAAATTGCTACCTGTGTAGTAGTGCTGTACTCTGTGCTGTTTGCTACCTGTGTAGTAGTGCTGTACTCTGTGCTGTTTGCTACCTGTGTAGTAGTGCTGTACTCTGTGCTGTAACACGCTAAATATCCTTACACTTCCAAGAGATTTCTATACATGAAGTATCATTTAAGCACATGAAATGCAAAGCAAGACCTTAATAAATATCTATATCAACTAAACCTGGGAATAGGTTCTCAGTTGCTTAAATTGTCCACATCCCGGTTTCATAATTTAACCAAAATGTGTGATCCTGGGCAAACAATGTAATTGCTCTGTGTCTTATCTGCAGCTTTGTAAGTGATTCACTTCATGGCTTATGTTAAAATGTCATGCTTTTAAATTAAAAAGTCCAACGACTATGGAGTTGCTCCATATAGATTAATAGTTCAGTTTCTGTATTTTGCCCCACAGAGATATTTGCCACTTGGATTACTTATGGCAACTTATTCTAAAGTCACATCCATGGTGCCCCCAAGTATCAAAGACTGATGTTGCTCCTTGCAATGTCCTTTTCTGTGAACTCTCTTCTGTTGTTGCAATCGATATGCAAATGTGGAGGCCTGCATGTATTTTTCCCCAAAGAGCTTGGCGAGAGCTCTAATGGATGAGTTTCCTGCATCTGTAATCGTCCTGCAGTTTTACTTTGTTCTCTTATGTTTATGTGTTAAAATGCCATCTGCCACTAATGCCTTCAAACACATTGGGCCTCATTACAAGTTTGCCGGTCCGGGAACTACGGTACCAGTAAGCTTGCCGGTACCATAGTTCCCGGGCCGGCAAACTACGAGTTGTGCTCACGTGTGCCTATCTGCCTGCCAGGTCTGGCCTGTTGGGCAGAGCAGCACTCGCGACCACACCATGTCGGATGCACCAGCACCGTTTAAAACGGTGCCGGTGCATCCAACCTCCCCATTCCCATTGAGTCCCATGGGGCTCAATGGGAATGGGGAACATTCTGTTCTGGCGCCCGCAAATGGGAAATTACTGGGTCCAACAGGGCCGTAATGACCCGGTAATTGCGCATTCGCGGGCACCGGAAATGTTCAGAGGTTTGGCGGCAGCATGCCCGTTTTACCGGCAAGGCTTCCGCCAAACTTCTAATGAGGCCCATTGATTGGGGTGGAGGGATGGGTAGAGGGGTGCAAATGAGACCCTATGGAAACGCATGCACTGTATTCTACCGCAATCATCAGAGAATGGGAGTGTGTTGGATGTATTTTTAGGCAGGGCAAGGAGGTCAGTGTAGTCATTTTTTGTCTGCAGTTGACGATCGTTTCTACTGAGCCAGGTACACCGTGTGACATGTAGAACCTCAGTAGAGGTTCCTTGCGTGCAATCAGAACTTTTCTATAAAATTACCCTCATCGTAGAACACGCTGTGTGACATTTTCTACATTGAATGGAGATGTAAAATCAAGTCGCATTACTTTTACATGTGCATTTAATGCCCTGTCCCATTTTCCTGCTGGCTCAATGTGTAGGAGGGAAGGAAGAGTGCACGGTTTTACACCTGCATAAGATTTTCATGCAGGCGTAAAACTGATGCTTTCCAGTGGAATACACCTTTCAATTGCACATACTCAATAGCAGAAGGATTCCATTCGAATCAATCCATTACAAAACAATACCTGCAAAATTAAATCTGCTAGCAGTGATTTATTTCTCTCAAAATTGAAGGCAAAGGCCATGTTGGCTCATTTCACTCTCCAGTTTTCTAGTGCGCTTTGTGAGTGACGAAAATTGCATGTAGTGGGCCCCACAGGGACCATCATCAGGATGAATTATTTTCAAAACCGCTACTGCAAACACCCATGTGTTTGAAAAATAATTATAGCTGCCATTAGTTAACAATTCATTCAATCTGATCTATAGTGTTATCATTCTATCTTGAGACATTAATGATAAAGCAAGCCAATTTTCTTCTCTGAGGCAAATGGTCTGCAGACCTTAATTGAATTATTGTTTGTGCAGTCGCCAAAAGGGATGCCGAACTACAAGGACTAGACCCACCAAATATTTGTTTTAGACAAACTGCTACTCTAGAGGGGGAAGCAAGTTAGATACAGAACAGAGATTGAAAATAAAAACTGTTATTCAATAAAATATCGAAAAGCTGGGCTTCTTTCAAAAAGGGGCTCCAGACCATTTGCCCCAGAGAATAAAATTGGCTCACTATATCATCAATGACTCAATATAGAATGATAATACTTCTGAAATGTTGCAAAGATACTTCTGGATGCTTCAGGTATGTTACTTTTAAGTTCCTTTATTAAGTTACATTGTGAGGCCATAGGAGTACAAGAGAGGAACTCACCGGCTCATACCACCTAGTCTACATATCTCCAACTCCTGGGGTGGGACGACAGCATCCTTGCATTGTCTCACTCATGCATCATTAGTTCATTACCTTTCCTTTGCACACAGCCAATCACTGGCCTGCCTGGATATCAGTTTATCCAGTCCTCCTTACAACTGCAATCCATTTCCTACCATGATGCAATCCATTTGTACAGCGATCCAAACCCTGAGGTATCTGGGTGCATTAGTTGTTACATGGTTACAGGCATTTACATGATCACAAGAGATCAAAACAGTAATTTACATCATACATTTACAAGATTACAGGAAAGAAGAGCAGTCATTTACATCATATATCACGAAGTTGCGATATATTTACTATCTATATATACATTCTTCCAAAAACAAAAGATGAGGCATCTAGGAAGGACTCATGGTTGTGATGTATGGGTTTATTATTCTAAAAAAAATAAAACAGCCAAGTTTTGGTATCTTTTCTAAACTTGTAGTGGGATGAGGCTGCTCTCAGAGGATCCGGCAGTGTGTTCCAAAGCTGGGATGCTAAAACTGGGAAGCTCCTCCCTCCTGCTTTCTTGAGTTTGAATTTGTGTACCTTGAGACTGTTGGCGTGCTGATGTGTGTTTGATACATTTCTCTGCTAGTTATGAGCGGACCAGGTTGGTGAGGTTTAATTCTTTGAATGTAAATCTGTCCTTGATGGCGAGCCATTTGGTATTGCGCCTGAGGTATGAGATATGTTGTGTTCTTGGGATGCTGAATGCCATTCTGGGGCCATTATTTTGGAGCATTTGCAGTTTGCTGATTTTGTGTTTGCTGGTACCAAGATAGAGGGCATTGCAATAATCTAGCTTAGACAAGATGAGGGCTCAAGCTAGTGTGATGCAACTGTCTGTGTAAAGAAAAGGTTTGCAAGCGTAAATGAGTTTGCAGATGTAGCTAGTGGCAGAGGCAGTGGCGTTAACTTGTTTGTTTAAATTTAGAGCAGAGTCCAGATAGAAACCTAAAGTCTTCACCTACTTCGAGACTTTCATGTTTAGACCGCCAATGTCAAATGCTTTGAAATGGTTGGTAAGTTTTTTTAATCTGTTGCTTGATCCAATAAGTAAGAGCTCCGTCTTGTCATCGTTAAGGCACAGACCATGAGTGGTCATCCAAGCTTGTATTAGGAGGTAGATTTTGTTGATCAGTGCCACGTCTGTGTTGTAGTCTCCTGAGATAGGAATGAGTATCTGGGTGTCGTCCACATAATGCGTAGGAGACACCTCAAATTGTCAAGTTTATCAAATAGAGGCTTAGTGAATATATTATACATCGGAGGGATTCCACAAGTAACCGGTACTGGATCGGCTGCTGACGTGGGCGAGAACACTCGCATGGAGCGATTGTCTAGAAAGATTGAATCCATGCTGTGGCTTCCTTTGAGAAGTGGGTCGCTGAGGTAAGATGGTTGGGGAGCACTTTATGGTCCACCAATCCGAAGGCGGCGGATAGGTCCAGAAAAAGAAGGATGGCTAGTTCGCCATTGTCCTTCCGCTCGTCCATTTGGTTCTTTAAATCAATGAGGGCCGTTTCTGTCCCATTTCTCTGCTGAAACCAGATTGGCGAGTACCTAATAAGTTGTTGGTCTCAAGATAATTTTGAATCTGGAGGTAAGCTGCCTTGTCTAATATTTTTAGAAGGAACGGAAAGGTTGTTATCGGTCTATAGTTTGTCGGTATACTTGGGTCTAAATTCAGTTTCTTTAGGAGGGGAAGCACCCAAGCATCTTTAAGATTAGTGGGGACAGTGCATGAGTTAAATGAGGAGTTGATGACTGAGGTAATGAAAGGTGCTAGGTCCCTAGCTGCCTCTTTGATTATAGATGGAGTACAAGAGTCCCCTAGGCATCTGGAAGGTTTGAGTGACTTAATTATGCTCTCCACTTCTGAGATAGTTGCCAATACAAATTTAAACTGGTTACCTGATTTAGACTGTTTAGGAAGGGTTTCCTGGTCTGAGAGTCAGTGAGGTGGAGGGATGTTTTTTTGCTGCAATTTTATCTTGGAGCATGGCGATTTGTTACAAAGGGCGTCTTGGAAATTAGAGCACCAAGTTTTGTCTTATTTGCATGTGTCAATAGGAGTGATGGGAGATTCAAGTTCTCTAAGAATGCTGAAAAGTTCCCTTGTACTAGAGTTAGCATTTATGATCCTTTCATTGAAGGTATCTCTCTTTGTTTGGAAGATTTCCGGCTTATATCTCGCAGATATATTGGGGGGATTTTCCTTATTTTGCTCAGCAGGTTTTTTTTCCAGAGGGATTTGAGGTGCCTTTATTTGTTGCGTGTAGCTTTGAGGCTAGGCATAAACCAGGTGTTCAAATGAGCTTGTGGTTTGCATTTGTGTAGTTTTAGTGGTGCTATTGTATCAATAGCTTGGTTGAGGTTTGAATTGTAGTGTTCAACTAGTGCTCTGGGTCTGTACTGAGATCTGAGATATTAGTGAATGGGTGGAGAAGAGGAAATAGGCTATTGGCTCTTATATTTCATTTATTTCTCGTTAAGGCTGAGGGCCGTGTGAATCGGGGAGTTAGTTGATAGGTTATCTTGGATAGTAAAGGAAATGAGGTGATGGTCCGTCCATGCACAAGGTACATTGTCAGTTATAGAGGTTGTGCAGTTAATGACTGTGAGCCAATCAAGAGTAGAGCCTTTAGACTGGTAGGCATCTTGATTCTAAGGGTAAGGCCTACCTCAGAGATAATGTTAGCAATGGTAGTAGCATTGGCATCATTGGGGTAATTCAGTCCAAGGTTGAAATCTCCAAGAGTTATAATTTGCAAACCAAGTTTGGTGTTGGAGTTGAGTAAGGTGGTCATGTCTTCCTCAAAGGATGTGATGGGGCCAGGTTGCCTATATAGTAAGTGCATGGTAATGGTGCAAGAGTCTGATAGAGGTAGTTTTACTGACAGAACTTCTGTAGAGTGGAATGGAGGATGCTGAGTAACTGTTAAGCCTAGATTAAATTTGGATATAAAGGCAATGCCTCCACATCTAGAAGATTCTCTATCTAATCTAATGATGGAGTAGTTCTCAGGAGTTGCTAAGGAGAGTGAGAGTCCTCCTGCTGGATGTAGCCAAGTCTCTGTAATAGCAAGGAAGTCAAGCTGATTGAGCGTGATGATATCTTCAATATCGGTAGAATGGGCAACCAAGAATCTGGCATTGATAAGTGCCCCTGTGATTACTGGTAATTTCTTGTCTTGACAGTTCTGGAAGTGGCTGTACTGTAGAGATAATAACTGAGGGGAAGGTTCTTCATTGGGTTTAGGTATAGTCTTCTTTTTGTATGCCATTGGTAAGTTCAGGGTCTTACGAGCGAGGGAAGAATGTGAAGGAATTTTATTGAGCCTAGATCCTAGCCTATAATTGCTGAGGCTAGTTGGGCAAGGTTGATTCGGCTTAGGTTTAGCAGTGAATCTTTGAATCCATTGGGCAGGAGTCAGTGCACATGATCTGATGGTGAATGTGTAAACCCCTGGGAGCTGTTTATTCTGTATGGGGAATAATGGAGGCAAGAAATAAGTGGGTCTGATTAGATCAGACAGTGGTAGTGGTTGCAGAGAGGTAGGAGGTATAGTGTCCATATTGGCACTAGTTGCGGTGTGGGCCATGGGTGGTTAGAGTCCAAACTGAGGCTTAAATGTATGTCTCACTTGCGCTAAAGAGTTGAGAAGGCCAAGTGTCAAGGTTAGGAGTAGTACATGCTTAATAGGAGCCAAGTACATGGTTGAGGTATTCTTGTGCAATACAGGTAAGGATTAGAGTGGGCGATCAGCCAGATGTCCTGAGAAAATAAGATGACTCGTGTTGGCTGTACAAACTAGCAGGCGTAGCGATTTTACCCCACTACGCATGCGGGTAACAGACTGAACAGTTATTAGAAATGCAATCAATGGTTATGTACAGGCTGTATCGCCATAGAATACATGCAAAGCAAATGGCTTTGTAAAAAGATAATAAATTGTACAGCCTACTAAACTGTGAGTGAGAAGGCAGGCTAATGTTGACTCTTAGAAAACAATTTGTCACAGTAACATGCAAGAAAGGACAGCTTGGCAAAATTAATTCTTGTGATAGCACTAAGTGATGGGGCAGTGTAACAGCGTAAGAGTCGATTGTAGCAAGGGCAGTGCCGAGGACTTCACTTTCCAAACAGGCCGAGCCTGTGCATTTAAGGTGGCTTCGGCTAGACAGTATAAAGGTTACAAGTAAAATAAATTGTTGTTATGAGACAGTGCAGCACATTTAAGAGAGAGCGGACGGTTCGAAGGTGGTAAGCATGTAACGGTTATGCAGTTATGTCGCACACAGCACACATTGTATCACAGGTTGGCACTCTATGGGGCCGATTCATGGAACCAACGTGCGCCGAAAATCTAGGCGCAAGCATGCGCAAGCATGCGCAAGCATGCGCAAGCGGAAAAAAACAGGCGCACGCGCACGCGTGCGATTCATGGAAGTCCCTGCGCGTGTTCACCGCGGGATGTGCGCCAAACCCGTGCATGGCGCACAAGTCACTGCAACATCGCGAAAGGCGTGCGCGACGGTGCGCGACGCGCACAGTGAAAGCGCACAACCTCAGTGCACACAGCAGAAAGTGAGCGGGACATGGGGCGTAACGCGCGGAATGGGGAACAACACGCGAAAATAAGGGCGTAACTGGGGATGCACTGCACGGAAGCAGAGGTAACGCCCACACGCACACGAACCACACGTATTCATGGAATGGAATAGGGCAAACCCACGCACAGCCAAAGCCGCGCACAAGCTGAAACACGTCCGCCACACGAAGGCAGGCGGTAGAGTCCCAGCGCATCAAAAAAGTGGCGCCGCGGGAAGTAAAATACGCGATTGAGCGGGGTACGTGTATTCCGGGTGTGCGCGGGAAGTGACACACGCGATTGAGCGGGGTACGTGTATTCCGGGGGTGCGTGGGAAGTTACACACGCGAATGAGCGGGGTACGTGTATTCCGGGGGTGCGCGGGAAGTGACACACGCGATTGAGCGGGGTACGTGTATTCCGGGTGTGCGCGAGAAGTGACACACGCGATTGAGCGGGGTACGTGTATTCCGGGGGTGCGCGGGAAGTTACACACGCGAATGAGCGGGGTACGTGTATTCCGGGGGTGCGCGGGAAGTGACACACGCGATTGAGCGGGGTACGTGTATTCCGGGTGTGCGCGGGAAGTGACACACGCGATTGAGCGGGGTACGTGTATTCTGGGGGTGCGCGGGAAGTTACACACGCGAATGAGCGGGGTACGTGGATTCCAGGGGTGCGCGGGAAGTTCCACACGCGATTTGGCCGTGTACGTGGATTCCAGGGGTGCGCGGGAAGTTCCACACGCGATTTGGCCGGGTACGTGGATTTCAGGGGTGCGCGGGAAGTTCCACACGCGATTGAGCGGGGTACGTGTATTTCGGGGGTGCGCGGGAAGTTCCACACGCGATTTGGCCGGGTACGTGGATTCCAGGGGTGCGCGGGAAGTTCCACACGCGATTTGGCCGGGTACGTGGATTTCAGGGGTGCGCGGGAAGTTCCACACGCGAGTTGGCCGGGTACGTGGATTTCAGGGGTGCGCGGGAAGTTCCACACGCGATTGAGCGGGGTACGTGTATTTCGGGGGTGTGCGGGAAGTGACACACGCGATTTGGCCGGGTACGTGGATTCCAGGGGTGCGCGGGAAGTTCCACACGCGATTTGGCCGGGTACGTGGATTTCAGGGGTGCGCGGGAAGTTCCACACGCGAGTTGGCCGGGTACGTGGATTTCAGGGGTGCGCGGGAAGTTCCACACGCGATTGAGCGGGGTACGTGTATTTCGGGGGTGCACGGGAAGTGACACACACGATTTGGCCGGGCACGTGGATTCCAGGGGTGCGCGGGAAGCTCCACACGCGATTTGGCTGGGTACGTGGATTTCAGGGGTGCGCGGGAAGTTCCACACGCGAGTTGGCCGGGTACGTGGATTTCAGGGGTGCGCGGGAAGTTCCACACGCGATTGAGCGGGGTACGTGTATTTCGGGGGTGCGCGGGAAGTGACACACGCGATTTGGCCGGGCACGTGGATTCCAGGGGTGCGCGGGAAGTTCCACACGCGATTTGGCCGGGTACGTGGATTTCAGGGGTGCGCGGGAAGTTCCACACGCGATTGAGCGGGGTACGTGTATTCCGGGGGTGCGCGGGGAGCAGCACACGTGAATTGCACGTGTGGGTCCTCCCAGGTGTACCCTCTACACCCTCCACGGCCCCTGCAGGTGGCTCACACCACAGGGGCCTACCTAGCACATGTCCTGCAGGCACCCCATCCACCATGGCCATGCCCACCAGCCAACCCACATATCAACTAGCACTACTGCCCACCAACGCATGTCCCCCTGCACCCCCAGCCACCAGGGGCAGCCTCCAGCAGACCCCCACCCATGTCTCCCCCCACCCCCACCCCCCACCAGTGCAGGGGCAGCCTCAAACAGGCCCCCACTCATGTCCCCCTGCACCCCCACCCCCTAGCATCCAGGGGCACCTTCCACCAGGCCCCCACTCATGTCTCCCACCACCCCCACCCCCCAGCATCCAGGGGCACCCTCCACCAGGCCCCCACTCATGTCCCCCTGCACCCTCACCCCCCAGCATCCAGGGGCACCCTCCACCAGGCCCCCACTCATGTCTCCCACCACCCCCACCCCCCAGCCACCAGGGGCAGCCTCCACCAGGCCCCCACCCATGTCTCCCACCACCCCCACCCCCCAGCCACCAGGGGCAGCCTCCACCAGGCCCCCACCCATGTCCGACTCATGTCTCCCAGCACCCCCACCCCCCAGCCACCAGGGGCAGCCTCAACCAGGCCCCCACCCATGTCTCCCACCACCCCCACCCCCCAGCCACCAGGGGCAGCCTCCACCAGGCCCCCACCCATGTCCAACTCATGTCTCCCAGCACCCCCACCCCCCCAGCCACCAGGGGCACCCTCCACCAGGCCCCCACTCATGTCTCCCACCACCCCCACCCCCCAGCATCCAGGGGCACCCTCCACCAGGCCCCCACTCATGTCCCCCTGCACCCCCACCCCCCAGCCACCAGGGGCAGCCTCCAGCAGGCCCCCACCCATGTCCAACTCATGTTCCCCACCCAACATGTCATCACAGTCCAGATCCCTGGTCTCTATGGTCAGCCCCCAAATGCAAAACACCCACCCGAGTATTGCATCCACCCACTCATATTCTGCAATTACATCACAGAACACCAATTGCAAGTTCCAAAACAAACACATGTCCCTCACATACACCCAATGGGTGTCAGTGATTCTCTAAACACATAACATGAAATGCATGAAAACAATGAGACACCACACATTGAAGTGCAACAAATAAATAATGTATTCAAGGAAAGATGAATAGAAACAAAAATGAAGAAACAGAAATGTGAATGGAAAAAAATGAAAAGAAGCATGTCCGTTCAAAATAAAAAAAAAATTAAAGAATATAGAAATCCAAAGTAATGTAGTACAAAGTCAATGTCCACCAAACAAAATCCAATGTGAAAAAAAAATTATAAGCCATTGATCCATGGATAATGTTAAAAAAGAAAGTATGTACAAGTCCACAACTATGTACAATGCAAGAAGCCAGGGTCCTTCATCCCAACAAAATAAAGGAAACCTAACTAACTACACTAACTAATAAAAAAAACTATATACAAAAATGTGGCCAATGTCCAAAAGGTCCAAATGAAATAAAAACAAAAATGAAACTTAACACTACCTACATTACTATGTACAAAGGCAGCGGGCTAGTTCCACGGCTCACTTCTGGATGTGCCGGGCCAGGGCATCATCGAACTCCTCCTCAATGTCCCGGAGGCGGTCCTCCTCCATGGCCCCGAGGGTCCGCAGGGCCGTCGACGTGTCCACCTCCAAAGCCCTGCGGATTGCCTCGAGGCACTCGACCCGCCTCAGGGCCCTCTGCATGGAGTTCTCCGCCCTGACCATTGAGAGCCGTGCCTCTTCCGCCCGCTGCCGCTCCGCATCTATGGCGTGGCCCAACCGCTGCCACACGGAAGACACTTTTTGTCCTGGGTCCTCCTGCCCTCCGGCCGATGCCTGCCCCTCCGATGTCGAAGGCCCCAAGCCTTCATGGCTCCCACCATGGTGCTGCTGCTGCTGTGCCTCTGCCCCTGCACTGCCTCCTGCTGCCTGCACATCCTCCGCCGGCTGGGGTGCAGTCGTTGACGTGGCCACCCCTGCTGGACGTCCGACTCCCGACTGCGGCAGGGATGCCTCCTCCACCAGCCTGGCCGCACCGTCAGAGGCAGCTCCACAGGGCACCCAGTTGACTGATGGGTGGGAAGATGGCACAGAGGACGACTGGCGCGTAGGGGGTCCAGCTGAGGAGGGGGTCGTGGCAAGCCCCATCAGACGGAGGAATCCGGCCTGGGTGACCTGTCCCAGCAGGCTGACGTGGTCAACGAGCCATTCGAGATGATGTGCAGTCTCTTCATGAAAAGACTGCAGGTCACCTCGCATGGCCCGTTGACGCAACGCCACTCCAGCCAGGACAGGCTCAACCCGGGCCTGGATAGCCACGTCCGCAGGCAGAGGAAGGCCAGTTGACGTCAGCTCATCCCCTGCCTGAAAACTGGTCTGGACATGGGCATCCCTGCTGGTGCAAGATGATGCAGGGACAGGATCAGGGACAGGATTGCACACAGGCACCTCCACGGCGGCCTGTGCTGCCTCCTGTCCCTGGTCCTGCACTGCACCACTAGCACCAGTGGGATCCCCACCCCCAGACCCCGTCTCCGGTGCTTGCACGGCCTCCTCCTCCACCAAACCCCCCACCAACCTGGATGACTCTGTGCCATCTTCCCCCGTTGGGCCCTGTGGGGTCCCAGCTGCCCCTTCTGCTGCCGAGGAGTCCAACTGCAACCTCCGCCTCTTGGACCTCCCCCCGGCAGCTGCGGCCTGGGACGCGGCACCGGACTCCATGAATACGCTGTGCGCGGAAATGGATTTTAGCGCACGCGGCTGGCGCAGGGATTCGCACGCGCACACTGTGCGCCAGCCGCGTGCGCCACTTGTGCGCTGAATTCTATGAATCGGCCCCAATATCTTTCCACACGGCCTGTTGCAGGCCGCCTTGGATGATGGGACCTTATATGGGGGGGAGGGGCAGTGGGTTCTCCGTAGATGCAGACCCGCATCAGTTTGCTATATTTGTGTCAGTTTTCCTTCCAGCTCACATGGATTTGTCACATTGGCCCTTTGAAATAACAGCTTGTCACCAGTGTTGTAAGGATACTTGTGGACGCTTCAGGTATGTTACTTGTAAGCTCCTTTATTAGGTTACATTTTGAATCCATAAGATTACATGAGAGGAACCCACCTTCCCCCACCACTCAAACTCCTCGGGTGGAACATCAGCATCCTTGCATTCTCTCACTCAAACATTGGCATTCTCACATTTCAACTCTTTCTCATACTTGAGACATTCCAGGCTAGCAATGCATCCATCCATACAAGAAAGCACTTCACAACATGAATCTTGCACTGGGGAATTGGGCTGTGTGTGCAAACACAGACACCCACAGAAGTGAAAGGAACAGTAGCCGGATTTGCAGGGCAGGTTTGGCAGATTTGGAAAAGATATTTGGGAGGTGATGTGGGAACCATTGAGAGACTCTTCTACATTTATCCCTGAAGAATACATTATTTCCATTGATGCCTTGATCCAATAAACTCGCATTTCAACATGTTACTACATATAAGTCATTAGATTCAAGGATGGGGAATGTGAATATAGGCTGCATATAATGGTGTATCAATTACAAGCCGGACTCATGTTATCATGTGTATTCATATTGTTAAGTTGCTGTGACTATATGCAATCCATGTTTTATGTGTATGCCATACAATGTGTAACTTTAACTAAGATTGTGTATTTCTTTTTCTGTACTTGAGACACTAATGTACTTTATGTTCCCTGTGCTGTATACGTATGTCACCATATTGCATGTGCATCAGTCAGCTACAATTAATTTAATAAGCAAGATGACATTGGCCCTCATTACGACCCTGGCGGAAATCGCGGTGCAAAATGCACCATGGAGCACGGCGGAAAGCTGCCGATAGCACCATGGGGGTTGGCGGATTTTCCGCCCCATTCCGACCTTGGCGGGGCGGTAAATCCTCATCCCCCATTTTACCCTTCCCCATTCCCATTTTTGCCCCATAGGGTATAATGGGAGTGGGGAAGGCGTTAATTACGCCACCGCAAAATACGGTGGCGTAATTAACAACAAGGTCCCGTAGCGCCATGGATTTCTCCGCCCGGAAAAACCAGGCGGAAAACGCTCCATGGCGCTACGGGAACTCGTAGTAGGGCGGACGGGTCCGCCGCGAATAACGCTGGCGTAAACCCACTCCGCCAGGGTCGTAATGAGGCCCATTGTATTTTAACCACTACATGCAGAACATTCCATTTCTTTCGTGTCTCATGCAGGTGAGGGTGCAATATGAGGCATGCATTGCTGTTGGGCATGTTTAAAGATTGAAGCAATGTGTATTTTAGAGCACGTCTGAATTGCACTGATTGAGCACAGCTCATTCTGCAAAATGAGGTCGTGTGGTGCCTGCATACCTTGTGAATGAGTAAGCTTGCTGACATGTATTTGCGTGACCTATGCATATAATGGCAAGCATTAGCATTGCTTGGATTATTTTGGGATGTGAGGCTGTACCACACATGCATGGCTTTATTTGGCATATGATATACACCAGAGGACATGATAGCTGTGCCTGGCGCACAAGGCTGGACATGGACATAGGCCGCCTGCATGCAGTTGTATTTGGCTGCACTAGGGATTTTCATGTTAGACTAGGCACATGGGGCAACATTTACGACACGTTTTTCAATGGGATTTTCCCATTGAAAAAAAACACGTTTGTAAATCAGGCCCATGGTGCAGTACCTCGGCCAATGAGGCTGCACCTATGAAAAGATGGCAGCACTTGTTCATGCAATAGAAGACGGCCCCATGGCACGTGCCGTCTGAACCTGCAAGTGGCATGACATGATACATGTTTGCTTTGTCAATTATAGCTTCGTTTATATAGGAGACAGTTTCTCCAGATAATTGGCGGGTTTACAAAAACAAAGTATACACTGCAATAGCCAATACTCAACTAATAATTGAGCGTATTGCATGCTGCTAGGTACATTAGAATGTATAACATATTTTGGTGAGAAAAAAAAACATAAAATAAATGTATGATTTAACAAAACCAAGTCAAGCCATTTCAATCGGCCCTTTGTGAGCTATTCTAGAAATTGTGAGCCTAACTGTCTCCTGAATAATGTGCTTTAAACTATAAGTGTTGAATGCATGGCTCTGATTATGGCTATTGCAATCAACAATCAGTGACACAGGTGCGATGTGTTCATTATGACGAGCCTTCGGCAGCAAAGCACATTTTGTCTGACAGAGCACAGAACAATACCCTGAATGCGTTATGGAATTTCTACAAAGGCGTATCCATGGAAAATGATTTTGTAATGTTGTCTTTATTTTGCCTGCTTGCTCTTCCGCAAAGGCGCGTGTTATGACACATGTTCAATGTTCTAATGCAAGATGTCCATGCATTCTAAACTCATTCAATGATTCGCCAATTTAATTCAGTTAATGTATGAGATATGGTGTTATATGATCGTATTGATTATTCGGGGGCCAAGCAGGCTTGAAATTACCTTTGCTATTGGATTATTGTTAGTGCCGTTATCTTTGTATTTCCATCCGTCCTCATGCCCATGTGGAGTCGTGAGGCTGAAACGGTTCACAATTGAGCGATCCTTTCCATGGATGCACTCACCGGATATTGCCATCCAGTCTCACCCCCGCAATGTTAATACCTCTATGTTTTCCCTGGATCCCATGTAAGTGATATTGATGATATACACTATTGATGCTTCCTTTTGTTCCAATAATTAAAGAACTAATGTAGGAGTTTATTATAACTCCATCAAAGCTGTTAAGCAGTAGATTAGCCAATGTGTGTGCACAGATTTTTCAGCATATTGGGAGTAATTCATCATGCCCTAAATCACTTATATTGGATTTCTTTACGATTGCTTGCTTTACGCTTCTTTAGGAAACATATAAATATTTTAAACGAAAGGAAATACTCGCAGAGCCTGCTCACATCTATGGATGGCACTACAGTCACTCGGTAAATGGCTCTGTGACGGCCTCCACCACATAAAGGCCATATGGATGGAGATGTTCCCCAATGGGCTTGTTTGATAGGGGGTCTAATGTGCAGATGTTTAGAAAGTGGGTGGAGGAGTAGTTTGGGCCCAGGATTTCTGGACTTGGAGCAGAGACTGTGGGCCTCATTACAACCCTGGCGTTAAGGGGTTAACGGCGCCGTAAAAGGCTGCAGCGCCGTTAAACCCTTAACGCCCGATTCACACTTTAACGCCTGCTTTTTGCAGGCGTTGAAGTCCAACCCGCTAAGGGACCATGGTGCTAATTACGGCACCGTAATTAACGGTGCCATAATTAGCGCCTTCCCCATTCCCATTGAGCCCTATGGGCCAAAAATGGGGAAGGGGCCATGGTGAATGGGGATTTACCGCCCCGCCAACCTTGGAATGGGGTGGTAAATCCGCCATCCACCATGGCGGAATCCGGCATGGACCATGGTGCTAATAGCACCATGGTCCAACGCCAGGGTTGTAATGAGGTCCTGTGTATCAAGTACCAGGCAGAATTAAGCATGAGTAAGGGAATGCGGACCAACATGATGGTGTTTGGCCTGCAAGAGGCAATGAATGGGTGATGTGGAGAACTCTAGTGGCAGTGACATTTAATCTAAAATCAAGGTGGACAGAAGCATGCAGAAGCTAGTCCTTATGCATGAGGCCAACTCTGAAATCCTTTTTTGGCTGGTGACATGGATGGGGCCATCTAAGCAAAGGGGCAGGTCTGGAGCTGCAGCTTCATGTGTCTAGGTCTTCCATTAGCATGGTGTAAAAACATCAGTGTTGAAGGCCGAAACCCTTGCCACAAGACTTTGCCCTGTCTCATACAGCCACAAGCACATGAACACAGATCATACAGTGAAGAGAGTTTGGTCCAAGAACTGTGGTGGCCACAGGAGTACCCACCTTGAACATTTAGTGATGTGCCAAAGTCTGGCACTAGAAAACTACGGGCCAATCTCACTCCTTCTGGATCATCCTACCATCACCTAGCCTAACATGTACCCTAAATTTTACCCAGGACCATATTCCAACATCTACACTGCTCCTTCACTTAGATTTACGCCCCACATATCCCTAACTACCTAACCACTTCCCTTTCTCTTCATTCATCACCTATCTTTACCTCGCTTTGCCTAATTCTTGCATTGCCTTACCTGCCATTTTCCCACCCTCATCTTGCCTCTTCTACCAATTCATGTCATACACTCCCAACTTCCTCTACTTACCTGTTGGATCTACGCTTGTTCACATGCCCCAAGCACTCCACTTTCCAAACTCAACTCTTAAGCCACTTACCCCTCTGTCCTTGCCCCATATAGCTTCTTCACATGCTGAGAAATGTAATCCCCACCGCCTACCCTAATACCTTCCCTACAAACCCCACTGACAATGACTGCCATCACCAGGGCTATCAGACCCTATCATTCACACCATCCACCCCTCACAACCACCAATTAAAACCTACTTCCACACCTCCATCTCCCATTCAGCATCGATCCTTATCTCTGCTGACCCTCTTTTCCTCCACTAATTTCAAAGCTCAGACCAGAATAAGAGAAGTCAGACGGTCATGCTCACGGTGCTGCAAAGATGGGAGTGTGGAGGTTGGAGAAGAGATGGCTGCCATATGTATTTATTTATTTATTTCCCATTGATGTGGTTTACTATTTTCATCAATCAACTAAGGACGTGATTTCTATCTGTGCTGCTGCTTCCACTATGCCTGGAACCAATCTTTCCATACGGGGATGCTCGATGTTCCTTGCAGATGCCACTAAGCTGCTTTCAGCTATTCACTTGCCAGACCGCTTAGACCCTTGGTCTGTTTCTGCCCAGTAGTGCACGTTCAGCACTAAGTTGTGTTGTGTTGAGGACGATATGTGTTGTCGGAAATGGTGTAACAATGTCCCCCCAATGGCTCCTTTGATGTTGGGAGATGGAGAATCATGTCTCTGTGCTAGGCACATTGCTGCTCCTGTAATGTCTGATGGTGGTATCATTGGTGCTCCATGAACATCAATGATAGTGTTTCCCTTCCTTGTCATCTATGGGGAATAGTTTATTCCATTTTGATTGCACTGTCTTCTCTCCCACTTCCATAGTTGATGTTGGTTATCTGGTTGTTTCTCAACACCATTGGAATCTCACTGGTTTGGAATCTTTTACAGGCATACGCCACTCTGTGCCATTTACATTTCATGGTACGGTATTACTGTTGCATGTTTGACTCTTTCCTTGCATAGCTCATCATGTTTGAGTGACATTTTACATTGACAGATCACTGGTCCATGACTACATGTTTTTCTTTCGTTATGATTCTCCTTTCCTTGTGCTGTTTGTCTTGCTTGGTATGTATCATCATTTCAGTTAACATTGAACTGTCCCATTGAAAATCGCTTTGTTGCAAAGCTGTATAGAAACACTATACAATACATACGTAATGTGCTTAGTCTGTGATGTCCATGCCATTCAGTAATGGATCCTCAATGTAGCCTCTTCTGATCCTTTGGCATCTCATTCAATGGTGTATGTTTTAGCATTTGCATGAAAAGCCAGGGCCATCTTTTGCAGCCCATTTATATGGGATTTATTAGGAACTGTGCACTTAAAGCACAAACACATATTAACCATAGTGCATTGCAACCTCCCACCAGCTTGAGAAACAATCTGAATCGCTTCCAAATCTCAGCTTAAACTTCATTGTTTGATCAAAAAGGGAGCTCCTCCTACGCTCTCCCCCTGCTCCCTGCCCTTCTCCGCCCTGTGTCCGGTGACACTTAATAATGACGTTTTGTACATTTATATAGTACTCGCCTTCAGCTTGATGAATTTGCCTCTTTAAGTCACATATTTTCATACAAATACATTAGTTAAGGAACAGTCAAGATGATTAGATTTAGTGCTACAAAACCCTTGAGATTCAGCAGATGTGAGGAGTGATGATCATCAAAACTCTACTGCCTTTATTCGCTCTCCTGATGACTACATTGAAAACGACTTCAAATTGTTTTAGTGTGCTTTCTATTTAACCCCTGCAGCCAGAGTGCTGCAGGCTATTAGCAATGTATGTGCTGCTATAATCCAATGAACTGTTGTTCAAACTATACACTTCAAAAGGATGGAATGCTCAGTCAAATCCGCCAGGATTCAAATGGGTAAGGTGGAGAATGGAAGCATATATCCCTGAAAAAATGACTGAGACTCTTGTATAATAATTAGCAGTAATTCAACCACGCCTTTCTACAATATCTATTCAATTAGTCTAGGAACAGATAACATTCAAACAAAAAAAAACCTTCACAAACACCTGCAGGCATCATTGACAATGTGAAAGAAGAGCAATTGGAAAGAACGCGTAAATCAAGTACCTATCACATTAATATTGTTTTTATTGTCGCAACTAACAGCTTACATTATTCGAAAATGTAATTGTCGCCTAGGTTTGACATAAAAGCTAACCTGTAATAACACAATGGCTTTGCAAGTCAAGGTCATTTTATGTTTAACGTAGGTTTCAACATTACAGAATCTCCAGTGGCTCTAGATTGGGGCACCGTGCAGGCAGACACAATGCACTTCCCATCCGTGGCAATGTCTCGGGAAGATAGCTCAGGGGCAACATGCTCATCTTGGAAGCAAGACGACACGGAGCAACACAGGCACGATCCTCGGGTCCGCACTTAGAAACCTCTGGGTATTATGCACGATATAAATAACCTGTCATATCATATCATAATGCACACCGGAATTCAAAGAGTGTTCAAAATACAGTGAAGACATCCTTAACATTGTTTTGCTTTTGGAAACTGGTCATATATGGAACAGTTTTATTTTCGCTTCATTTCAGCAATAGGCCACAGTGATTGACTTGAAGCAGAAATGGATTCATTTACTATTAACTTAGATGTTATTCACTGATGTCCCTCTCTCCCTCTGAGCCCCATGCAAACCTGTGACCTCCACCTTCCTTACAGATTACCAGCTTACTCTCCAAGATATCTTAAAGGGATTCTAGCCAGTCAGATCTCTTTGTCACGTTTACTCATTTTCTGAGAACAGGAAAGTTATCGTGTGGATGCAGTTAACATTGAATCAATAAAGGTGCACATAATACACTGTGCAACAGGTGTTTTAACAACATTGATGTTTGCAACTCCTTATGTTCTGTGCCTAAAGGGAATAATTGTGAGATTTTGAAAGGCATAAAGTGGAGCCAACTTGCAAGATATCAGGTGTGGGAGCACTTCAAAAGTAGTTGAGGTCTTAAAACCTAAGCACATTATGTTGAGGTGTGTTCAAGTTATGAAATGTCATAAGATGCACCTTTCTTAGTTATTTTAATTTCTTATTATGTGCCTCCATCTGACACAAATAATGATGAGGCTGTCATGTAGACCAGGGATTTATTCAGCATAACAATAGTTAACTAGAAGATATTTTCACATTGTTCAGAGACACGATAACTGATCTAGCAAAATCTTTTAATTTAATTATGGAATTATTCAAGCCAAAACGAAATGATAGAGTTCACCACAGCGAGGTGAGGGCAACGCATATTAATTGCAGCTTGGACAGCTCAACTGCTCCCAGTGAGAGAATTGGCAGGATGCCGGCCTCCTTTTATGGCCCAATGGGACGGTAACAACTCCATGCCCACAAGAGTTCCCACCAGGAGAGCTCCTATTAATTCGACTTCCAAAGGGGCACTAACACAACAAAGACCAACCTCACTCCAGGGAGTTGGTAAGAAGGAGATGGGAGTAGAATACTTAGAGAGGGCAACTTGACATGGGAATTGGTTTCAGCATCTTGATTTCATTGTGGCTTTCTTTCCCTCCTGACCCTCCATATCTTGCAGAGTAAGGCACTCCAGGAATGATGAAATAATGTAAGCATTGAGTGTTTGGAACCCTTAGAGCAGGCCTGGTTCTGTCCAATAACATGTGCCCTTTCACCTTTAAATAGAAGGGGTCTCCCAATCCTTCCTAGATTCTCTCTTATACATCAAGAAGAATATTTTTCCAGAACCCTGTTGGGAGTGCAGTCCATTCCAAAGTCTTCTGCCAGAGAGGTGAAGACAGGTGAAACAAATGCAGAGAAGAGCTCTGTCCCTTACCAACCCCTGGGAACATTGGGGGTGAACATCTGTTTGGACAAAGCTCTGCCACTTTGCCAGCTGCTCTGGAGCCAGCTCCCTCTGTGCAGTAGCACCTATGGCATATCAAGTGCTGGTTGGGATTACCATAACAACTAATTACAGGCCTAAATACCCGCAAGGCTCAAAAATATGGCAAAGTACCACTTTATTATCAGTTCAAGAAAGCAGTGGAATCTGGCAAGCATAACAAGTTGCAGCTGATTCACTCTCAAATACATTTCCATTACAAAAAGATGTTATACCTCAATTTATGCTCAGCTATGACATCATCCTATGTGGAAAATAGTAAAAACCTATTGGGTGGAGGGATTGGTTAAGGGAACATATATACCTATAGCTTATTTAGGTGTTAGTAACATCATTGCATCATTGGCTGTCCTTTATCTGGTTGGCACGTCTAGAACAACCTTTAACTACGTATAATACAGATAATAGTAGAATAGCAGAAGTGGATTGGCTTCTGCAAAATGTATAGTTCATCATCACTTAGGCCATCCTGATTATTTTGTATGCTCTTGCAACCTTGGACATTCAGCTCATTAGCTACAGGTAAGCAACACGAAACCTAGGTGCAGGGATCAACATCAGACAACTGCCGACTTAGCCAATTAGCCTTACCATCTCTCATCGGTTAGACCCTAATCCAAGGCCTCACCTTTGTAGTTGACCTTGCTGACTGTTCTCTTCTCTGGAATTTTTAAGGGAGTGAAGGCATGTTGCTATCTTCATCTGCAGGGTTATGAATAGGGTTTGTTTTCTGGTCTTGCACCATACTAGAGGAGACCATGATTTGTCCATTCTGTCCTTTAATTTAGTGCTATTTGTTTCAATTATACTGGGCGTCATTACAGTCTTCGGCCTCTGGAGACTTGGTTGCTCCATCTTAAATATGCTTTCATAATTTTTAATTGTCTAACACTAGGCATGCACATATGTTTACTTCTTTGCTTAATCTAAGGGATATATGGCTTATGGACATGGCTTATCCTCTTTGACTCCATTTGTACTTTGCAGTTGTAGTTACTTATCTTCTCAGTATATATGATTTCTTTGTACCCATATGTTCACTTAAATTGTTACTTCAGTGACATCTTCATTCTGTGAGAATTCAGATATCGTATCGTTCTTCTACGTCCTGTGGTGTCTGTAGACTTCCTTCTTCCACTTCAGTTTGAGGGTGCATTTGGTAATTGTCTGAGTGCATAACGTCTTTCATATCTTTGATGCAGTGTTTGGACGAAACAGGTTTCATCCACAATGCTTTATTGCTGCGCTTCCAATATGTTCGAGGTGAGTGGGCAGTCTCCATGAGTGGCATCTACATTCCCTTCTCTGCGTTGCCCCCTTTGGTCGAGTTCTAGACCACCTCCTCAATCATCTTCACCTTTTCTTCACACTGTGGTTTCTTTGAAATCCATAACTTTGACACCTCCTTTATGTCACCTTTGTTCTTTATATATTTATCCATTTGGTCGACTGAATACCCAACATCCCACATATTTCATATGATCCTTGGGATATAGAAACTTCATTCCTGGAGGTGCCAAAGGACTTCCTTTCAGGTGCTCACAGGTTGTGCCTTTGGTCTGTGTATGCTTGTCAGGTATAGAATTCACATCAATCATTATCTTCATCCCAATAGCTTGTTTCACTGTCTTCTTACACTGTCCTATGATTGTTTATACATGACTGAATCCTAGCAACAGCAATTTTAATATTGCACCCAATAGTTTGAAGGCATTTGCCATTCAGGTCGGAAACCATGAAAGCAGGGAAAAAAACAATCTTCTTCTTCGGTCTCATCTACTTCTTCCACCATTTTCATATGTAGTGTTGACAGCTTAGTTATTGCTTCCATTGGAGTTCCATTTTCTCCATCGTGGGCAGGTATATAACTACAGCAAGAAGCCCCGATATTGGCACAAACGCTTCCTTCCATTGCTGTAATCAAGTCCAAGACATACCTGTTATGGAGGGTCATGAGTCTGATGGCTCTCAATTCTTCTCTAATCACATTACATCATTTTATTGTAGTTTGGGAAGTGGAGTGCTTGGGGCATGTTCCCACCTGGTGATTTGTAACCACTTGGTGTTCACTCCAGTTTTATTTCCTGGCATGAATATGGCTGTGAATATGACTGCTGTTTTACTGAACAATGTGTGCTCACCTGGAATGTCATTGTATTCTGCTACTGATTTTGCTGAAAAATAGTTCTCTCTCTTCTGTTGGATGAGGTTGAGAGACGTCTTTTTCCTCTGGTGTGTATCCATTTTTGGAAATTCGGTAATATGGAGAACACTTTTCAGAATCATCAATACAGGAACATGTATAATCTCAAAAGAATATATTCCTTCCCAATTTTTTGGTAGCTGCATATAAGCTTCGGATCCACATGCACAATAATGTTAAATTAGAATGGCAGTTCTTCCATTAATTCCTGGGACATCAATTATTTGCTTGCATCCTTTATTTTCTCCAATTGTGATCAGTTCCCTGTTTCTGAAACACAGTTGTTCATTCTTCATTTGTAGAATGGACAGAGGTCCTGATTCATTCTCAACCCATGTTAATAATTTTGCATTCTTGCCAAATCCTTTAGGAATTCATCATTCACCCTTTGCACTATGTGTACTGGTGCTGCCATCATTGTGTGTGAAATGCACCCAAGCATTCCATCTTCCATCATATACTGGTGGCCTCTCTCAGCATCCTGGCATTCCTGCTATATCCCATTGTAATGCATTAAAAAATGTATTAGCTTTGATTCCAATATGGAGTCAATATGAGAGGTAACCTGTGAACACCAGTGAACATTAGATTTCAGACTTAAAAAGAAGCCCATTTCTGAGCACAATGTGTGTTTGCTGGAGCCACGGAAAGACAACTTCTTTATGTGTTCAGATGAAGCTTGTTTTGCATTATTTTAGCAGCCAAGAGCAAGGTCTTTCGACTTTTCATGAGAAACCGGACATTATTTACAAATTTAGTGGAGTCCAGTAGCTGCAATGGCTGTGCAGCTGTGAGATTACAGTAAACATCTCTCGAAAAATATTGGATTACATTTTGAGAGAAAGACATCACACAGACAGAGAAAGAGCAAGTCGCTTTTCACTTCTCACTTTGAAATTTGGCTGGGCTGACTGAAGCAGATGTGTTTCCATCAGCCTGTTACTATTGGCGAGTGACTCTCTCTCCTAACTTGGTGGTTTCCAGTGAAGACCTGGCAGAGATGTAGAATGTTAGTTAATGGTGATGTATTCCTGCTTTATTTCTATGTGTATTTTGCTATGTCAATCTTTAATTGCGACAATAAAAGAGACCTGAGACCGGTCTATTTCAAAATCTACATGAAATGAGAATTCATTCTTGTATTCTAGAGAAAAAGCACACTGCCTTCCAGCCTTTATTTAAGTGCAGAGGGGAACCCCTGGAGTAAAGTAATATCTTCATATTCATTGAGAAAACAGGAACGCAAACCACCCATACATCAGCACAACCCAGTCTCATTTGTTCATCAGTCCCTAACTGTTCTTCAGTTCACTCCAGTTTTATTTCCTGGCATGAATATGGCTGTGAATATGACTACTGTAGAGGACTACTGTAGAGGAGCAGGTAGCTGCTTTTTCTCTAGTTCCTGCCCCCTCACCACCGTCATACTGGAGTGGTCGAAGAAGAGCAGTGGTCGAAGAGGAGCAGTAACGCAAGCTAGAAAGGAAACATATCAAACATATCAAAGCTTGCTACAAAGGTATACACAACATGGCTAGGACGACCATGATAGGAAAATGGACGCTGATTTTTGTCTGAGACAACCAAGTTACCTCAGAAACAGACTAAGGATGTATGATCAGGAGAAGTGGAAGAATAATTCTGTGTGCAGAACCGACGATGGGAGTTACATGGGGCAATCCTCATAGATTGAAGAAGAAAACATCTGCAAGAGCCAATGGATGGCCCATTAAACATGTACAGAGTGTATCTGAGATAGAGTGAGCAGGTCTCTAGAGACCAAGAGGAGCAAGTACATCCAGCATAATTAAATCAAATAGTAGAAAATATAAGGCTGAAATTGACAAATTTGTGGTCTGCTAACAGGTGATTTTGGAGCAGAGAACAAGGGCTATGTATTAAGCCCCAGACAAAGATAGTGGTGGGCTCACACTCCCTTGAATGTTCCAGGCAAGAGAGCAGTCAACAAGTTCAAATACAAAAGGAACACTTTGGCTTATGGCCTAAAGATAAGAGGTGATGGACTAACTGGGAAAACGGGGAGTAGTCTGATGGGAATCAAACACCTAATTTCGTTTTGCTTACTTGCGGCTAAATAAGTTGAAAGTCCAAGGTTGGGATAGTATGCCAACCAGAAAATGATTGATAATGTGGGATCAGTCCTTGTTGGCGCACTAGTGGCCACTCTCAATTGGTTCCAGAACCTGCCTTTACATTTAGTTCTAATTAACCTGGCCACAAAACAAAAAACTACCCCCTCAAACTTCCCACAGAGTTTGTGAATAGTATTGAAGATTGAAAATTAAGCTCCGGGGGAGCGTCTTGCGCTCGAGGTCAGTCCTTTCAAGGTAAAAATTGTTTCAAACAAACGTAGTACATGTCCAAATCATGTGAGATGTTTATTTTCCAAAAGAAGCAACAGCAGACACGTGTTTCGACCTCCGGTCGTTGTCAAGGCTGTGTATATCATGACATAGCAACATTAGTGACAATATACATAAAAGTGAAATTATCGTTACTTCATAAAATTGAACATGAAACCATAAATCCATAGAAAGAGGGAAATAAATCATACCATATTGTTTCATGTACCAGGTCAGGATTTGATGGTGGGAGTCAGAACAGGATAGGATTTCAATACCAAATGATAGAAAGAAAATATAAAGTTGCAATGAGCAAATTGGCAAAAGTTGTTCTTCCATTGTATTCAATACACATTAAATTATAACCTTAGAAAAGTTATTCTTGATAAATAGACACCAAGCTCATACAGGGTTTGTGAGGTGTTCCATCTATCAGTACCCGATATGACCAAAATATAACGCAAATTTAAAAATCTAAAAAGTGTATCCTGTATATACTGGAATAATTCAAATGAAACCTACTCACCCTGAAGTTAGATCCAATGTCTTTAGCAACTATTGTTTATAATTAACTCATGAGACCAATGGGACATCAAACGGGTTTTCCGAAGAAATGATTGTTGGTAATTCTGCAGTGAATGAACATTTATATATCAATCTATGATAAACTATTTGATGACAGGGACTGTGTGTTAATACAAGCAATGATTTTCTTACCTTGTTAAGGAATAGCAAATTTACAGGCAAAATGGATTTCAATGGGCCATTTCTGGCATACGTATCTTTATGTGGCCTGCAAAATTACATGAAGATTTATTAATGATATGATATGACCATTAAAATTAAATCAATAACCATAAAAAATGATATGATTTTTTATTAATGTGCGTGGGCACAATACTCTATTCAGCAAGAGTGATACCGTCTCCATTATGGTAGTGTCTTGTTAGTAAAAGTTGAATAAGTGAAAAATAACATTAAAATGTGGCCCCATATAAACATAAACTGTACTTTATTCCCCCAAATAGTCCCTTTGAGATGAACAAACCCAATTTAAGTGATTAGCATCAAAAAATTCCGTACCTTCTAGTTGTGGGGATAAATCCCTGATCCTGATTTGTGAGGCAGTCCCTTTCGGTTCCCTCAGCAAGGCTTTTCAGCCGCGAATGCGGCTACCACGCCACACTAAATGGTGTTTGTAACGTAATGATGTCATGCGTGTACGTGACGTCATCAATGTAAACATGATAACGCGCATTGTCAGCGCACTATATCTGTTGTTGGCAACAAAGTATATATATATATATCATTATTTGTGAAAGGTATACATAATTCCCTTGTTGGTTTCCACTCCTAATGTAATAACAGTTGAATTATATTGTAGGAGAAAAAAGGACATGTTCACGTGTACTGGGGTAAAACAATTACGTTAATATTATGGAAAATTCCCCATGTGTGTTTTATATCGGGTTACTGAAGAATGGCACCGCACAACCACCTAAGAGTGGTTTTATGACTAGCCTGTATATGGTTAAAGAAACATGCATTTCATTGTCGCAATTCAAACCCACTTGGGTACATCTTAAAAAGCAAATTAGTTTACACTCCTGTTGCCTCAATTTGAGCATAACATTGCCTCCTCTTTTGCCTAACTTAGCCTTCATTAGTCCAATGAAACGAATATCATTGCTATTGTGCATTTGATGGCATTCTCGCCAATGAATGGCCAACGATGATTTGGGGTCACTGTTTCTTAAACTAGACAGATATTCCCTGATCCGAACTCTCAATTGTGTAATTGTGCTCCCTACATATAGCTTGCCACAGACACAAATGATAGCATACACAACATTCGTAGTGCGGCAATTGATAAATTGGTTAATTTTAACCACATTCCCATTCATGTCCGTGAACGATTGACAATTGTGTGGGCGTACTGATATTGATTGCAATTACCACATTTGAAAAACCCATTGTTTTTCTTCAACCAATGTTCTTCTGAAACATTGACTTTAGTTTTTAGAAAAGACAGACTAAGTTTTTGTTTTATTGTCTGAGCTCGTGTATAGGTAAACTTCGGTTTATCAGAAAGATAGGGAGTCAAATCATTATCCAATTTCAATATATTCCAGTGTTTATCAACCAAGCGATAAAGAATAGATGAGTCTTTTGAGAACTGAGTAATGATCGCAATGTGTTGCGATGCATGCTTCGCACTAGAGCGCTCAGAGAGTAAATCTGACTGTTTGTATTTTAGGTATTTGTTCTCTGCTTTATTAATGCATGTTGATTTATATCCTCTACTCAAGAACCTAGATCTCAAAACTTGTGTTTCTTCTTCATAATCAGAGTCCCTTCTGCAATTCCTTCTGGCCCTGTAGAATTTACCAGAAGGAATATTTTCAATTGTGGAGCGTCTCCTGCGGTTCTGTATTATACTGTGGAAAATAGCCCGTCCCCCTTCTTGGAACTTGTCAGTTCTCCTGCATGCCCCCTCTGCTTCTACACATGCAGGCTATATGTCCTGTCCTCCCACAGTTCCAACATTGCTGCGGTTGTACTCCATTAAACCCTCATGGACAAAAATGTACCCACCTTGATCTATAGGGTACTCTACATTGCTTGGCTGCGCTGGCTGTAACTCTGGTATGGCCACGCTTTCGCAACTTGTCAATACGGCTCCTTCTGCGGCAAACTTCGACAACTTTTTCTAAACCAATTTTGCTTCCTCCTCTTTTCTATTTTCAGCTGTTTCTTATTCTTCTCTTGTAATAGTTGACAATGATGTACGATAGTCAACTGTATTCATGGCCACGGCTTTTGATTCCATCCCTCCTTGTTTCTTCATCTGTTGGGCAGTCCCTGAAGTAGAATATGATAAAGTAATCCTACTGTTTTATCCCATGAGTCTCTGAACTCAAGACACCAACCTTCTTGAATCACCTGAATAAAAGCAACAGTATCTTTATCCTCACCCATTTTCCTTGTCATAATTGCACCCATGACTGATGTGTGAGGATATTGTACTCGGAGTGCCCTCCATATATCTGCTCTACAATTATTAAATAGCACTCTGTCATGTGCTGTGTTTGTGCTGTCGCACTCGCATATCCCGCTCTTCTCCAAATGTTGTCAGCTCTCTCGCTTAGGACAGCTGTCAGTAGGTCTTTCACACCACCCACTACTAATGTCATTCCCACTGTAATTCCTTCTAACTCATAAATACATTTTCCTGCACCTGCAGTGAAATTGGGCAATTCAAATGTTCTTGATCCATTTGTGGCCAGGGTATATATTGTGGTCATCCTCCCTCTTTCTATAATAATGGGAATTGTATGAATCCGGATCCACAATCATATACACCTATGCTCCTTGTCTTCCAGGTGGGGCTTGTTTCGCCCGTTCGTCTTTGTCCTGGCACTAACCTAAATGTACTTACATAAGCAGGGATATATCCCCTGTACTCCATGACAGTGCTTTTGGTCGTTCAGAATATAGTGTAGGTTCTGGTGTTTTTTATTTTGTGTCCTGGAAGTCTGACCACTTTAAACCTCTTCCTAAATCTTCTTCTGTCAGAAAACTGCATGCACCTTCCCTCCATGCTGTCTCATTTTCTTCCCTTTCTTTGTCAGACATCATTATACCACAACTAGTATGACTGTTGTCTTTTTCCTCATCATCAAGATCTAATCTGCTTAAGGACATTGTTCTATGCTTGTCCATCATTACATCATCTGATCTATCTCCTGTTTCTTTCGGTGGAGATCCTGCAATGCTCCCTCTGGACTTGTAACCATCTTTCTCTGTCATTTGCCTATATAGATCCACAATCCTTTTCCCTATGCTTTCTGCATCATGCTCATCAGTCCATATCTGTACTCTTGGTATCCCCTGCAGCCCCCAACGAGGCTGGTGTGATCCTTTCTCTTCTTCCCATAGTTCTCGTGCTTCAATTGGTATTATACATCTATTAACGATGTGATCTAGCTTGTCATCCCTTTGTCCACTACTCATTCTTATTTCTTCTTCCCTTCTTCTCATTTTTCTTTTTCTATTATTCCTCTTACCTCCTTTGGAAGCTGTTCTTTCAATCTTTGTGCTTCTATTTCTTCACGTTTCTTATACTTTATCCTCTCTTTCTCTTTGTTCTGTTCTTCATACCTTCTTTGTTCTTCCTTTCACTTCCTCCCTTTTTCCTTCTACTCTTTATATATCCTTTTTCTTCCCTTTCCTTCTTTTCCCATTCCTCTCTTTCTTTGACTTTGTCAAAACCCTTTCATCTAATTTGAGTACTGTCTGTACTCCGATCCACTCGTTCTGTACTATTGTCACTCCACTAGCTCTGTCTTGCTCTCCTTTTTGTCTCTTGGCATCTTCTTCTATCTCTCTTTGCCCGTCCCTTCTCTCATCCACCTCTTTATGTTCATCGTGTGTGGACATACCTATGCTCTTTAGTGTTGCTCTCTTCCATGTTATCCGGGGGGCACATATATTGGATTAACGTACCCCGTTGCTGGTTTTAACTCCTTTAGAGGATAAATTCCCCGTTAATCTTCAATTGTGCTATTGTTTTTAGGAAGAGAAAGAGGAGTTGAGGGTGTTACGTCCACATCTTTATGCTGATAAAGCATCCAGTCCTTCTCAGGCAGATCTTCTATCTCGCTCTAACACATTTTGCATAGCTCTAAAACGTCTAACCTTTTCTGTAATCTCTTCCCTGTGTATGCAGCATGTAAGTATTTTGTCATGTGTTGCAATACTGTTCTTGATAGCAAATCCTCTTGAGGCTAAGGTATGAATATTTTGTCAGCCTTACCCTTTACCCACTCAGCATGGTATTGCTTAAGATTAGTCATGTATCTTGGTAATGTTTTGCACAGGTGTAAAAGGGGAGTGTCCCCCATGATGAAAAGTCATTTTTGACTGTCAATATTCACCAGTTCTTTTATTCTAATTAATTATACCACAATAATCAATTCGGGCAAGCACCATCAATTTCTGCCCATTTCCCAAAATAATTCTCCAAACAATTTTCAGTCCTGTTTTTATTATTGGCAATCTAAGAATCTTATTTTATTCAATTTTTTCAACTCCTGTCCTCTTCTAATTAATTGATTGATTGGCGCCAATCGCTTGTCTTTTAGGATCTAATAACCAGTTAACTTTATTGCTATTGTTCTACGGTTTCAACGTATAACCTATATTATTACAGCAGATATACAAAACACATCAACACTTAAGACTGATTTTTTAACAACCTCAAACAAAAATGTGCACACTACTTTCTACGATTGTCTTCCTTACATTCCCTAGCAGTAGTATTTCATCTTTATTTTACTCCATTTTGGAGTGTGTCGTGCACCCATCTTTGGCTCTTAGCAACAGGAATCCCTTAAATGATACTCTGTTCCTGAGTTTGATGTGGTCCCTTCTATTCTCCTTGAGATTAGGAATAAAGGTATCTCTCCTTTAATCAAATCCTGTTACGTTCCCCACTATATGCACATACAAAGTAATCATTCCCCTTTTATTTGCCACTTTAGATGCTTCTTCTTACATCTATTTGGTCAGCATAAGCCCCTCGGTATCGACTCTTCCCCAATCCACCACTTTGCCTTCCATCAGATGGGCGTCTGCAGGGACTAGACAGGAGATTCATCAAAGGGTCACCTGCTGACAATCTCTGGTTACATGAGTTTTTCTCCTGCTCTCCACAGGAAACTCTGCGATCTTCTGGCTGATGGTGGAAGACGTCAAGAATCCGAGGGTCTGGATCTTGAACCATCCGCACTGCTACCAAAATGTGCACCAGCACCAAGTGCTGGCCGGAATTACCAAAACAATTAATTATAGGCCCAAATAACTGGGCAGACTCAAAGAAGATGGGAAAGTACTACTTTAATATCAGTTCAATAAAGCAGGGAACTCTGGCAAGTCACTGCTTACTCACTTTCAAATACATTTCCATTACACAAATAATTTATACCTTAATATGCATCAGCTATGAGGTCACTCTATGTGGGAAGTAGTAAAATGCTATCAGGCGGAGGGATAGGTTAAGGGAACATTTATAGCTATAGATTATTTTTGTTTTAGTAAGATCATTGGCTGCCCTTTATCGGATAGGTATGCCTAGAACAACCTATGTATAATGCAGATAATAGTAGAATAAGAGCAGTGGATTGGCTTCTGAAACAAAGTATAGTCCATCATCACATAAGCCATCCTGATTGGTTGGCATCCTCTTCCAACGGTATCATATGCAGTACCCTTTAGGAACACCACACACAGTTAAGACTACAAGTGCAAGTACAAATTCACCTTTGGTACAAGCCCGTACTACACAGTAAAGTTGTAGCGATGGCTGAGCAGACAGACTTATCTCAAGAGTAAAGTGAGCAGTATCAGAAGTTATCGGAAGTTACACAAAGGATAGCAATTACTATGGTTCAAGCAAACACTGATTCAAGGTTTTTGAGCAAAAGAATATACATTTATTTACACCATCAGTTATAAACCATTTCACTAATATAAAGCAAATTGCCTGACGTCAGATCAAATGTACTGAGGTACTTGGCTGCACCACGTTTATCCACCAGTTCATCTCTCCTTGGTAAATGATGGGCATAATTCTTTGTGACTTCATTTAGAGCTGTATAGTCCACACATAATCTTTGATCCTGCCTTTGGTACTAGAACAACTGGAATAGACAATGGACTTGTAGATGGCTCTATAACCCCAAGATCAAGCATCTTGTTGACATCTTCCTTTATGTGGGTTCTTACATGTTCTGACATTCTGTAACCTCTGCTTTTCACACGTAAACAGTCACCAGTTAGAATGTCATGCTGGTCCCAATGTGTCAAGCCTGGTGAAAGTGAAAACAGGGAGGCAAACTGATTTAACATAAACTTGCACTCCTCCTGTTGTTCAGATGTCAGATTAGAAGAGAGATTAACTCCTTCTATTTTTTCATCTAAAGGTTGGCCTCTGAGTAGGTCAGGTAGAGGTTCACTCTCCTCCTCCTCTTGAGCTGAAGCTAGAAGCAAAGCTTGCCCTTCTGGTCTCGAGACATATGCCTTCAAACGGTTGGTGTGAAAGAATATGGGAGCCTCCTTAGGTCTGCCTAAGTCCACCAGATAATTCACCTCTCCAAGTTTTCCCACAACCTTGAAGGGCCCTATCCATTTGTCTTGCAAGGCCCTCTGCCTTGTTGGCACCATAACTAGCACAAGCTGGTCTTGAGCAAACTCAACCATGTTGGTCTTGTGGTCATGCATTTATCCAAAAGGAAGGAAATCGCTCTACATGTGACATTCTTAATGTATCCTCAGAATAAGGTGTTTTAAAAACAACCATTTAAACAAATATAGGTTGCATATACTGAACGTAATCACAAACAAAATTACCTGAAATTCAATTTTTAATTCATGTTACAATTTCAAGTACAAATCACATAGACATTTAAAAAAACATATACACACAACAACTATTTTGCATATCATAAAATGATTCCACCTCACAAACTTAAAGTCACAAATAACTTAATTCAAAAACATCAGTGTCAACTCAATTAGACGTATTACCCACAGTGTTTGAATAGCCCAACTTATATAAGTTTCTGTCCTATATGTTACAAATCACTGGACATTCTTCAGGGGCAGAAAAGTTGTCTTGTGCTTTGAGTGGATCTTTTCTCATTCCCTTCACACCAGATTTTTCTATATCTGTCCAAATGGTCCGAAGTAGTAAATATCTTCTGACTTAATAGCAAAGCCAAATCTTGCTCTTCACAATTCTAGTAGACAGGGACATTCCCTTAGAGCATCAGGTACCCTGTAGTCAAGGACTTTCTCATCTTCTTGAACCAATTCACTCAAAGGAAAAAATTCCCCTCATCAGTTGTTCTATACTTCATGTAGATCATAGTTGTTCTATACTTCATGTAGATCATATAGTATCTTCATCTTGAAATACTGCTACCTTCAAACCACCAAAGTGTCTACAAATTTCCAAAGTGTCTAAAATGTCTTTCAACACAGGTGTACACCTCAAAATCAAAGGTGCAACACAAATACGTCTGGCACCTTAGCCTTGTCCAAAGGCACACAACGTGTCGAAGTCAAAACAAACCGCAAAGTAGGTTAGTGCGTTGGAAGAAATTTTAGACACTTTGGACATTTTTAGACACTTTGGTGGTTTGAAAGTAGCAGTCTTTCAAGATGAAGATACTGAGAGAAGGCATGGCAGTAGAAGGTCCCACTTTCTTTTAAGGGGTTCCGCTAAAGTACCTATCATGCTCGTCATAGTATCATTAAACCTCTCTACCGGTCCATTGGTTTGTGAATGGTAGGCTGTAGAGAACTTGTAAGTAACACCACAGTTTTTCCACATGGCTTGCATGTAGTGGGACATAAAATTGGATCCCTGTCGGATGTCACTTCCTTAGGAAACCCTACTCTGGTAAAAATACCAATTAGAGCATTAGCCACAGCCTGAGCCGTGACAGTTCTCATAGGTATCGCCTCAGGATATCTAGTAGCACGGTCTACTACAACCAGGATAAACCTGTTTCCTGAAGATGTGGGAGGGTCAAGGGGACCAACAATGTTGATGCCCACCCTCTCAAAAGGAACTCCCACCACTGGGAAAGGCACCAATGGTGCCACATTCTTGGCTCCACTCTTGCCAGAGGTTTGGCAAGTGTGACAGCTCCTATAGAATTTGTTAACTTCTGAACCCATACTAGGCCAGTAGAAGTATAAAGAGATCCTTTCCTTGGTCTTTTTGAAACTCAAGTGACCAGCCAAAGGTATCTCATGGGCCAACTGTAGGAACTGGAGTCTGTTTTCTAGGGGCACTACAAGTCTTTTGTAGTCCCCAGGGATAGACTGAGTTGATTCACTGTAGAAGAGGCCATCTTCCCAGTGCAACCTATGCTTCCCAGCCCCTTGCCCATCAAGCTGAGAAGCTGCCTGTTGTCGGAGACCTTCAACAGTAGGACACTCTCTTTGTCCTCTGCTGAAGTCTGCCCTGTTCGGTCCACCTTCTGCCAGTAAAGACTGCAGCTCAAGAGGTCAACCGGATCCAGATCTCCAGCTAGAGTTAGGTCCTCTTTCAGATCAGGCTCTTCAGAAGCTGGATCAACCACACAGGTTTGTACCTCACATTCAGCCTCAGCTGGTGGAGGAGTCACCGGAGTGACTTTGGATAATCTTGGGGATGTTGTTGTTGGTAGCACAGGGGTGCTATCTGCTTTCTTCTGTGAGGTCTAAGGTTTCCCCTTTGCCTCTTTCGTCTTGGAAATAGCAGTTAGTAAGTCCTGTGGACTGGGGGTGAAAGTTTTGTCTATCAATTCCCCTAGAGAGCCTCTCAAAATCCTCTCCCTTGTAGGCCTAGTGATCTCCTGTCTCTTTTTACTGGGAGGCCTGGGGGTACTAGACACAACTCCAAGAGCTTTCAGGTCATTACCCAACAGGACTCTCCCAGGCACTTCACTCTTCACACTAACAGCTATCTTGACAGTCATGTCATTGCAATGGATGAGAGCTTGTAACTGGGGAAGCATTTGCACAGGGCCTCCAGCTAACTTGGTTAGGTGTTTGGGTGCCTTAGCAACATCCTCTACCTTGAAAAATGATTCATCAACCACAGTTACGCTGGCTCCAGTGTCTCTGATGGCAGGGGTCTCCTGGCCATTCAGAAGAACACTATCTTTATAATACTCATTAGTATTATCTGGGATGGAATTATAGACATCTAAATTCTGTTGTTCCCATAACCCCAGGGACACTAAAGAACCACTAGCTGAGACTCTCATGGGTACATCAGCCAGTATGTGAAAGTGTCCACTTGCCCTAGGTACTTCTTCCTCTGGGGAGAAGGCTAAGGAGATAGTGTGGACCGCTGAAGGTTTACCCTTGCATCTAGGATCCCCTTTCACATGGTCAGTTGACCCACAAACATACAATTTCCCAAATGTTTTGATGAATGGCGGCTTGTTCTGACCTCCTTCTGGTTTGGGTCCAGAAGGTACACTAGCCTGATTCAGTTTCCTTGTGGCTTACCCTTATTCTGTTTGGGGCCCTCTTTTACATTGGAGGTATTCAAATTTTCCTTGTTATCTTTCTCTGGCTGCTTTCCCTCATCCTTCTTCTGAGTTGCCCCAGAATCCTTGTGAGTAGCCCTGTTGGCAACCAACCAGTCAGCAAACTTAGCTAACTTCTTTGGATCTATCTCCTTAGAATCAGCCAAGTGCTGTCTGAGCTCAGGAGACCAGGCATCATATATTGACTCTAACATAACAAGATTTCTCATACCTTCATAAGTGTTAACTCTATAACCCTTAACCCAACTATCTAAGTTTTTCAAACATTCACATACCCAGGTAGCCCAAGGGGTACCATCATGATTTTTGAGCGTCCTAAACCTCTTAAGGTAATGGGAAGGGGTCTTCCCAAATCTAGCAATTAAAGCTAGCTTCACACACTCATAATCCATCCTATCCACCTCCCCCAACTCCATCACAACATCAGATGCCACAGTGGGTAGCCTAGAGAAGAGCCAAGGAAGCAACTGATTCCCTGTAATGTCTTGAATCCCATGGTTATACAAAAAAATTGCCAACCAAGCCAAAATATCAAGCTTAGCCTCAGACATACCCACATTTTCTTTAGGCATACATGGGGCCTCATTACACGGTAGGCTATTAGCACCTTGGTCCATGCCGGTAAAATACCGACACCGCCTTGGTGGAAAGGGGAATTACCGCCCTATTGGTTGGGGCGGTAATTCCCCCTTCCCCCATTGCCCTTCCCCATTCCCATTTTTGCCCCATAGGGCTCTATGGGAATGCGGAAGGCGCTAATTACGGTGCCGCAAATTGCGGTACTGTAATTAGCTCCCTGGTCCCTTTGCGGGTTGGTTTTTAACGCCTGCAAAAGGCAGGCATTAAATTCTCCAACCCGCAAAGGGACCTCGTAGTAAGGCGGTAAGGGTTTACCGGTACCGGTAAAATACCGGTACCGGTAAACCCTTACCGCCTACCGTGTAATGAGGCCCATGGTCTTTTAGGATTGGAAGACCTGTAAGACTCTGGGATAGAAGCATTCTCAATAAACAACTTTTTCATTTTTTGTGCATGGTTCATCTCCATTTCTCTGATCTTATGTTCTTGATGCTTTTGTTCAGTTTGAGCATTAAAACATTTGAATTCCAATTCAAGCCTCATCTTTTCTAGATCAAAGAAGTCAGGACTGAGTGCAGGACCTCTAGGGGTCCCGGTGGACAAAGGTTAAGGTTGTTGAGCAAGCAGAGGAGCAATAGGGCCTACAGTGTGAGACTCATCTCCCTCATTTAACTCATCAATAATATTTGACACATTATCTTCCTCATAACTTTCCACATTTGCTGGAGGGGCAGGTATTTCAGACCCACTCCCCAAACTTAGTTTCTCTAACAACTTTGCAATTAATTCTGACTTGTTGCCTTTAACAGAGAGATTCCTATCTCTACACAGATTTTCAAATGATCAACAGTGTAAGTAAGGAGGGTTCCTGACTGTAGCTTTCCATATCAGACAAGATTAAAATTGCTTATTAGTGGTGTTTAGCCTTGTGGTTAGTTCAGCCACGGTAATAGCAGCACAACAGTGTTAGGCAGAGTCATATGCAGTACCCTTTGGGAACACCACCCACAATTAAGACTACAAGTGCAAGTACAAATTCACCTTTGGTACAAGTCCATACTACACAGTAAAGTGGTAGAGATGGCTGAGCAGCCAAACTTATCTCAAGAGTAGGGTCAGCAGTATCAGAAGTTACACAAAGGACAGCAATTACTATGGTTCAAGGAAACACTGATTCAAGGTTTCTGAGTAAAATAATATATATTTATTTACACCATCAGTTATAAAACAGTTCACTAATATAAAACAGCAGAAAATCACAATCTTAATACACTACAATAACCCCCATTCAATTCTGGACAAGTTAAACTCAAAATGAATGTGAGCAAAATGGCACTACAGCAATTTAAAAGGGAGGAAAAGACAAGGTTATCCAAAATCAACAACAGCAACAAGTGATAGGCAGGGCAATCTAGAAAACGCTTATTACAACAAGGTTCAAGTCAATAAGCCTAGGCCAATGTTAATGGTTCAGAGTCTTTGCAGAGGATCACACAGTTCAGAGTAATTTGCGGTTAAGTCTTTGCCAAGAGTTCAAAACTAAGTTGGTTGGAGTAAAAGTTATTCAAAAGAGAAGAGAAGGACAAGCCTTTGGAGAGGGGAATGATTTCAAACACTTCCACCATGGTCAGACAGAACAAACAACTGGATTTGGACAGTACCTTAAATGAAGAAGAATGCTATAGCTGAGGCGGTTGTTCCTGGCAGTTCCTGCAGGCTCATGGTTCCTGAAGTGACTGTCGTGGTGACAAAAAGGAGGAAGACTGGAGGGTCCTGCACTACCCAGGGAAGAAGCCAGCAGCAGACCAAAGCGTTGAATGGAAGGTGTGCTCCTTAAAACCCAAACAGGTTCTGTTCCTCCTGGCTATCCGGTTCACTGCATCGATGCACAGCAAATTCGACAAGGAGAGGAAGACATTTGGTGTTTGGCGAGCTGGTTGGTCCCACCAAGTTCAAGGGATGAAGATTCGTTGCAGATCTTCTCTGTTGTCTGATTCTCGGGCGATTCGGACCTGCAGCAGGGCTTCACTGGGATGTCCAGTATTTGCAGCAGTCGTCTTCCTTCGGCTCCTCTTTGGTTCTCTCGTTCCAGTGGTGACTCTGCCTTCCAAGTCCCAGAGACCTGCTTTTAAGCAGTTTTCCCCCATTCACACAGCCTGGCTGTCAATCACACAGCAGGAATGAAACTAGAGTGTGACTTGGGCCTAATAACCCTCCTTCACATCCTGTCCACCTAGACACTCAGGTGCCTACGGAGGGCTTTTGTGCAGAAGCCCACCAAAAGACAGCGAAAAAAGGAACCAAACCTGGTTTGGTGCACAGACTAAATCGCAAGAAAGACCTTTACAAAAAGAAATGGTGAATAAACCTGACCAGAATCAAAATAAAATCTATGAGGTCCAGCGGGTTAGAGTTTGAGGCTACCACCATAGCCTCTAACAGTACCAAGGCTATTTTTATAGCTCACAGTAGAATAGAAATGGTAGATACCACTGCCACCAACCAACTCTTAGAGAAAGGGGAACAAAATAATGTTCCATGAGAAACAGACAAAAAGTGATAACTATTAACCCTTCCAGTACTCTAGAAAAATAGTTTGTGATGGGTCTGTACATTTAAAAATACTAGTAAAGTCAATGGCAACTTTACATGTTCTGGGAGACAAGTAGTCAGTCCCAGAAAATTGAGTTTAAAGTGGGAAGTCTAAAAAGACAACCCTGTGTCACTGCACTAAAGGTGCTGTGTGACACACAGTAAAACGATGATGCCTATGGAGTAGGTGAGACTCCATAGCCCATGCGCACAAAATGTACAACACACAGCAAAACAAATGTAAGAGTGGGAAAAAAATGCTCACACTCTTACCAGGTGAAAAAAATAAATCCTAGAAATCCAGCAAAGCTGCTGAGGCTCTCAACAGGTAAGGGAAATTATCCAATCTGGAGAATTCTCCATAACACAAACCTTGGACATTCGGCTCAGTAGCAGCATGTAAGCAAAATGAAACCCAGTTTGCGGGGAACGTCAGACAACTGCCCACTTGGTCAATTAGCCTTACAATCTCTCATCAGTTAGGCCCTAAACCAAGGTTTCTTCTTTGTAGTTGAACTTGCTGACTGTTCTCTTCTCCAGAACTTCTAAGGGAGTGAAGGTACATTGCTATCTTTATCTGGAGCATTATGAATAAGGCTTGTTTTCTTTTCTTGCACCATGTGTCAGGAGTCCATGATTAGTCCATTCTGACCATCTATTTAGTGCTATTTGATTCAATTATACTGGGTGCTGCTACTCTCTTTGGCCTCTGGAGACTTGATTGCTCCGTTTTATATGTGCTTTCTTAATTTGTAACTGTCCAACAGTTTGCACTCTTGGATGGTTCTCCTTTGCTTAATCTAAGGGGAATATGTATCACGTACATGGCTTATCCTCTTTGAATCCTTTTGTATTTGAAGTTGCTACTCACTGTGCCATCCTTGATCCTTAGCCAAACAAATATTCTTTGTTCTTGCATGAATCTTTAGTTCAGTGCCTGTCAGCTCTTCTGCATCAGTCTCTCTCCTCTGGGTTTCCAGCTTAGTATTACACAAAACGGATGAGCATCTTCTCAACATGGCTACTTTACCAACGCTATATTTTCTACTGTAGCAAGCGTCTGTATTCCTAACCTACCTTGCGTTTCTGCATATATACATCTACTGCATCTCTTCTTACTTATCATCTCAGTACATATGATTTCTTTGTACCAATATGTTCATTTATTTTGTTACTTCAGTTACATCTTCATTCTTTGAGTATTTGTGTATCATTTAAGTCTGTCCTTGTGTCTTTTCTTCATGACATCACTTTACAACTGTCAGACTTTACTTATAGTTCTTCTACGTTAGTGGTATCTACAGACTTCCTTCTACCACTTCAGTTCGAGGGTACATTTGGTACTTTTGTCTGAGTGCCTAACGTCTTTCATTTCTTTGATGCTGCATTGGGAGGATAACAGTTTTCATGCACAGTGCTTTCTTCCAATACGTTGGAGGTGTGGGGGTGGACTACATAGGTGAGGTGTACATCTCCTTCTCTACACCTCTTTGGAGCAGAAGGAACCGCTGCAGGATTCTGCGTAACTCCCTGGACTAGGAAGAGCAGAGTAAGAAAGATTCATCTTTTCCTAGAACCCATGAGTTAAGACTCCCAGCCACAAGAAGACCAACAGAGGCTAGAATCCTGTTCACATAGCTTCAAACCACATGCAATGCCTTTTTGAGCAGACAAGACCAGTAGTGCAGCTTTTGATATAGCAAGAAATCAACTCCACATACATAACGCTTATTACTTGCCTTGATTCGAACACTGGTTTGCAGCCTTGGAAGCATTCGAACCAACAGATCCTCATCTCAACCTGACTCAAACTATGACTCAAACTGCTGTAAGCCATTGTGTCATAATTTGACTGGAACCAGAGCTAACATCATCCTAAACTAACTCAGCCACTGGACTCTTCAAACTGCAATGCTTGAAAAGCCACACACAACTGCACAGAGCATTTTCTCTAATCCAACTCGATGCTGACACATGGCCTGCATCAATGTGACACATCTACAACTGTTTCTACCACAAGCCTTTATAGGGAAGCCCATGTTGACACTGTCAAACTACTTAAGATCAAGATCAGGTACTGTTGAGAGTCCCTGTTCATCTGGTTCACATTCTGGGGCTAATAGTGTCATTTCAGAATTGTTTTGCATCTTTGCTTTGAAAGAAATTTCCTTTAAAGTGACATTGTTGTAAATGCTTGCCTGACCACTCCACTGCAAGCAGAGTGGTATTCACTATACGATCGGAATGTACTGTGGTATAATACACGGTGGGTTTTTGCTTGGGTTTTCAGTTAGTCAGACCATCCAGCTTATAGCGATTTTGCGATTTGCAAATAAATCTCAAAATCAGCTGTTTGGCGTCATTCCCGATAAATATAGGTCAATGGCCGTGAAAATTTAAACATCAAAGATCCCCCTACATGGAGCTTGTTGAATGGAGAGGAATTGTTTTAACTACTGCCCATCTTCCTTCTGTTGAAATGCAGAGTTGCACCAAACAGCAGCTACACAACCTCTTGATTTGGAAATGGACTTTGTTGCTTTTGCATGACTTGGGGCATAATGCAGATGGAAATACCCATGGCTCATAACTGAGCATGTGGTCATCTTGACAGAAGAATTATTTATACAAGTGAAGGATTACATGTTTCTTTCAAATCACTGTCTGTAAGTTCATAGGATACTTGGCTATCAAATCAACCGATGCATTTGCATAGATTGTCTTTGTAAGAGCACAGAGGTTTTAAGCATTGGAATAACTGTAGTTCCTCGTGCTGCAGTCTTGAGAATGTAGCTTAAAAGTCCTCAGGGTGTGTTCTTAGTGCAAATGACTGCAAACAGATTAAAAAAAAAACTGTCGATCAGAAATGTTAGATGAAAACACCTAAAAGAATGCATTTTATCTTTGTTGTGAGGAGATCCTCCCTTAACCTGTTCAAAGCAGAGGCCTGTCATCCCTCCTGATAGAAATATATTTACGTTTTTGCAGCTTTTGCTCCATTTTCATCTGTTTGTTTACCTGCCACTCTTTCTTCATCCCTCACTCTTTCCTTGTCATCCTCTTTCAGTTGTTTTATTTTTAAAACCCCTTTTTCTTTTTTGCCCTATCGTTTCCTGTGCTCCCACCCCTTGCCAAGCTGATCCTCAATCATTCTAATTTCCCCCATGTACCTATCCCGACACCAAATGTGCCTCTTCCTTCCCCCCTCATATGCAGTCCTTTAATCATGCACGCTACTCTCATCAGCCCTGCACACACGCATTCTCGCACCTTTACATCAATACCCATATCTCTCACCGTCACGCACAGGTGCTTGTAAGCACTCTCCCTCATTCTCCTTCTCTTGCATCCACACTCATACCCTTGGAAGCACTCTCTGGCTCCTGCTGTTTCCATGCATATTCATGCACTCACATCCTTTTGTGTACTTTCACTCTTACCATCACATTCAGCATCACACACAATCTCTGCTCTTACTCATGCTACATCACACCATCACATGCACCCTCTCCCCCATATTCTTAACCCTGTGCCACAGTGTCAGAACTGCCCCACCAACACCACCATACAGGGCTACAGAGTCAGCATTGCCACCACCCAGAGACTCTGTGGTAGTACTGGCCCCAGAGCTGACAAAACTATCATGCACAGTGCCCAGTGCAACTAACTCCACCAGCCAGAGCCTGAGCAATAATGCCCTATGTGGCAGTGTCCTGGTCACCAACCATGCTCTCAGCTGCAGCACTGGTCTGATCAACATCACCACTGCAGAGGCAGCCCCATCCTCGCAAATCATGCTCTCAGTGGAAGTGTAACTCCCAACACCACCCACATGGTTGTCCTCAGTGCTAGTCCCAACAACACCAACACCACCTGTGCTACAGTGGCAGCATCACCCGCACCACAACTGAAGGCCTCAGCAGTAGCACCAGCCTCACAAATAAACACTTAAACCACCACCCAATACCTTGCTGGAAGTGCAGCCAACACAATTGCCTAATGCTTAACCAGCCTAGCCACCGTTCATGGCCTCAGCAGCACCACTATTCCCACAGACACTACATGCAAGGCTTCACTGAAAGTGCAACCATCACAACCAATGTCTCTAACACCCAAATGAGCTGTACCACTGATCAACTAGCACCACCACCTTGGGGAGCGGAGGCAGTATGATCTCCATAACCACCCAGGTCCTCAGCGGCAGCACCAGCCCCAGCCCCACTGCCTACACCACTACCCATTGCACAGTGCAACCAATACCACCCCTGTAACTGCAGTAGCAGTGCAACCCTCACCAGTTGGGCTCTCAGCAGAAGTGCCAATCCCACCAATATTACCACCCATTCCCTCAGTGAAAGTCCAACCAACACCAAGATTTCCCTGGGCTATAGAGGCAGCACAACAACCATCACTACCACACGGGACCTGAGTGGCAGCACCAGTACCACCACCAACACCACCTGAGGCCTTACTTGGGGTGTAGCTAACATCACTCATGGTCCAACAGGCAGCACCACCACCCATGGCCTCAGCAGCACCACTAGCCCCGACATCATCCAGTGCCTCAGAAGCAATACCAGCCTAACAGCACCATCCAAAGCCCAGCTGGATGTACAACCAACACTATAAACAGGGGCACAATCCCCACCCATGGCCTCACTGGTCCACAAACACCACTATCCTGGGAAGCAGAGCCAGTGCCACCCCCACAACCACTATTCCCTATGCAATTTAAAATACTGAAAAAATCCAGCAAAAAAGCAGTTGTTTGCCTCAAAATGTGCTTATTTTTTCCACCAAATTTTACATCGCATGCCACAATATCCTGATGGGTTTGGTTAGTTATTTGCATTTTTGATTGTTTGATTAAATATGTATATTTATATTGGCCCTTGATTCAATATTCTTTTATTTTGGAGTGTTTAAACTATGGCTGATTGGGTTGCTACTATTATAATTTCACACCACTCCTGAGAGTATAGTCTGCCCACAGACAACATTACCAGAAAAGGCAAAGAAGGTAGGGCTGTTGTTCCAATGCCGGTGCACCGCCCATAATGTGAACTCAAGTATCATCTGGGGAAGGTCTTCTAGAAGGGTACAGGACCCACCTCAGCAGTGATATAATGGCCACATGACATGGGGACAGCAGCAGCACTGATAACTTTAGGCTAGTAGCTGAGATGTGGCATAATGCAGCACATAGTCGTATATTCTTTTTATATAAGATAGTCAATTGTTGAATTGTAGCTTTGCTTTACTTTACTTTTTGCCAGCATTGCAGCACACAGCATTGTATTCCTTTAATGCACTGTACCTCACAGAGAGGATGCAGTATATCATTGTTCATGTAGCACATTCTCCCAGATCTGCAAATGGCAAACAGCACTCCACATGTCCCTGTACTTACTACACTTTGCCTGCAGGACATGATTGCAGAAAAAAACATGGTACATGGCACTGCACTCCTGCATGCATCACACTTCATAGAAAACACACAGTTCATCAGGGTCTACATTTTCTCCATGGCAAATACATGCACTTTTTGCCCTGTAAAGTTCATAGTGTGGAACACATAGCCCTGTATTATCGTGCCTGTAGGAATATTAGTCATAATGAACAAGAACTATGCCATTTATGAGTAGGCCTCATCCAGAGGTGCAGAGCTACCTTTATGGAGTATTAGGACATAGATATTAGTTGGGAACACTTGATTGAATTTCGGCCTGTCCACCAAACAAACTGAGTGTTCAAGGGCAGGTGTAGAAAGGGCAAGAGATAATTGCCAACTTATTATTGCAAGGTAAGCATTTCTCAAGGGACAGAGGCCCAGTTCCAGACAGTAGCTGCTGGCGCATCAGATAGGGAAAGAATACATAATGTTGTAAAGGCCATAGTGAGGGGTGGGAGCAGTTCTCAGGCATTCCAAATGTGAAATTGACTGCATAATATGGAGAAATTAGCTGAAATGATGGTCCAGTAGTGGTGCTCGGGAGTGTACCTGTCTAGATGTACATTCATTGCAGGGAAGTGCCTAGAAGATGGAGTACTAGGATTGGCAACATATATCAAGATGAGGAGCTTCAAAGTGAGCAGGTGCAAACAGAGGGAAAGGGATATTACTAGAGGAGGTGTGTGCCATGTTGGTTTGTGCATCATTGGTCAGTCTCTGTGGGATGTTGATGTCCCAGTTGTCAGAGGTGGCGTGTTGCAATTAGTGTAAAGCCCTTCAACAAACTATTGCCCAAGATGAGATTGGTGCATTTTTTTCTGAACAATCGGGGTGAGATCATGTTGGGTGAGTGGTGTTCTTTTTTGTGACAAAAAGTCAACAGGCAGTAGTTTTTGAGCAATGCACAGGGTTGTTTAAGGGGACTAGTGATGACCAGCCAATGACAATGTTCAGATGACATTTTTGTTACATTCCTTTTCACATATGCTAATGTTTTGCTTGTGGCTCTAAAATGTTCAGCCAATGGTAGGTGTGTTGAAGTTGGCTATGTTCAGTTCATCTTCCCGGCCATTATGTAAGAATACTTTGTCTTTTTTTCCTGCAAGTGGTGCATTTCTTTCCCTGCAAGTGGTGCACTCCTATTTTGAGTTTGGCTAATTGCTTTTTCTACTTTTCTACTTTTTGGACCTGTCTTGGAAGCACCCTTAGCTCAACATATGGAGGCCCAAGTCAGATTCCAGGACTTGAGGGGCTGAGGGCTCTCCCCTGCACAACAGGGGATGGTGGAGCCACCCTATAGAGACCAATTTGGTATGCACACATGAGGAGGTATCACAGATGCAGAGTTCCCAAAAGGTCTACCTTATCCATTAGTTGTGGGTGCCTGTCCCAGGTGGTGCAGGCCTTTGGCAGAGGTCCGGCGTCTAGGGAGTTGGAGGACTGACAAACACATGAGTGTTGCCTGGCATGAAATCATAAGGTGTAGCAAGGAATTTGGTCTTGTTGATTATTTTCTTTACTTTTGAATAATTGAGTAGTGCAATTAGTGCAGGGGCCTCCAGATAGTAGGGGAAAGGCCAAGCCGTTTGGTAGTGCTTGCAGATTGGAAAAGGGATCTCTTCAAAGGTGGAGAAAGATGGTGTGGCACAGTGTTGTATGAGGATTTGGTGATGGGATCGTCTCTGTTGGGAGAAAATATGACATCATAAGTGGCATAGTATTATAGTACAGTAGTGCATGTGGATTATGGAAGGGGATCTCCGTTGGGAGGAAAGATGACATCATACGTAGAATAGCTTTGACATATTGATGAGGAGTAATTTTTGTGGTAATAGTTACTGCGCTGTGCAGAAGGCATTTTTTGGGTTATAAAGGAGGAGAAAAAGTAATTGGAATATGTAGAAGTGCATCATTTTGAGGTGTTTCATTGTAGGTAGTAGTGTGATTTATGATTTGTAGTGATTAGAGGAGAGATGTTTTGGTTGTGTTGAAAGTTATATTTGGTTATGATGGAGTTTTTGATTGGTCTTTGGCTAGCTGAAACTTTAGAACTGGGCTGAGCTTTAAAAAACTTTGAGTTCTAGAAAGCCCTGGAGTTTTTGATTGCAGAACTTTCAAATAGATCTTGGATATACCAGAAAAAAGAGCTATGAGGGCTTTGGAGGGGTTGAGCAGTTATCATTTGCCACCTCTGTTTGCATCAGGTCAGGAAAGTTGGGCGGCTTGTTCAGTGTGTGCTACTAGCACAATCAAACTCCTTCAAAGCTGCTGGGAACCATCTTTGAGATGATATCTGTGCGAAGCAGGCAGTGCGACAAAGTTCCGAGCAGCACAGTGCCCTGGCATCCTGTTAGTCTCCTAATCCCTCCCCTAACTTAATAGTAAACACGGTTGGGGCAAAACTAAGCGTAAACTTGTTTCATGCCATGTTACACTCATTATTAATGAATGTCACTTAGGGTTGTTGCAGAACCCAAAGAAAGATATCAGTGTGGAATTATGTGTTTTATGTTTCCATCTTTCCAGCACCATGCACTGAAAAAACGATGTTTGCTGTTCTTACATATCACAAATGTGAAAGTCTGAAATGTGTGTCTTATCTTGCTATGAGATTTAAACCTTTTCTTAAAAAGAGTAATACGGCGAGCATATGTGGTGGTTTTATTGTTTCTAGTCTCTGTTTAATTTATGGTATCCAGTGTTACAAGAATTTGGTCTGTGCCTGGCGCAGGACCAAGCCTACTGGTGTCTAGCCTAGCCCGTGGTAAATTGGTGGAAAAAGGAAAGTGGCAGAAATGTATATAACACCCCACATCAATTGGGATCATGACAGAACATTTTCAAACTGGACAGCAAACCTTTCATCACGCGGGCAGTCTAACATCGACTCAGTGTCCAGGGTTAGGGAGAAGGAGGAAATGGGGAAAGCAGGGAACATGAAGAAAGAAGAGAGGGATGACAGACTAGGGCCAAATGTTTTAGGAGACGATCCACTACCCACATAGCTTTAGTGACGGCTAAATAGGATGGAAACAAGGGAGAAGATAAGCAACTGGGGATGCAGTTCCTTTTACTACAGAATGGTCAAGAGAGTGCTCTGTATGTACATTGGCTGAATATAAACAAAGAGAATTTGCTACATAGTTTGCACTCACTGCAGATGCGGGGAAATAGATTTATGCATTAGAAAAAGAGACAGCAGGGATACATTTGGCTGTGGGCAACATGACGTGTTTGTTTGCCACCCTACTGGGGTACTAGGTCAACGATGTATGAAAAAAGGCAGGGTATGAGTGGGTGACAGTAAACAGTGATACTCACGATGATGCACAATTCAATAACTACAGGACAAATGTGTGGAAGGCACTGAGGGGATTATGCCCAGACTAACATAAACTCTATTCTGGCTCACTGGATATGTCCAGATGAGGACCCTGCACACTATATTCAAGAGATTGAGGAGAAGTGGTGTTTAGAGAGGCAGCAGCTATGGGATAGGAACATACCTGTTTTCTACCACATCATAGAGAGAGGTCTCCCAAAGGATGTACAGGCAAAGTTGGGGAAGGTTGTGGGGATAGAGAGCAAGTGGCGGTTAGAGATACAGGCAAATATAACACATCACTGCAGGGCTAAACAGGACAAAGGGAGGAGGAAGGTAGAGGACTCCCACAAGGTGGAGGTGAAATTGGTGCAATTCTTTCATGTCTCATGTAGGTGAGAATGAAAATGCAGGCATGTATTGCTGTTGGACATTTTTAAAGATTGAAGCAATGTGTATTTTAGAGTATGTCGGAATTGCACTGTGGTTTTGTGGTGCCTACATACTTTGTGAATCAGTAAGCTCTCTGACATGTACTTGCGTGACCTATGCATATAATGGCAAGCATTAGCATTAGAAATATGTATATTTGTAAACTTGCAAATACTGCCTTTATCTTGACTGTCTTTATTACTGTACCCACTGTAACCAATGTTCCACACCATAACTTGTAATCAAGCTTTGAATAACCTTGTTGCACCTGCGCCCTCATACCCTCGGGTCTGGTGCGCATTACAAATGAATAAACTAAACTAAACATTGTTGCGATTTTCTCCGGAAGTGAGGCTGTACTGAACATACATGGATGTATTTGGCATATGAGACACCAAAAGACATGATGGCGTGGTGCACTAGGCTCAACATAGACATAGGCCGACCGCATATAGCTGCATTTGACTGCACTACGGATTTACGGTTCCATGTATTTATAACAACAACCAAAATAACAACATACATTTTCAGTAACACTTTAATAACAAACAAAGTTGAATATATGTTCTCTTTTTTTATTTGGGGGGTCCCCCCTCAAGCCACCCATTTCTACAGCTGTTTTACCCTCCCTCCAACTACTCCCACCTCTTTTAATCCCTTTCCCCACCCTCATATATACTTTTACTAAACAATTTGAATGTTTGTCGTTATTCATTTTTCGTCATTAACACTGAATTCCGGGATTTACATGCTACACCAGACACATCAGGCATAATTTACGAATCGTTTTTCAATGGGATTTTCCCATTGAAGAACACTTTTGTAAATCAGGCCTGTGGTGTCAGTACCTCACCCACTGAGGCTGCACCTATGAAAATATCAACACTTGTTCATTCAATACAATACTGCCACATAGCATGTGACAGCTGAAGCTGTCAGTAGCATCAAATGAGATTATACATGTTTGCTGTGTCAAGCATCCCTTCCTTTATATAATAGATAGTATATCCGGATTGCTGGGGAGTCTACAAAAACGAAGTATACACTGTACTAGACAATCCTAAATAAATTATTGAGCGCATCGCCTGCTGCTATGTAAAATAGAGTGTATAATATATGTTGCTGAAAAAAACATTAAAATAAATATATGATTTAACAAAGCCAAGTAAAGCCATTTCAATTGGCCCTGTGCGAGCTATTCTACAAATTTGAGACTAACTGTATCCTTTCTGAATAGTGTGGTTTAAACTACAAGTGTTGAATGCATGGCTCTGATTATGGCTATTACAATCAAAAATCAGTGACACAGGTGCGATGTGTTCATTATGAGGAGCCTTCGGCAGCAAAGCACATTTTGTCTGACAGAGCACAGAACAATACCCTGAATGCGTTAGGGAATTTCTACAAAGGCGTGTCCATGGAAAATGATTTTGGAATGTTGTCTTTATTTTGCCTGCTTGCTCTTCCGCAAAGGCGCGTGTTATGACACATGTTCAATGTTCTAATGCAAGATGTCCATGCATTCTAAACTCATTCAATGATTCGGCAATTTAATTCAGTTAATGTATGAGATATGGTGTTATATGATCGTATTGATTATTCGAGGGCTAAGCAGGCTTGAAATTACCTTTGCTATTGGATTATTGTTAGTGCCGTTATCTTTGTATTTCCATCCGTCCTCATGCCCATGTGGAGTCGTGAGGCTGAAACGGTTCACAATTGAGCGATCCTTTCCATGGATGCACTCACCGGATATTGCCATCCAGTTTCACCCCCGCACTGTTAATACCTCTATGTTTTCCCTGGATCCCATGTAAGTGATATTGAAGATACACACTATTGATGATTCCTTTTGTTCCAATATTTGAAGAACTAATGTATGAATTTATTTTAACTCCATCAAAGCTATTAAGCAGTAGATTAGACAATGTTTGCGTACAGATTTTTAGCCTATTGGGAGTAATTCATCATGCCCTAAATCATTTACATTGCATTTCTTTACGATTGCCTGCTCTACACTTCTTTATACAAAATATAAATATTTTAAATAAAGAGGAGAGACACGTCAAGCTTGCTTGCATCTTTGAACAGCACTACAGTCATTCGTTAAATGGCTTTTTGCCTGAACCACCTAAAGGCCCTAAGGGGTCTGATGTGCTGGTGTTGAGAAGGTGGGTGAGGGATCAGTTTGGGCCCAGGACATCTGGACTTGCAGCAGAGTCTGAGTATCGAGTACCAAGCAGATGGTGTTTTGTCTGCAAGGGGCAATTAATGGGTGATGTGGAGGACTCTAGTGGCAGTGATATTTAATCTAAAATCAAGGTGGACAGAAGCATGCAGAAGCTGGTTCTTGTGCATGAGGCCAACTATGAAATCCTTTTTTGACCGGTGACATGAATGGGGCCATCTAAGCATGGGGACAGGCCTGGAGATGCAGCTTCAAGTTCTAGGCCTTTCATTAGAATGTAGTGCCAGGCCCGTACAAGAGATGGTTTAGAAACATCAATCTTGAAGGCTGAGACCCTTTCCACAGGACTTTGCCTTGTCACATCGGGTCTCAAACACCTGAACATAGCATGGATCATACATTGAATAGAGCTGGGGCCAAGGCCTGTGGTTGCCAGAAGAGTGGCCGCATTGAGCATATGATAATGTGCCAAAGTCTGGCAAAAGAAAATTATGAGCCAATCTCATTCACTCTGGATCATCTTACTACCAAGTGGCCTCACATTTACCCTAAAGTCTACCCAGGACCATCTTCCAACATCTACACTGCTCCTTCACTGAGATTTACCCTCACATATCCCTACCTAACTACTTCACTTTCTCTTCATCCATCACCTATCCTTACCTCTCTTTGCCTAATTCTTGCATTGCCTTACCTGCCATTTTCTCACATGTTGCCTACCTCTTCTACCAATTCATGCTAATACACTCCGAACTTCCTCTACTTAGCAGTCCGATCTCTACTTGCCAACCTGCCCCAAGCACTCCATCTTCCAAACTCAACTCCCAAGCCACATCCCCCTCTGCCCCTGCCCTGTATAACTCCCTCACATGCTGGGAATTCTAATCCCCACCCCCTTCCCTGACACCTTCCCTACCAATCCCACTCACAATGACTGCCATTACCGGCACCATCAGACCTCACCATTCACACCAACCACAACTACCAACCTCCAATTAAAACCTTCTTCCTCATCTCCCTCCTCCCATTCAACATCGATCCTTATTTCTGCGGATCCACATTTCCTCCACTAATTTCAAGCCCAGCCCAGAATAATAGAAGTCTGACAGTCATGCTCACAGTGCTGCAAAGATGGAGAGTGTGAAGGTTGGAGAAGAGATGGCTGCCATATTTATTTAGTTCCCATTGATGTGGTTTGCTCTTTACATCATTCAACTAAGAACGTAATATCTATCAGGGCTGCTACTTCCACTATGCCTGGAACCCCACTTTCGATCAGGGGATGCTCCATGTTCCATTCAGATGCCACTAAGCCACATTCAGCGTTTCTACTGCGAGACCGCTTGGGCCTTTGGTGTGTGTCTGCCCAGTAGTGCACTGCCAGGGCTAAGTTGTGTTGTGTTGAGAACAGTGTTCATTGTCGGAAATGGTGTGACAATGTCCCCCCAAGGGCAGCTTCGATGTTGGGAGCTGCAAAAGAATGTCTCTTTGCTAGGCAAATATCGGCTCCTGTAATGTCTGATGGTGGGATTGCTGATGCTCCATGAGCATCAATGATATTGTTTCACATCCTTGTCATCTATGGGGCATAGTTAATTCCATTTTGATTGCCCTGACTTGCATGGGATTCCTTCTCTCCCCCTTCCATAGTTGCTGTTGTGTATCTGGTTGTTCCCCAACCTCTTCATTGGCACCACTGGCATCTCCCAGTTTTGAAATCTTCTACAGGCATACGCCTCTCTGTGCCATGTACAACTCATGGTAAGGTGTTATTGTTACATGTTTGACTCTTTCCTTGCATAGCTCATTATTTTTGAGTGACATTTTACATTGACAAATTACTGGTCCATTACTGCATGTTTTTGATCGTTATGATTTTATGTCCCTGTGATGTTTATGCCTTTTAGTAATGGATCCTCCAATCTATCCTCTTCTGATCCTTTGGCATCTCATTCAACGGTGCACATTTTAGCATTTGCATGTAAAGACAGGACCCATTTTTGCAGCCAAATTATATGAGATTCATTAGGAACTGTGCAATTAAAGCACATGCACGTTTTACCCATAGTGCATTGCAACCTCCCACGAACTTGAGAAACAATCTGAATCTCTGTGAAGCTCAGCTTAAACTTCGTTAATTGCTAGGAAGAAAGTCTGCCGGGCACTCTCCCCTCTGCTCCATGCCCTTCCCCACCACTGCACCCGATGACACTTAATAATGACATTTTATATATGTACACAGTACTCCTCTTCAGTTTGAAGAACTTGCCTCCTTAGGTTAATATAACGTTTGTAAGTCACCGGTTTTCATATAAAATAAATATTTAAGGAACAGACAAGGTGAACAGATTGAATGCAGCAAAACCCTTTTATCAGTGGATGTGAGAAGCGATGATCATCAAACCTCTACTGATTTTATTCTCTCTCCTCATGATTACAATGAAAACGACTTCACATTGTTTTAGTGTGCTTTCTATTTAAACCATGCAGCCAGAGTGCTGCAGGCTATTAGCAATGTCTGTGCTGCTATAATCCAATGACTTGTTATTCAAACTATGCACTTCAAAAGTATGGCTTGCTGAGACAACTCCGCCAGAAGAAATGACTGAGACTCTTGTATAAGAATTAAGAGCCACTCAACAATGCCTTTCAGTGATTCTATGAACAGATAACATTAAACCATACAACCTGACAACCACCTGCAGGCATCATTGGCAATGCTTTTGGCGTGCCAAGAATTCAATGTCACACCCACAACACTAATTGCTTGCCTTGATTCGAACACCGGTTTGCAGCTATGGAAACATTCGAACAAACTGGTCCTCGCCTTCGACCTGACTCAAACCATGATTTGAACTTGTGTCATCATTTGACTCGTCCCAGAGGTAGCATCATTCAAACTAACTCAACCACTAACCAGAGCCTACTGGACTCTTCAAACTCCACTGCACAGAGCACTGTCTCGAATCCAACTTGATGTGACTAACGGCCAGGTTCAACGTGACACATCTTCAAACCGTTTCTACCACAAGGAATGATAGGCAAACCCATTGGACACTGTCACATTACTTAATATCTATATCAGGTATCGTTGAGAGGCTAGGTTCCACATTCTGTGGCTAATAGTGTCTTCTCACACCCTTTTTGCAACTTTTCATTGAAAGGTATTTCCTTTAAAGTGGCGTTGCTGCAAATGCTTGCCTGACTACATCTCTGCAGGCAGTCAGTGTTATTCTTTACAATATCTGAATGTTCTCTGTTCTCGTACGGGGTGGGTTTTTACATGGGTTTTTAGTTAGGGTTTTGCATTTTTTATTGTTTAATTAAAATATGTATATTTGTATTGGCCCTTGATTCTACATTCTTTTATTTTGGAGTGTTTCCACTACAGCTGTTTCGGTTTCTACTGTGATCATTTCAAATCAAGTATAGCCTGTCCTCAACCCACATAACCATAAAAGGCAAATGAGGAAGGGCTGCTGTTCAGATGCAGGTGCTCCGCCCATAATGTGAGCACAAGTATCGTCTTAGCAGGGTCTTCTAGAAGTGCATCAGGACCCCGGCTGTGATGTAATGGCCATGTGCCATGGGGACAATAGCAGTGATGATAACTTTACGTTAGTAGTTAAGATGTGGCACAATAAAGCAGGCAGTAGTACATTTTGTTTTTACATAACACAGACAATTGTTGCATTGCAGCTTTGCTTTGCTTTTTGCCAGAATTGTGACACAACATTGCATTCCTTTAATGCACTAGACCACACAGGGCAGATGCAGTATATTATTGTTCATGTACCACATTGCCTCACATCTGCGAACCACACACAGCACACCACATGGCTCTATGCTTACTACACTTTGCATGCACAACATGATTGCAGAAAATACATGGTCTATTGCACCACACTCCTGTGTGCATCACACTTCACAGAAAACACACAACACATTGCATAGCACACCTGCCCACAATCAGTGCCGGGTTATTTGACAACTGGATTGAAAGTGCATAGCAATTACACTTACACAATCACCACCTGACAGAAATACACACACAGTTCATCAAGGTATATATTTTCTCCATGGCAAAAATGTGCACTTTTTGCCATCTGCAGTATTAGAGTACATAGGGCCTCATCAAGAGTTTGGACTCTTAAATGCAGCGGTAATAGCGTTACTGCCACATTTAAGGGTTGGTCAAATCTCGAGTTGGGTGGTAAGTTTCAGTTTTACCTCCAGTGTTTTGCTGGAGGTAAAAATCTGCAATTACTGCATGTTTTCAGGGCTATTACTGCCGGTGCAATTACCGCTGGCTGTAATAAAACCTCCAAACCCGTTGGCTCTTTTGGACCCAATGGGGAATGGGGATGTACTGCCCCCTGTAACTTGGCATCTGGCACAAATTGAGCCGAACAGAGTTGCCATAACTCAAGTTGCGTTGGGCGGTATCCCGGCGCAATTAGTGCTGGGATAACAGCGAACTTGTGATGAGGCCCAAAGTGTGTAAAACACAGCACTGTATTTTGGTGCATTGTGCCTGTAGGGATATAAGTTATGATGAGCAAGAGCTTTTCCATTCTCGGGTAGGCTTCATCTAGAAGGGCACAGCTGCCATTATAGTGTATTAGGCCACATTTTGTATGATTATTTTTTAATTTAAATGTTGTGGTTTATTACAAACCTTTTCATTATGTCATATATCAAAACAGAAAGAAACCCAAAAATGATCATTTATATCATAACATTTCTGGATCGCAAGAGTCTTTTTTCCTATATTGATATTGATATTTTATTTCTATCGCGCTCATACACAAGTGTTTCAGAGCGCAACAAGGCAAGGGAAGGGGAACAGGGGAGAACAAAAACAACAATCTTACTAGGCCCAGTGACATTGAGAACGTGCAAGTGCATGGAAGGGGGAACAAAAGGAGAGTGCAGAGCGAGAAGGAAAAAAACAACAATAATAATAAATAAAAAGGCAACAAACAATGGGAGTGCAGTCAGCAAGTGGCAGGTGCAGGGTTTGTGGCAGCAGGCCATGTAGGTCTGAAAGTGCAAGAAGAAAGGGGAGGGCTGTATGGGTACAGATACAGACACCAGTGCAGGGGGTGGCACGGAGGCAGTGCGTGGCCAGGTGCATGGTGCTGAGGGAGAGTAGAATCAACAGGGGAGAGGAGAGGAGAAGGCAGAAGCAAAGAGGAAGGTTTTGAGGTGCTTCCGGAACCGGAGATGATTCTCCTATAATGATCACAAAGTTAGTGTATTTGCTATTACACCGTTAACACTTGTAGCAATTATGGCTCTCCAGAATTGAACAATTCTGAATGTGAGTACTTTGTCGTCTCCGCTCAGAATTCAAGTCCATCGTTGATCAGCATCGATCTGGACATTTGTTGGCTGCATCATGTCTCTAAATGAAGATATTTTTCCTTCCAGAGCCAGACAGTCCATAATATTATGGCAAATTGTCTCTGTTTGATCTGATTGTAAACACAATCAACACAAGAACAGCTCCTCTGGCAATTGCTTTGTTATGGTTAGTAATTCACAAGTTGGCAACAGATTATGGCACAGCCGCAGGGGATATGTCTCTCATCAGTTTATCTGGATATTTCTGCAGGTATTGGAGTAATTGATTTTGCAGGCACACATCAGTAGCACAATACAGTGTTAGTTGATAATCCGCTATTTTGTCTATAGTATTAATCCAGTTGTTTCTTTGGAGTCTTTTTTTTTGCTACTTGCAGACGATTTATAAGCATTTCTAGAGATATTTCTTTGTTCTCCATTATTTGTACACCTGCTTTCTTCCATATGTTAACACAGTTTGTTTCGATGAAGGCTCCTGTTGTCGAAGAATGGCTATTGCTGGCATGTCATCTTCTACCAGGGTCTTTCTGAATAATGTTAAGAACGTCCAATTTCTTAAAGACTCTAGGGACTGTAATGCCAATTCAAATTGTATCCGTGATACTGGGAAAGCAGGAGGTGAGGACAGGATCTTGCACCAGATTAAACCTTCTAGATAAGTCTGATGTGTACAGATTAAATAATGTTGCCGCTAGTGGGCATCCTTGTTTAAGTCGATTCCACATTGGAATTTCTGACAATAAAAGTCTATTTTGGGCTACCATGATTTTTATCATCGTATTTGTGTAAAGAGCTTTGATTGGTTCAAGGATATCCATTGGGCATTTCCATGCATCTAGTTTTTGCACAGCTTTATTCTATTGACCGCATCAAAGGCAGGTTTTAAATTGATAAATGCAGCATGAGTCACAGATCTTGAATTCCTGACCTCCTGTTTCAGTAAATTGTGTAAAATCAGATTGACATTAGTTCCTATATCTTTCACAAATCCGGTTTGTCTCTGATCCATTTTTCCAGATGCTTTCACCCACTTGGTTACATTTCGCAGAAGAAGGGAGGCAAATACCTTGCCCAGTGGATCCAGAAGCACAATAGGCCGATAGTTTATTGGTCATTTTCTATCACCTCGCTTGAAAATTGGAACTAAAATTGCTGTTTTCCATGATGTTGGTATGGTCTTGTATCTCACGATGATGGTAAATATTCATATGCAAAAATCTTTCCATACCTGAGGATTCTGTCGAAACATTTGGTTGGTTAAGCCATCTGGGCCGGGAGCCCAAGTTGGGTTTAGATGTTTTATATGCATTAAAATATCGTGGGAATCCCAGCATACATTCAATTTTTCAATTTTTTAATCTGGTAAGTATTTGCACTGGTCTTCGGATTTTTTATAGAGTGTGGAGAAATACGACAGCCACTTAGCTTCAGGAACATCAAGTACCAGTCTGTTGCTTTGTTGGAAATTTTCGTCAATCAGAGTCCACAGATTTCCAGTATTTCGATTTTGAACTGCTGAAAGCATGATTTAAGCTTTGTTCTGAATTATCACTGTTCTGGCTGATTTATGCCAGTTCTTGTATTTTTGTTTTAAATATTTCACTGTTTTCATATAATCTTCTTGTTCTGTAGTCACAATGTTTCTTATATTCTTTCTTAGCTCTGTTTTTTTAGTGCTATTTGCTTATTATATGAATGTAGGTGGTTCCTTTTGTCAATTTACTGTTTTATTTATTTATCATAAATTGTTTCAGTACCGAGCCATATTCTAGTTTCTCTCTGTCCAAAAGAGATGACAACTGAAAGGCATTTGTTATTCATGCTAATTGTGCTTCTGTCATTCTTAGACGGTTTGCACCGTGTTCAGTTCTAATGGATGGATGGAGACTTTTTTTGGGAGCAACATGGAAACGGTCCATTCTATTGTCAATCTTTTATGATCACTAGTGCTGGTTTATACGTTTGTAAATTTTGTGATCTCATCTATAATTGTTTCAGAGATATAGATATAATCCAGATATGCATAAGTCATGCCTCTCAACCATGTAGGCTTTGGTGGAATATCATCAATCTGGTAACCAGTCACCAGGATCATATGTCTTTTCTCCATTTCTTTAGACCATGTTTGTGCTTGCATCTGCAATTTCTGTATTTCGTTTTTCCGTCGTTTGTTGTCGAATAGATGGAAATTAAAATCTCCACATACAATAAAGTCTATGTAATTGTTTTTAGCACAGATATCATCAATAGCTGTCAAAACTGTGTTGATGAATAAGTCGGCATTAATTGCCACTGGATTCCAGTAAATGTTAATAATCCCTAATTTTCTCTGGGTTTTTTAAAGATTTTCCGTATTAAGCATGGAATCAAATGGAGATTTATATTCAATGATGGTGTATTGGGTCCGGGCATTAAGATTTATACGCTGGACAACTTCCAACACACTATCACTTTTAACCAAAGTCAAAAGTCCTGCAACCGGCTGTCCTTTAGCTAGTTTTATAGCCGGATTCATGCAAACCACGTATCCATCACATATTGGAATATGATAGAGCCATGTCTCTTGCAAACAAATGATCTGATAGTCTAGGAGCTCAATGTTCTCATCATTCAATAAGTGGTTAGAGCCCCTTGAGTTCCACAAACATATACTAAGTTTTGTTTTATTCTGTTTCTTTGGTTGCTACTAGCACTCTCTCCTGCATTTATTAGTTGGGAACACTTGATTGAATTTCTGTCTGTCCCACAAGCAGACTGCGTGCTCAAGAGCTGGTGGGATGGGGGATCAGATCGTTGCCAACTTATTATTGCAAGGGAAGCATTTCTCAAGGGACTGCAGCCAAGTCCCAGACAGTAGCTACTTGCAAAATAGGGAAAGAATACATCAATCAATCAAGTATTTATAATGTGCATTATCACCGAAGGCATCATGGCCATCATAATGTTGTGAAGGCCACATTGAGAGGTGGGAGCAGTTCTCAGACAGCCACAATTTGAAATTGGCTGAATAATATGGAGGCATTTGCAGACATAATGATCCAGGTGCAGGGCTCAGCAGTGGACCTGTCACCTTTCTTCTAGATGGCCCTTCATTGCAGGGAAGTACCTAGAAGATGGTGTCCCTGAATTGGCAACATATACCGAGATGTTGAGCTACATAATGAGCAGGTGCAGACAGCGGGTATGGGGAAGCAAAAGAGGAGGTGTGTGCAATGTTGGTTTGAGGCTCATCGGTCAGTCTCTGTGGGACACTGTGGGCCCAGTTTTTTGAGGTGGCTTATTCCAATTACAATAAAGCCCTTCATCAAACTATTCCCTAAGATGGGATACATGCATTTGTGCTGACCCATGGGGGTGACATCATGTTGGGTGGGTGGTGGTCTTTTTTGTGATGAAAAGGCAACTGCCAGTAGGTTTTGAGAAATATACAGGGATTTTTAGGGGACTGGTGACAGCCAGCTAATTTTAATGTTAGGATGAGTTTTCTGTTACATTCCTTTTCAAATATGCTAATGTTTGTGGTTATTAAATGTTCAAACCCAGTGTGGACATGTTGAAGTTGTCTATGTTCAGTTCATCTTTTCGTCCATCATGTATGAATACATTAAGTCTTTTTTTCCTGCAAGTGGTGCACTCCTTTTATGTGTTCTGTGGATTTCTTTTTTCTACTTTTCGGGCCTGTCCTGGTAGCACCCCTAGCTCAACATTTGGAGTCCCCAGCCACATTCCAGGAGCTGAGGGGCTGGGGGAACACCACCAGACAGCAGAGGAAGGTGGTGCCAGCCTATAGAGACCAGTTTTGGTGCGAACAAACAAGGATGTATTGCAGATGCTGAGTTCCCAAAAGGTCTGCCTGATCCCTTGGGTTTGGCTGCCTGTCCCTGGAGGTGCATTTGTTTGGGTGAGATCCAGCGTCGAGTGAGTTTTAAGACTGGCAAACACGTGAGTGCACCCTTGCATGAAAGCACAAGGCACAGAGTGGCATTTGGTCTTGTTGATTATTTCCTTTCCTTTTTAATTATTGAGTAGTCCAATTAGTGCAGGGATCTCCCCCCTCATAGTCGGGGAAAGGCCAAATAGTGTAGTAATGCATGTAAATAGTAAAAGTGATCTCTCCAGAGGTGGAGAAAGATGGCACGGCTCAATGTTGTATGAGGATTTGGTGAAGGGATCTTCTCCTTTGGGATAAAAGAAGACATTAGAAGTAGCGTAGTATTATAGTAATGTAGTGCATGCAGATTATGGAAGGGGATCTCTTCCATTGGGAGGAAAGATGACATCATAAGTATGATTGAGTTGACATATTGATGAGGAATAATTTTTGAGATATTTACCACACTGTGCAGAAGGATTATTTGGTTTATAAAGGACGAGAAGAAGTAATTGTGATATTTAGAAGTGCATAATTTGGAGGAGTATCATTGTAGATAGGGGTGTGATTTACAATTTGTAGTGATTAGAGGAGAGATATTTTGGTTGTGTTGAAAGTTTTATTGGGTGAGGTATTTGCTTTTGGGTTGATTAGGTGTATTTTTGCATTTATGTTTGGTGAAGTATGGACAGTTGGATTTTGATGAGATGTGTGTGTGTGTGCGAGGAGTGTGTATGTGTATGTGTTGAGAAGAGTTGAAAACAGGAGTGAAGGTTATGGGTTGTGGTGAAGAAGTTTGTGAAGGGGGTAGCAAGAAAAACAACCAGATGATGATTAGCATTGGAAAAGTGGGGTTTCAAATCAGCTTTTGGAGTTCAAAATGTGTATTTGAATGTATTGTATGTGATACTGTGAAGTGGGAGCAGGTGGATGGAATAGGTATCATGATTCTTGAATGTTCTGACACATGATAACGTTGGAAGTAACTTCATGAAAGGGGAAGGCTGGTAACAGCTGACTTCATCAAATAGGAGGGAAAATATGTTCAGACTGTATATGTGTGATATACCAAACTTAGCTGGGTTCTGTAGTAGAGATTTAAGTGACTATCAGCTAGAAATAATTGTGTGGGGGCTGTTCTTGCAAGGTTTTGATGGAGTTCATTACTGGACTTTGGCTTGCTGAAACTTTAAAATTGGGCTGCGCTTTAACAAACTCTGATTTCTAGCAAGGCCTGTGGTTTGTGGTTGCTAATTGTTAAATATATCTTGGGCTCACCAGAAAAAGAGCTCTGAGGGCTTTGGAGGGGTTGAGCAGTGATCTTTTGCCACCTCTGTTTCCATAGAGTGAGGAAACTGGGCCGGCTCATTAAGTGTGTTCTCCAAGCAGAATCGAAGGCCATGAAAGCTGCTGGGAGCCATCTTTGAGATGATATCGATGGGAAGCTAGCAGCACAACAGCGTTCTGAGCAGCACAGTGTCCTGGGATCCTGTAAGTTGAAAGGTAGGGGCTGCTGCTGAGTGATGCGCAGGTTGCAGGCAGACCGAAGGGGCTGGTTTTGCTAGAGTCACAAGTGGAGCAGAGTGAGTATTAATAGGGACAACATTAGCTAGGACTCTCTTGCACAGGTAATCTGGCAAGGTGTCAAACTGACCCAAAAGGGATAACTGACTTTTTAGGGTGCTCAGGCATAAAGGTAGTAGCCTGAATTGAAATTGAATTGGTTATGGAGGTTGCTCTGCTATGCAGAATATCTAATCCCATACCAACTCAACTTTAGCTATGGGCAGTGGGTGAATGGGAATTGAAGCTTTACCTATGGTACATTTACTTTCACAGCCAATATTCCAGATAGGGTATCTCCTAATCTCTTCTCTAACTTAATAGTAAGTGGGGGTGCGGCACAACTAAGGGTGACCTTTTTTAATGCTGTGGTAGACTAATTATTAATGAATGTCAGTTCGCTTAATTCCAGAACCAAAAGAAAACTGTCAGTTCGGAATTATATGATTTTTTTTCCTTCCCTCCAACATCAGGCACTGATAAAAAATGTATTTTGCCTGTTCTTACACATCACCAATGCAAAAGTCAGAAATGTGTGTCTATTCTTGCTATGATGTTTACAACTTTTCATATAAAGGGAAAAACATGTGTGGTGCTGTTACCTTTTCTAGAGTCTGTTCAATTTATGGTGTCCAGGGTTATAAGTATTTGGTGCACATCTGGTGCAGTACAAAGACTACTGGTGTCTAGCCTTGGCTGTGGTAAATTTGTGGGGAAAAAAAGTGGCAGGAATTTATCTAACAGCCCTGATCAATGGAGATCAGGACAGATAATGTTCAAACTAGACAGTGAATCTTTTGTCGATAAGAAATGTTCATCACGTGGGCAGTCCGACAACAACTCAGCTGCGGGGACATGGAGGAGGAGGAAATGGCGGAATTATGGGTACATGAATAAAGGGAATAATGGGACGACAGACCATGGACCAAAAGACTTAGGTGACAACTCACCCGTATAGCTGTAGTGGCACCAAAAGAGGGTGGAACAAAGGGAGAAAATAAGCATGTGGGGATGCATCTCCCCTTAGAACAGAAATGCATTGGCGGTACTCAGTAAGTACCTTGGATGAATGTGGAAAAAGAGAATTTGATGAATAGTTTGCCAACCTTTCACTGCAGCTACAGGGAAATTAATATATTCATTAGAAAAAGAGACTGCAGGGATAACTTTGGACATGGGCAGCAAGAAGAGTTTGTTTGCCAACCTACTGGTGGACCAGGTCCACAGCGTATGGAAAAAGGGAGGGTATGGAGGGTGACACTAAGCAGTAATACGATGGCGAGCCATTGAATAACTGCAGGACAAATGTGTGGAAGGCACTGAAGGGTTGTACCAAGACAGGACCGACATACATTCTATTCTTGCTTGCTCAATAGTTTAAGATGAGGACCCTGCACACTATAATCTAGAGATTAAGGAGAAGTGGAGTTTAGATATGTGGTAACCACAGGATACAAACATACCTGTTTTCTACCACATCCTAGTGAGAGGTCTCCAGCCAGATGTACAAGCAGAGTTGGGGAAGGCTCTGGGGATACAGATTAAGGGGTGGTCAGAGATACAGGCCAACCTAGTACATCAGTGCATGGCTAAACAGGACAAGGAGATGAGGAAGGCAGAGCACTCTCAGGAAGCGTAGGTGAAATTGATGCAATTCCTTTGTGTCTCATGTAGGTCAGAGTGAAATTTGAGGCATACATTCCTGTTGGGAATGTTTCAAGATTGAAGCAATGTGTATGGTATAGCACATGGCAAGCATGCTTTGGATTATCTTGGGATGTGAGCCTGAACCTAACATACATGGCTGTATTTGCCATATGAGATTCACCATAGTACATGATGACTGTGCCTGGTACACAAGGTTGGACCTGGACATAGGCCGACTGAATATAGCTAGGGATGGTCATGTTGCATTAGACAAATAGGGCATCATTTACAATGTGTTTGCAATGGGATTTTCCCATTGAAAAACACTTTTGTATATCAGGTCCATGGTGTCAGTACCTCATCCAAAGAGGCTGCACCTATGAAAAGATGGCAGCACTTATATATGCAATACAAGACTGCCCCATGGCATTTCACAGCTTAAGCTGCAAGTAGCATCACATGAAATTATATATGTTCGGTTTGTCAAGTATATCTTTTTTTATAAATAGTAGACAGTATATCCAGATTATTGGTGAGTTTACAAAAACAAAGTATACACTGCATCAGCCAATCCTAAACTAATTATTGAGTTTATTGCATGCTGCTATATAAAATAGAAGGTATTTATACATACGTTGGAAGAAACATTCAAATAATTGTATGATTTAACAAAGCTAAGTGAAGCTATTTCAATCGGCCCTTTGTGAGCTGTTGTACAAATTGTGAGCCTAACTGTATCCTTTCTGAATAGTTTGGTTTAAACTATAGGTATTGAATGCATCGCAAGAAGCTCTGATTATAACAATAATAAATCAGTGACACAGGTGCTACGTGTTCATTATGATGAGCGTTTGGCAGCAAAGCACATTGTCTGACAGAGCACAGAACAATACCCTGAATGCATTAGAAAATGTCTATAAAGGCATATACATGGGAAATGATTTTAGAATGTTGTCTATATTTTGCCTGCTTGCTCTTCCACAAAGGCGCGTGCTATGACACATGTTCGATGTTCTAATGCCAGATTTCCATCCTTCACATCTCTACTCATGCAATGATTCATGCAATGATTCACCAATATAAATCAGTTAAAGTAGATGATGTGGTGGTTTAGGGTAGTATCGATTTTCGATTATTCGAGGGCCAAGCAGGAGTGAAATGATCATCGCCATTGGATTATTGTTAGTCCCATTATTTTTTGGTTTCCATCCGTCCTCATGCCCATGTTGCATTGTCAGATTGAAACGTTCACAAATGAGAGGCCCTTTCCACTCACTGGATATTGCCACCCAGTCTCATCTCTGCACTGTTAATACCTCTATGTTTTCCCTTGATCCCATGTAAGTGATATTGAAGATACACACTACTGATGATTCGTTTTATTCCAATATATGAAGAACTAATGCAAGAGTTTATTTTAACTCCATCAAAGCTGTTATGCATTATATTTGCCAATGTGTGTGCACAGATTTTTCTCCCTATTGGGAGTAATTCATCATGTCCTAAATATTTGATTTCTTTACGAATGCTTGTTCCTCGCTTATTAAGGAAAAATATAAAAACGTTTTTGTTTTTTAACTTTCTTTTTATTAACATTTCTCTAGGAACAGAGAACAAAAAAGGCAGTGTTACCAATTAATACAAAACTGTTCCTTATTTGGGATTGTCGTCACCAACATTTTTCCCACAGGACCACGTAGGGCCAACATGTCTGAGGACTTGTGTAGATGTCTCGGGAGTATAGCTCAGTGGCAACACAGGTTCGATCCCCAGGTCCACGCTTAGAAACCTCCCTAAAGGAATTAAAAAGGAAAGTGAGATATGGAACTAGTGTCTGGTTAAAGGTCCTATAGAACCCTGCTGTATACCCATCCGGGCCTGGGGCCTTATTCCGGGGCAGTGACCTAATTACATTTCAGACTTCCTCCTCTGAGATTTCCCTGCCCAATTGCCCAGCCGCAGCGTGCCTTTGCCTCAAGAGTATTACTCAGTCCAGGAATGCCCGTTACCAGGCTGCCTGTTGTTCCTCTAAGGAATAGAATGTTTTATAGTACTGGGCAAATTCCCCTTGAAAATCCTCCATAGGGGGCACCTTCTCTTCCTGGCCATTTGTTATTGCACCCACAATACTGGCACCCTGTTGGTCTATCAGTGCCCTTGATAATAATCTGTCCGTCTTGTTGTCTTGTATTCAGAAGCGCCTTTTCATATCTCTTCGTTTGGAGTAATTGTAGCTGACTTGTAGCTGCTCTATAAGACTTAAATGTTGCCCTAGTCGACTAAGCTGAACTAGCTGTGTGGTGGTCTCAATTTCTTGCTCCAATTGTTCCTCCAGACTTTGTATTTGCTTTCTCCTTGATGCTTTTAGCGCTACCAGCTGCCCTCTTAGAGTTGTTTAAACGCATCCCACCTGAACGCCTCGGTCATTGCATCTGTGTCATTTACCTGTGAAGAATACTTCTATTCTGTCCTTTACAGCACTCCTGATGACAGGGTCCCTGAATAGCTCTACCATGGCTCTCCAACTCCACAACAGTTGCCGAAGATGGGGGAAAGTGACAAGGATAGCCATCGATGCATGATCAGCCAGGGCATCTTCGCTAACTCGATCTCCCTTACCCTACCCAATATGGGGACCAATGCCCATATACAAATGATACGGAAGAAAGATGTATGTACACAGGAAAAATGTATGAACCCTTGCTAATTTCTTTTCATTTGCCACCAGACCTCCCTTAACCCCATCTCTCAGAACTACTCCCTCAAGAATTGTGATGCTGTTCCCCCACCATGCCTCCTGCCATTGCTTCTGTCCATCTCCCTTGATCATGCTAGGTTCAGATCGACCATCGTCACTATTCCCCACTCGCAAAATCCACTAGGACCGGCATAAAACCCCTCAAGAACACCTCTTCTTCTGTGTTTGGGACATATTTATTTATTTTATTTATCTATTTGCATTTATAAAGCGCTCACACAGCCCGTGGGCATTGAGGCACTGTTACACGGAAATGTCTTAGTTGCAGAACATAAAATAATAATTTTAGGTAAGAGGTTTGGTTACATTGGCTCTTACCTAAGTTACAACATGCATGAATGGTTGCAGTGAAGGTTACATAGAGCAACAGAGTTACATGTTGATCTGCAGTCATGCAACGGTTACCGAAGTTTGGTTAAGGACACCCAGGTCAGTAGGATATGTTTTTTTATTCATGGTAGGGCTTTATCAGTTGTCCGAGGCCACCGTGCAATTCTGCCCCCTAATGGAGCCCTCACCAATACATATCTCCCTACCATGTCCATTTTACTTGCCTCTATCCTCACATCATTGCCCTTCCTGAAGGCAAGGAGGACCACCCACCCCCTGTTTTTTTCACCGCGGAGGCGTGAAGGATCTGCAGGAAAATCTAAAGCCTCTTCCTTGGGTGCGCTTTAACAAGTGTGTCTCTTGCAATGCCAATACATATGGCTGCTGCGCCCTAACAGCAGTTCAAATGTTTTGCTTTTGAAAGGGCAATTTAAATTCCCTCACATTTTCTGTCAACCACTTGAAAGGGACTGCTAGTCTGTGCCCATTCAATAAGACTTCAAGGGTGGCCTTCTCAATCGAGCCACCCCTCCTGTGCTTTCCTCCACTCCCTTCCAACCCTTAGCCCCAACCAATGTCACCCATCCCCTTGCAAACGTGTCCCATCAACATTTTCCCCAAACTATGCACCAACCCTTTGCCTCCCTGTTGACCTCCCTTCCCTTCCCCCTAAGTCCTCTCCCCAGGCTTTACTGCCTTTTCAGTTGGACAAGATAGAGTAGATTCTTTCCCTCTTTGCAATTCATCCTTACTGCACATCCCAGTATGTGCATCCTCCCTCTGTACTATGTAACCTCCATTATATGCAGTCTTCCCTCTTTTAGCACACAAACTCTCTGTCTGGCCCTTTTCAAGAATTGTCTGTGTTCCTGTCCTGTTGTTTGCCCGTCAGTGCTCTCCCTTTGCTTTGACTTCAAAACATCGACAATTCACATGGTCTTTTTCTCTTCTGCGTGCTCTTATCCCAGTTCCACTTTTAGCAGGGTGCAGCCCCGCTAGAGTGTCGTTAATCCCTCTTGCGCCCCTTCCAAAATATACAGCAGATCAAATGGGAACATCCACATTTGCTGCCTCTTCACCAAAGTGCTCCAAGTTAAGTCCTGGTACAGGTGGATGTGTGCACCCCTGTGCATGATGGGCTACTTTGCCCTGCAAGATCGAAGAATTTTCTACTTTTGGGGTAGGACGGGAGTGCCACCAGAACATCCATCAGGCGCTCGGATGCCCCCGATGATGACTTTCTCATCCTATGCACTGTACCTATGCCGATGTCGTCCATAAGTGTGTTCCCCAAGATGTCGGCAAAGAGGGCCTGCATTTGCAACTTGAGTGAGCATCACCAATGTCTTCTGGTAGGTTCTCAATTCTAATTTTAGCCCTTCTGGATCTATTATCTAGATACTCTGCTTGGAGTTCGAGATTGTGGGCTGTAGTAGTTTGCTGTTTTCCCTGGTTTCTTTGGAAATTTCTTGCAGCCTCCGCGGCTTCACGTCAACGTGTTCCCCCAGTTGGCCCGCCTCTTTTTTCACCTCTGAGACTGCTGCTGTTAAGTCAGTTCCTAAGAGTTGAATTTTCTATTTGAAAGATGCCATAAATGTTCCTTGAAATTCTTTGGAGCTCTGTTGTAGGTCTTGCCTTGACAGTCCCACGGCCTGCAATGAGCCACCTTTCTCTTTCAGTTCTGACATCTCACCTCTCGGCCTGTGGTGGGATCAGTGGACCCTCTACCCCAAAGGCGCCGTAGTGGCTTTTGTCCTGGTCTTTCTCCTTTCCGGGTCATCTGTGAGGTATTTTTGATAAGCTCTTTGACATCTGCCATTCTTGCCAGGCTCATCACCTTGCCTGCGGCAGGGGCATGGCTTCCCTTCTGCTCTTCGTTTGCTTAGGTTTGGGGCACCCAAGACCACAGCAACCCCCTACGGGGTCTGGTCTCACACCACTGGGGGTGCTCTTTTACCTCCCCTTGCCTTGGGGGGGCACTGTACAAATCTAGAATGGCACAAAGATCACTGCATAACACAGTTCTTACTACGCTTTGCATGCACAACATGCTTGCAGAAAAAAAACATGGTACATGAATTACACTTCACAGAAAACACACAGCACATTGCATATCACACGTGGCCACAATCATTGCCGGATAACCTGACAACTGGAGAGAAGGTGCATAGCATGCAGAGTTACACATTCAACACCTGACACAAATAGACACACATTTCATCCTTTAATATTTTTTCTCCATGCTGAAAACGTGTACTTTTTGCCTTCTGCAGTTTTTATAGTACTGTATTATTGTGCATTGTCTTTGTAGGGATATTATTTATAATGAACAAGAGCTTCACCCTTTTTGAGTAGGCTTCAGCCAGAGGGGCAGAGCTGCCATTATAGTGTATTGGGCTATAGTTTTTAGTTGGGAACACTTGATTGAATTTCGGCCTGTCCCACAAGAAGGCTAAGCACTCAAGGGCAGGTGGGAACGGTATAAGATCTTATTATGGCAATGGAAGCATTTCTCAAGACATGGAAGCCTAGTCACAGAGAATAGCTGCTGGCACATCAGATAGGGGAAGAATACATAATGTTGTGAGGTCCACAGTGAGGGGTGGGAGAAGTTCTCAGGCAGCCACAATGTGAAATTGGCTGAATAATAAGGAGAAATTAGCAGCAATTATGGCCCAGGATTGGAGATCAGCAGTTGACCTCTAAATTTCTTTCTAGAACGCCATTCATTGCAGGGAAGTACATATAAGATATTGTACGAGAATTGGCAACAAATATCAAGATGGGGAGCTACATAATGAGCAGGTGCAGACAGTTGGAATGGGAAATGAATCGGGGTGATGTGTTCCATGTTGGGTTGCGGCTCATTGGTCAGTCTTGGTGGGACGTTGCTGCCACGGTTGTCTGACGTGGCATATTTCAATTAGAATAAAGTCCTTTATTAAATGATTGGCAGAGATGGGATAGGTGCATTTATATCTGTCAAAGGGGGAGAGATCATGTTGAGCATGTGGTGTTCTTTTTGTTACAAAAAGACAACTGCCAGTAATTTTTTTGCAGTATTAAGGGTTGTTTAGGGGACTTCTGCCAACAAGCCAATAATAATGTTAGGATGACATTTTGGTCACATTTCTTTTCACATATACTAACGTCTTGCTTGTGGGCGTGTTGAAGTTGGCGATGTTCAGATCATCTTCTTGGCCATGATGTATGAATACATTTTGTCTTTTTTTTTCTTTATTTTCCTGCAACTGGTGCACTACTTTTTTCTGTTCTATGGATCCCTTTTTCTATGTTTTGAATCTGTCCTGGGAGCACCCCTAGATTACCATTTAGAGGCCACAGCCAGAATACAGGACCTGAGAGGCTGGGGGGTCTCCACTGCATGCCAGGGAAAGGTGGAGCGAGCCTATAGAGACCTGTTTTGGTGCTCACAAACAAGGAGGCATCTCAGATGCTGGGTTTCCAAAAGGTCAACCTGATACCTTAGGTATGTCTGTCTGTCCCAGGTGATGCAGACATTTGGGAGAGGTCCAGCGTCGAAAGAGTTGGAGCACTGACAACCATGTGAGTGCACCCTCGCATGAAAGCACAAGGTGCAGTGTGGTATTTGATCTTGATGATTTTTTTACTTTTCTTTTAATTATTGAGTAGTGCAATTGGTGCAGGGACCTCCCAGCAGTAGGGGAAAGGCTAAATCATTTATTCGTGCAGGCAGATTGGAAAGGGGAACTTTTCAGAGGTGGAGATAGAAGGCATGGCACAATGCTTTGTGTGGATTTGGTTAAGGGATCTTCTCCATTGGATGAAACAATGACATCATGAGTAGCATGGTTTTGTATTGTTTTATAGTGCATGCAAATTATGGAAGGGGATCTCCTCTGTTGGGAGGAAAGATGACATCATATGTATAATAGCGTTGAAATATTGATGAGGAGTAATTTTTCTGACAATTGTTACCACATTGTGCAGAATGGATTTTTTGGTTTATAAAGGATGAAAATAATTAAATGTGATATTTAGAACTGCATAATTTGGAGATGTATCGTTCTAGGTAGCAGTGTGATTTATGATTTCTATGTATTATAAGCAAGGTATTTTCTTGTGTTGAAGGATTTTGTCGGTGAGATATTTGGTTTTGGTTGGAATTGCTGTATTTTTGTTTGCTGAAGTATGGACAATTGGGTTATGATGGGAGGTTTGTGTGTGAGGAGTGTGTAAATGTATGTGCTGAGTGGAGTTAAAGACGAGATGAGTGAAGGGTGTGGGGTGTGTTGAAGAAGTTTCTGGAGGTTGTAGATAGAAAGACAACCAGTTGACAATTGGCATTGTAAAATTGGGGTTTCAAATTCGCTGTTGGGGTTTAAAATGTATATTTGAATTTTTTGTATTTGATGTTGTGAATTTGGGGCATGATGAGGGAAGAGGAATCAGGGACTGTAGGCACCTTTTCTAAAAGGGATAGGGGTTGACATACACCTGCAGTATGGTAACACTTTCACAGCACCAGGACAATATATTGAAATGTCTTTTAGAGTGGTTATGAGAAACTGCAGGGCAATTTTTTAGCACCAGGGCCTGGAGAGGGTGCACAGGAATGGGACATCCTAGGGCACATGTGGCCACACCTAAAATCGGGGCAAAAGTTGAAGAACTTACAAGGCATTTTGGAATTGTGGAAATTGTACGAGGAGGAGGAGGGTGCACCAGGTGTTAAGGAGGACAAGGTCAACAAGAGCGTTAGCACACCTGTCCAGATTGACACCAATACTACAGAATAAACATCGGCTGCACGATTACCATCAGTCCTGCCCCTAACTTGGTCCTTTTCGCTTAAGCCTGCTGCAGGTTATACCAACCCCTGATATGTCATCGACAGGTAGAGGTGAATAAAAAGGACTACAATACATAGGAGAAGTATGTTGAACGACACTGCTAGCAGTGTATTGGTTTCATAGAGAGCAAAGAGACAGATCAATGAGGTGTTGAAGGAAGAGAAGGAGGAGATTGTGCATGCAACAAGGGAGCCGGAAAATGGGTGGAGATGTATGGCACCACCCCCCCCCGATCAATGCAGATCAGGGCAGATAATGTTCAAACCAGATAGCAAACATGTTGTTGATAAAAATGTTTCATCACGCGGGCAGTCCAACACCTACTCAGTTTGCAGGGCCAAGGAGGAGGAGGACATGGGGTAATTATGGGAACATGAAGAAAGGATGATAGACCATGAGCCAAAAAACTCAGGAGATGACCCACCCATCTAGCTGTATTGATGGCTAAAGAGGAAGGAGAGAAGGGAGACAAAAAACAGCTGGGGACGCAGCTCCCTGTTTACAGAAATGTTGAGGGGGTATTCTGTATGTACCTTGACCGATTATGCACAAAGAACATTTCATAAATAGTCTCCCATCCCTCACTGCAACTGCGGGTAAATGGATGTATGCATTAGAAAAAGAGACGGCAGGGATAACTTTGGCCGTGGGCGACTTGAAAGATTTGTTTGCCACACAACTGGGTGACAAGGTCAATGGTAAAAGGTAGGGTGTGTGGGGTGACACTAAATAGTGATACTCACAAGGATGCATCATTAAATAACTGCAGGACACATGTGTAGAAGGCATTTAGGGGGTTCAATGAACACGGGGGTACACGACTGACATGCACTCTATTCCAACTTGCTCAAAAGGTGAAGAATAGGATCCTGCACACTATAGTCAAGAGATTAAGGGGAAGTGACGTTTAGAGATGTGACAACCGTGGAATATGAACATACCTGTTTTCTACCGCATCCTAGTGAGAGGTATTCCAGCAGATGAACAGACAGAGTTGGGGAATGTCATGGAGATAGAGAATACGGGCTCGTCAGAGATACAGGCAGACATAGTACATCAATGTACAGCTAAACAGAACAAGGGAAGGAGGAATGTAGAGGACTCACAGAAGGTGAAGGTTAAATTGGTGCAGAAGAAGTTGTCTAAAATAAGTTTGGAAGGGGATGTCCTAACTGCCCTTCTGCACAGGGGGGTGCTGCAGTGGGGATTTATACCAGAAGTTATTGTGCAACAAGGGAGGAGAGGCACAGCAAAGGGGTGTTGTTCAGTAGGGAGGTTTTGCACCACGGGGGGGTTTGCACCACAGGGAGGTTTTGCACCACAAGGGGCATTCACACCACTGGGAGGGTTTGTGCCACTAGGAGGATTTGAACAACAAGGAGGATTTGCCCTGCAGGGATGGTTTGTCCTGAAGGGGGATGTTCTCTCAGACCAAAAGGGGGATTTCAGAGAGGGAGGGTGTTTGGTTATGGAGGAGCAAGGGCGCAATATGGTGGACAGTGTTGGGCTTGTGGAGTAATAGGCCACTTTGTGAGGGAATATAGGAACAGAAACCATAAACAATATGGCTGATGGTACCCTACACTACCACAACATGCCTTTCTATCCACAGACACATTAGCAAGGACCGACCTATGTAAGACACATTTGCCCATAACATTCAGAGTATGCCATGACTCTTGTCTGTCCCACACATTTGGAATACACCAAGAATGCACCAGCAGCAGACCACACCAGCAGTTCCATAATTACTGTCACGAGTCACCCCACCCACTGGCAGCACACTACAGCAATACCCACCACCTCATCCTCTCGAAGCACAAGCACAGGCACAAATCCAAGTACAGGCACAACAGTGAATTAGCAATGCATCAACAACTTGTTTCCTAAGGGCACAATAACACACTATATGTGAGATGAAATGCTGAAGGGCCACCCTTTCATACCACTAGGCACAGTCATATGCGCCCAATAGGATAGCCCACATAGGGCTCTGCATGACAATTTTATCAGTAACTTCTGACCCAGAAGAGGAACCACAGGTGGTAGTGAGTATAGTTCTGCAAGTTACTCTCATTTTTGGCCGACACAGAGCATACCAAATAATGCATTAGATAAGGAATATTTTCTTTGTTGGCCACAATAATGGACATGCAAGGATTCTCTGAGGCTGATGTAATGGTTCCTTTCACCATATACCTACCCCTTCCCATTGGCACTCAGGAAATAGTTGTGCCCCATTGTGCTCCAAAGATACACCAATTAACATACTGGGAAAAGGCAGTATGAGCAAATTGAACATGACCATTTCATTCACTGACAAAGGTATAGGGCCTGATCACGACTTTGGCAGTAACGCTGACGGTATTACCACCGGTGGTATTAGCCCTAACGCCGAACTCCCCGGCGCTAATAGTGCCGGATCACAAGTTTGGTGGTAATGTAATTCCCCATTCCCCATTGAGCCCATTCGGGAATGCCCCATGGGGAAAATTCGCGCTCTTACCGCCGGCGGATTTCCCGCCGGCGGTAATAGCACACATTTTCGGCGGATTTCCCCCAGCTCAGAGCTAGGGCGAAATCAACCAAAGTCCTGATTTGGCAGACCCTTAAATCCGGCGGTAATAGCGTGACCGCTGGATTTAAGGGTTACCGCCAAAGTTGTGATCAGGCCCATAGTGTGTTCCACTCCTGGGGTATACTACAACCGAGCATGCACAGTGTTTCCAACACTTTTCACCAAGAGTGCACTGCAAGAGGTCCCGATATACCCCAGGTTATTCTGCAATGGGATGAAGGTGTTGTTAGGATGGGTACCTAGTATAAGAAACCATACCTTCTGATTACCCACATAATTTCTGTTTAGATCAGAAGCATACAAGGAATTGGCACCAGGAAGTGTCATCACTTTACAGCTAGATGTGGTAATAACACTGGGTGATCTTATTTATTTATTTATTTATTTATTTATTTATTTATTTATTTATTTATTTATTTATGTGTTTATACCATGCCAACAGCCCGCAGGCATCAGGGTGCCACAAGAACACATCAAGACAAACAAAAAAGACAGGACAAAAAAATAAATTTAGTGAATCCACAGTGTAACTCAAGAAGGGAGACCCGAGAGGGGAAAGATTATCCAAAAGATGTGTTTTCAGTGTTTTCTTGAATAACGTATTCCACGGCTCGGATCGTCATCAGTAAAGAATTCCAGAAAGAGGAAGTGATGGCTGGGTATGATCTACTAAAACCTCTCGTTCTTGAGTATTCCACTCTTTGCAGTTGTATACCGGAGGAGGAACAGACGGTCCTCTTGGTTTGATGGAGAGGGATCAGGGCTTTGATGTATTCATGAGCTTTTCCAAAGAGAGAATGGTGTATTAACATTCCAATTTTAAAATGGATGTGTTCCTGTACCGAAAGCCAGTGTACCTTTCTCCTAAAATCGGAAATATGAGATTTCCTAGAAATTGTTTCGTTTTGGATAACCTGAATGGCACGAATGTTGGATTTTGAGGCTCGACCAAGTAGTGAATTACAATAATGCAGCCTGGACAATATCGTAGCTTGTGCTATGGTAAGCGCATTCATTTAATTGAGAAAAGGATGGATGGATCTCAAAGGTCTAAGGTGGTAGTAGCACGTCCTATGTAGGTATTGCATATGGGTGTCAAATTTTAGCTATGCCTCCAGGAAGGTCCCAAGGGTTTTAACTTTCGAGTGGGTCTTAATGATGTTACCTTGAATTACAAAGTGATCATATGATGGGTCACGTTTGGAGAGGGCCTGGGGAGACAAAGCCCAGAAGCTCAATTTTATTTCCATTGAGACAGAGCCAATTTGTGGACATCCATCTCTCAATGGCATTATAGATGTTATTTAGGATCCCTGAGTCGATGGCTTGATCCCCGGACAGCTCAATGACCAACTGCATGTCATCAGCGGAGTTGGTAAAGACCACACCAAGCTCTTCTAAGACAATGCAGAGGAATCTAATGTACACATTGAATAGAAGAGACGAGATGGAAGCACCCTGTGGAACAACACACTCTATGATGGAGGTAGGAGAGAAGGCTGTGCCCTAGTAGATCTTAGGTTCGCTTTTGGACAGGGAGGACTGAATCCAATTAGCTGTGGCTGTGGATCAGGAACCCAGGTGTCGTAGGCATTGGAGCAGGCACTTGTGGTCTACAAGATTGAATGCCGCTGACAGATCTAAAAGGATCAGAATCCCAGCAATCCCTTTCTCCATAATTGCTGCTGTGTCAAGGATTTTCAATATGAATTGACGATTTGTAATGGGCCTGAGATAACAGGGTCCGTAGGGTCCTGGTTTGGTTTCTTAATTATCGGTGTAATAGTGACTTTCTTAAGTCCTGTTGGCATATTGTTGTCTCTGAATGAAGCATTTATAAATTGTGTGAGAAATGGAGCGAAGAAATCTTTATGCCTAAGTATTAGTTTAGGGGGAAATAAGTTAAAGGCGCAGGAAGTTGAGTGCATTTATGACAGCATATCGATCGTATCTTCTAGAGAAATGGGTGAGAACAAGAAACCTAAAGTGGAGCCGGCCTTTTCTGTTTGATCAGTGGCAGTCTCTACTACCTGTTTGTCAGGGCCCTGGGCTTGTAAGATTCGATCCCTTGCTTTCAAGATTTTATTCTTAAAAGCCTCACTGATTCGAGAGCAGTCTTGCACTGTGGCTATGAAATGGACCTTGGAGGCTTTAGGTTTTTCAAGGGCTTTGAGAATCTCAAATAATTTGCCAGTTGAATTGGAAGCAGTTTGGATCTGGGTATCAAGACAGTTTTTCTTCGTCTCCACAATAAGTAGTCTGTATATTTTATCCTGTTATTTCCACTCCATTTGGGAGGCATCCAAAGGGTACTTTAACCATCATTTTTGAATGCCTCAAGTTCAGGGGAATACCATTGCTAGTGGCTTAACTACTTTGGATTTCTCAGGGTGATGTTATCCAGCATCTTGCTGAAAGTGTTGTTGAAGGTAGACAATATTTTGTCCACGTGATCCTCAGGGGATGAGTGACACATGATGTAATCCAAACAATGCAGCAGGTATGTGGGGTGAACTTGTTTAAAGTTATGCAGAGTGAAAGATTTCACAGGGTTAGAGGGTCTAATCGAAAGGGTAGGTAGTTCTAGTGAGAAGCTGGAGGCAAAATGGTCAGACCAGATACACGGGGAAGTACCAATATTATCAGTTGTGAGGTTCCTAGTCACTACCAAGTCTAGGATATGGTTGTTGGTCCTAGTGGGATCAGAGGTGTTAACTTTATGGTTGTTGTGTAATAGTGCCGTTTCCAGAGCAATCGCCTCTTTATCCCCACGGTCACCTCTCCAGCAATTTAAGTCCCCCAAAAATAGGGTGGCTTAATTGGGGCTAATAATGTTGTTAAGAAGAGTGGTGATGTCTTCATTAAAGTTGGGCTTATTACGTGGAGGGCGGTAAATAAGGATAAGGTTGACACAAAAGTGTGGAGAGGGGAGAGCAGGGTGTGGATACAGGAAACAATCCCAAATGTTTTTTTGCGGTAATGGCCACTCCACCCACCCCTCCCTTCTACATGGTCTTCACTAAAAAAAGGTGTATCCAGTCAGAGAGGCCAATGTAATGGCAGGGCCACTGTTATCCTGAATCCAAGTTACTGTGACACAGAGAATATCATCCTTACTGCTCGGGATAAGGTCATGTAGGTCCTGTGCATGCTTTACAAGGGAATGTGTGTTTAGGAGAATGAGTTTAAGGCGTTGGTCTTGATCTTCACCTGCGCTGATGTGCCATGACCTGAGGGGAAGGTTAGAACAATGGAGGGACTGGGTCGGGGGGATCCTGATGCAAAAAGGAGTCTGTGGAACTACCTGATGTTGTCTGAGTATCCAATGTTTCCCTGCCCATTGTGACCCGCAAAGGTAATAAGGTCCGATGCTGTACTTCCTGAAGGGCCTAGACCTTTGCTAGAGGTAGTAGGGCTGCCAAGTATGGTGTTTTTAAGTTTATCAATGAGAGCAAGTCTTTTTAGACAGATTCCGGCCAGTGAAATAGGTTCACTCATTTGGAAACCCATGTTGCAATTACCTTGTGTCCTTTGTGTAGAAGAAAGGGGCGAGGTTTCAATCTTGCAGTCGAGTCAGGATGTGGACTGACGAAGACCGTCTAGTAACTGAAGTGCCTACGCTGAAGCGTCTAACATTTCAATATGTGCAGCCATGGCCCCCTGGGTATTGTAGTTCTGGAGTGTATCTACCACTCTTGGGGTGCTTGTCCTCTCTTCCAAACTAAATCAAATCACGTAGTTGGGTGAATGAGATGGTATTAAATGGCGCACTGTCTTGTGTACTGACCCACCCAATGCTTAACTGATTTGACTGCCAACCAGCTTTTTGACAATCATAAGGAACTATGGGAGATGGTGTTTGAGATAAGTGTCACCTGCTTGTACAACACAGTCAGGTTCTCCAAATGGCACTCCTTACGAGGATGATGTTGGCACACTTGCAGGAGGACTTGCAGAAGGTGCCTTCAAAGATTTGGACCAGTGCCCCTATGCCTGGGTCTCTTGAAAGGGATAGGTACAGTTTGCATCAAATTAAAGGAAGGGGCAATATTGCCCCGGGTCAGACAGTATCCCCTATTCAGGGAGCCAGATGAAGGAATATATGACATAATTGCAGCATTTATGGCAACATTGCATAATATAGCACTCAGACTCCCGTGTAACACAGTAGAGTACCCTGTGAAAAACACAAAGGAGGGGCGGTCTTGGAGGATGGTACAGGATCTCTGCCCACTGAATAACATCATGGAGGAGCAGTTCCCAGTGGCACCCAATCCGATCACCATTTTACAGTGATTGATCTTAAGAATGCAATCTTTTCGATACTATTGCACCCAGATTCTATTCCAAGACACCAGATTCCCACAAGATACTGTGAGTACCATGGTCTATTTTAAAGAGTACTGCAGGCAGACTTGGGAAATTTACAGACACAGAGCACAGTGATACAATACGTGGATGAACTCTCAGTGTGCAGCAACACAGAGGAGCAGTGCAGAGAGGATTAAATTACACTTTTGATGTTATTGGCAGGCAAGAGGTACAAGGTCGACAGAGAGAAGCTGCAATATTGTCAAAAGGAGGTAGTGTACCTAGGGCAGATACTATTATCACAAGGGTGGAGATTAACACCTGAAAGGGCAGTAGCAGTATTGAATAATCCACAGCTGAACACAGTAAAAGAGATGCAACAGTTACTGGGCTTGTGCAATAACTTCCAGAACTGGATGTTTGACTACTCCAGTTACACTAAGCCACTACTAAAAGAACCGAAGGCAGCACAGAAGATGAAGAGTCCCATTATCTGGACACTTGAAATTTTAGAATCAGTTAGGGAACTAAAATGTGCACTTACCAATGCACCACCGTAAGCAACTCTAGATTACAACAAATAATTATTTCTGTTTCCCCATTCCAATGGAGAAGAGTTGATGGCTGTCCTCACCCAGAAAAGGCTGCAAAGACACAAGCTCCTGGCTCATTACAGTGGTATTTTGGACCCATTAAATGCAGGGGCATTTTCTATGTGAGCAAGCACTTGCAGCTGCGGCTTTTGCAATTAAAAAATCATCGTCATAATGATGGGCTTCTCACTGAAGCTCTATGTAGCGCATGCAGTGTTCAATATTCTAGCAAAATCAAAGTCTACCCTGACTACCTAACGAGTACCAGGGTATGAGATTATACTTTCAAATTCAGCAATTTACATTGTGAGGCGCCATGTTGTCAATCAGCTGACCTTCGTCACCCAGCCAGTGCAGGCGGGTGATGATGTTCATGATTACACCACGTAATAAGAGGGACTAGAGGGTCTGTAGGAGCGATGCTTTGCATTGATGGGTGAAAGAAAGCCCCTGAGCGCTCACACCAGAGAAAATACAACCAGCTAGGGACGAAAGACCCAAGTTGATCTTGTATGGATAACACGTTTTAATCTCATGCACAGATGAGAGTAACAGCAAAGACCTCTGCTGCTAAGAACATTCTGCCAAAGAGAGGTGCAAGTAGAAACATTTAAAGCGAAATATTGTCATAAGTGATGCAATACATACAGTGAAAAACTGCACGGCTGATTGGATGGACCCTTTATGGGAACTGCCTTTATCCATATGGGATGGCAGTTTATTGGTCCCAGGCCAGTCCGTCTATCTTCTATAATGTGGGTGCTGCTGGGCTCATCTTCTTCTCACGTCAAAGACAACAAATTAATTATACTCCTACTATACAGCGTGTTTATCACTCATACTGTGCACTTGGCAGGCTTCAAAACTGACACAGAGGAGGCACTCTTACCTTCACCACCATCATTTCATTAATGCCCTCAACGCCATCCAGCTCCAAAGTCTCCAACCTCGTTTTTAACTATAATGTATCCCTCCCAGAAAATCACACGATTGTTGCTACAACAATACATCCTGTCGATCCTCTTTGAACATTTCAGGACTTGTTACTTTCGGGGTTGGTGGTCAAAGGACACCCGGTGTCATGGAATTCAGGGAAGTTAGGGTTCAGTAAGTTATTTGGACTATAACTTGTGGTCACTCTGAAATGGGCTGGGTCATGCTTTGGCCAAAGTGAGATGACATGCACACCAGGGGCTGGCCTCTGATCGCAGCCTTGTGGGGCACATTCCACTTGGGTGAAAGACTCATCTTTGCAACACTTTTTAAGAACAATAAACAAACAGTGTGGCAGGTGGTTGTGCAAACTGTCCTGATGGGAGTTTGGCATGAATGTAGATTTCTGTTGCCTCCTGGATTCGGGCCTAGTGCATGCAATGTCACCTGTACCGCGCAAGCCTTTTAGTTCTACCTATGATTGTTAAAATGTATGCAATATAGCGATGCTGCCCGTGCCATGGGCCACGCCATGTGGTTACACTATAATTGGTTATATCAGCATGGGGTACTATTGGACGGGAAGGCATCCCTTTCACTGACCCCTCTTCCCCCTGGCTCATTATAGTGCCTCAAATACATCACATCTCATTTAAAGTGCCTGGGTGGTGGGGCTGCCCCCTTCCCAACAAGGCTCATTGTCAATTTACCAGAATACTGGATTTAGACACACTGGCACAGCAGTAGGGCACTTTGTGGGAGATGACTTTGACATGGCATCACAAGTACGGTTATCATCACATTACTCAGCACAAGCTGCTGAATTAATGGCATTGATAGCAACAATAGACACGTGTAAGGGATGCTGTGCCACTATTTATTCAGATTAAGCCTATGTCTCCTCCACGGTACTTTCAGGGTTGTCTCGATGGAAGAGTAGAGGTTTCAGGAAAAGTGATGGGGCACTGGTGCCGCACATGCAGTTGCTAGCAAGATTGATAGAGGTATTCACTGGTGGCAGTGGTCAAGTGTGCCGCCCACATAGGGTTTAAAGACTTTGTATCACATGGCAATGAGAAATCACAAAAGGAGGTCAAGCAAGCAACCTACCTACCATATGTCACCGATTTATCTCCCATGTTTGCAAGTGTGCCACAACAGCAGGTACAGCTAGCAGACTGCTATACCACTCTACCAGTGAACTAGATAACAGAATTACAGGGCAGGGCCCCCCAGCAGAACCACAAGCTGTGGAACTAAAGGGGGTGCTCCTTGGCCCCCACTGATTTAAGTTGGCATCAGAACAGCTTGGGGAAGGTGGTCATGCCTGTAGAGTTTCTTAAGGTGGCTCTTGAACATCTGTATTACACTGCACATACACTGCAAGAAAGCATTGCAATTGACTTACAGGCAGAGTGGTTCATTCCAAATTTGTGTGAGCATGTGGCAGGGTTAATTGCCAGCTGTATGAACTGTCAGTGTTTTACAGCAGGGCACACACTAAAAATGACTATTGCCACTTTACCTCGCCCTTCAGGGCCCTTCCACCATCTGCAAATTGATTACCTTGATATGGAACAGAGGTGCGCTAACTACCGTTATGCATTAGTTATGGCCTGCCCATTCTCGTGCTGGCTTGAGACCAGACTATGTGTCCACTCTCATGCTAAATCAGCAGCTAAATTCCTTGTGCATGAGGTTTTGCCCGGTGGGGAGTGTGCAAAGTTATAAGGTCTGATAATGGCCCATTTTTCTCCAACAAGCTCTTTAAGGAAATGACTTCCTTATTGGGTATCAGGCACACAGTTTGTTCCATTTAAAACCCTCAAGCAAATGGTTTAGTTGAGCACCTTAATGGCCTGCTTAAGGAGCACCTTCCAAAGTTGTATGATATACTGCACAAGAGCTGGCTGCTCTGCTTGCCACTTGCATTATTCACTTTGCACAATCAGCCTGGGTCGGTTCACCATCTCAGACCTCATTAGATTATAACCGGCAGGCAGTAGCTAACACTGCATTCCCCTGCTCGCAATGCTTACTCTTTCTCTGATGCTCTTAGTTCTGCTGACATTCTGGGGCAGGTGTTTAGGGGGTACCTTGGGGAGCGCACACGATCTCTCAGATTTATATCATTGCAGACTGGGCCCAAAGGACAACGGCTGGCACCGCCATTTAAAGTGGCGTCAACGGTGCAAGAGGAACTGGACTTATTGCGCCCACTGCGACTGAACCCGGGAGAGAGGGCACCCCATATCTTGTTGTACGAAAATGTCACAAAAGCATGTGGAGGAGGTGGTTTTCTTGATAGAGGAATTTGTGGAGGTGTTTGGAGGTGTTTGGAGCTGCAGGACAAGGTGTTTGGCAGGCTTTGGGTATAAAGTGGTGGCTGCCATGGGAGGGAAATATGCATGCCCTTACTTGGATAGCTGTAGCTGACAACACAACACCCATAACAACAGAACCACTCACATGCCCTTCTTTGTGTTTCAGATCATGAGATACCATTAAAGTAGGAGAGAATGAGGATTGCACCAAAAGGATGGAGCTATCCAGTATGCAAGAAGGGACTGCTACCATTATGGATTTCTACTGGCCCTGTGTGCTGAATGCCTATCTATAACTGCCACCCCACTGCACGTGCTCCTGCGCCCGCTACTGCTCCTGTGTAGCACTACACACACCAGCCCTGGTTGTGCCCCACTCAGTTGTTTCCCTTATTAATGCCCAAACTGTTGCTAAACTGTTGATTGATGCATGTTATTTCACTGCATATTCAGATAAAGCTCACCAATCTTTCAGGAAAATGTGCAATGTGGACATTTTATCAGAGCAATATTGAATGCTAGAAACAGACACTCAAATCATAGGCAACTTGATAATCTTTTGAATTATAGCTAAGCTGCTGCTAGGGTGGCGAATGATGAAGTAAATTTACTCAATGTGAGTAAAAGAAGAAGAAGAGAAGAGATAACAATTACATATATCAGAAAGCATCAGATTTGTAGCATGAGATTCCAACTGAGTTCAGATTGTTTTCTTTATATGACCCATTGGGAGCAATTGCAGATAGCTAATACAACAGAGAGCGTGTTGCATTCTATACAAGATGAGCTTAGGGTTGTGAGATTGATGACCCTGCAAAACTTGGATGTCTTGACACTTATGGAAGGGGGAGCTTACACAAATATTGGCTCATGTTGTGCATCCCGCGGCCAGCTAACGATGAACAGAATGCTAGTTTGACCACAGCTATAAACACTTTACATAAGTTACATACGAAGATGGAAGAAGAATCTAGCAGGATCACCAAAGAAGAATGGTATGACGCCATTTCTGCATGGATGCACACGTGGTTGGCTTAGATACTGAAAGGTACTGGTCCCTGTCCTCATAGTGGTGCTCTTAGTTTTCTGTCCCACCCAAGAAGCATTGTGTTGTTGTAAACGGGCGGGAGGGAAATGGGGAACAATGAAGGGAGATGATTAGCAAAAAAAGGAGTAGGATGTTCTCTCTCCAGATGAATGGGGTGGTGAAGGAAAATCACAATGGGGGTCATAAGAAAAGAAATGTTGCTGATTTACCTGAGATACAATTTTGATAACCACTGTACCCTGAGAACTATGACTTGTACTCAGTGGGTTATTTTGTGGAAGAGAACTGTATTATCCTTCCTGGGCCCCCAGTGGAATGTGCAGAGGAGGGTTAAAGCATGAAGGAGGTTTGTAAGATGTGGGCGAAGAAGACAGAGGAGAAAGGTGGGAAGAGGGAAGAGTTGTGTGTTACTGATGTAACAAATGGGGGGAGTGTTCAGATGTAGGTGCACCACCCACAACATGAGCACAAGTATCATCTGAGGAAGGTCTTCTAGCAGGGCATCAGGACCCCGGCAGCGACATAATGGCTAATTGCCACAAGTACAGTCGGGGTGCATATGACTTTAGGTTAGTAGCTAAAATTAGGCACACTATAGCACAAAGCAGTAGATTTTGTTTATACTCAGGCAATTATTGCATTGCAGCTTTGCTTTGATTTTTGCCAGTATTGCAGCACATACCATTGTTTTCTTTGCATGCACTGTACCTCACAAACAAGACAGAGTATATTATTTTTCATGTAGCACATTGCCGACTGTCTGCGAATGGCATGCCACACACCGCATGGCACCACACAGACTACACTTTGCATGTACAACGTTATTGTAGAAAATGCATGGTACATGGCACTGCACTCTGGTGTGCATCACACTTCACCGAAAACACATAGCACATTGCATAGCACACCTGCATAGCACACCAGCCCACAATCATTGCTGGGTTACATGACATCTGGATATAAGGTGCATACCATGTACAGTTACATACTCAACACCTGACACAAATACACACATAGGTCATGAAGGTATATATTTTCTACACTTTTTGCCCTCTGCAGTTTTTAGAGTACATACTGTGCAACACTTAGCACTGCATTGTTGTGTATTTTGCCTGTAGAGATATTAGTTATGATGAACAAGAGCTTTGCCATTTTTGTTTAGGCCTCAGCCAGAGGGGGAGAGCTGCCATATTCTATAGTTTATTAGGCTATAGTTGTTAGTTGGGAATTCTTGATTGAAATTTTGGCCTGTCCCACAAGCAGACTAAGCGCTCAAGTTCAGGCATGGAAGAGTATTGGATAGTTGCCAGCTTATTATTGCACAGCAAGGGTTTCTCAAGGGATAGATGCCCACTCCCAGAACGTAGCTGCAGGCACATCAGATATGGAAAGAATACATAATGTTGTGAAGGCCACAGTGAGGGGTGGGAGCAGTTCTCAGGCAACCACAATGTGAAATATGCTTAATAATATGTTGAAATTAGCAGAAACTGTTTCCCAGAAGCGATGCTCAGCAGTAGACTTGTCACATTTTTTCTAGAAGGCCATTAATTGCAGGGAAGTTGCTAGAAGATGGTGTACCATGATTGGTGACATGTATCTGGATGAGGAGCAACATAATGAGCAGGTGAAGACAGTGGGAATGGGAAATTAATAGAGGGGGTATGCACCATGTTGATTTGTGGCTCATTGGTCAGTCACTGCCCCAGTTGTTTGTGGTGGAATGGTCCAATTGGAACAAAGACCTTTATCAAACTGTTCCCTGAGATGGGATTGGTGCATTTTCGTTCACCAAGGGTGGGTTGGTGAGATCATTTTGGGTGGGTGGTATTATTTTTTGTGTTGAAAAGCCAACTGCCAGTAGCATTTGGGCAATGTATAGCGTTTTTAGGGGACTGGTGACAACCATCCAAAGATAATATTAGGGTAAAATGTTTGTTGTTTTCGGAGGCAGTGCAGGGGTGGCAGGATGAGCAGGTGCCTGGGCCTGGAGGACAGAGGGTGGCCAGGTGCACAGTGCCAAGACAGAACAGATCCGCAGGGGAGATGGGGAGTGAAGGCAGAAGCAAAAAGGAAGGTCTTGAGGTGTTTCCTTGACAAGAGATGGTTCTCCTCAAGTTTTAGAGTGGCAGGGAGGCCGTTCCAGAGGGAGGGCCCAGCCGAAAACAGTGATCTACCCCGAGCTTGTTTCTTTGTAAAACAACTGACCCTGAGGGAGTTAGAGGTAGAGGAGCGAAGATCTCGAGAGGGGAGGTGATTGCGGAGGGATAGCTGAAGATATTTTGGACCGAGGCCCCAGAAAGCGTGGACAATGCAGAGGGTTTTGAATGTAATCCTTGCATCTACTGGGAGCCAATGGAGAGATTTCAGAGCTGGAGAGATACAATCCCAGGGCTTGAGGACAAGTACAAGGCTCGTAATCCTGTTTTGGATTAGTTGCAGTGGGCGGAGAGTAGAGGCAGGTAGATTTAGAAAGTGGCAGTTACAGTAGTCCAACCTAGAGAGAACCAGAGCTTGGGAGACAGTGAGCTTCTGGGGGAAGGAGAGGAAAGACAGAGTACCTCTGAGGAGGTGCAGTAGGAAGTTTGACTTTTTAGAGACATTAGAGATGTGGGCGGAGAAGGAAAGTGTAGAATCAAAGATGACCCTGTGGTTCTTAGCCTTGCAGGTGGGGGTAGTAGGAGGGCCAAGGGAGGCCGGCCAGAGAGTGAGGGGAAAGGATGGTGAAGGTGTGCCAATGAGGAGGATCTCTGTCTTGCTGGCATTCAGACAAAGATCATTGGCGGCACACCTATCTTGAATGGCAGTTAGGTAATCAGAGATAAGAGAAAAGAGAGGGAAAGGAGGTGGCCGAGGGCAGCCTGAAGATGAGTTGAGTGACCTCAATGTAGCAATACAAATTTGAGCAGAAAATGGCAATGCAGTAGGCGAGAGGCGATGGGTATAGGTTGAAAAGCCAGGGCGAGAGGTTAGACCTCTGGGGAACACCACAGTTAGAGAGGAAAATAAATGATAGGTAGGACCCAAGTTGGATCTGGGAGGTTCCATCAGAGACGAAAGAGGTCAGCCAGGCCAGAGCCTGATCAATGATACCCAGATTATCACAGAGACGGTTGAGCAGTATAGTATGGTTGACCGTGTCAAAGGCAGAAGAGAGATCAAGTAGGATGAGGACAGAGGGAATGTTAGAGTCAAGGTTGGAGAGCAGATCTTCATGGATACGGATGTTCAGGAGAGCAGTTCCTGTGCTTCTGGCAGCTCTGAAGCCAGACTGGTGTTCATGGAGATAGCCCGGATTCACTCTCCTGCTCGGAAATGGTTTTACGTCCTAGACGTCTGCCTTGTGCTACTATGGGGAAACTTTGCTGTGTCGATCTCATGGTTTCCGACTCTCCCAACTGTCATGCTTTCCCGGCATATTACTTTTCCTCCCCCAGATTCCGCTCTAAGCAAACCTTCTGATCCTGCTCGTCCGGGTATTTCAGCTGTGTCCATCCGGCGTGGTCTCTGAGTGTGATGAGTTCCTGCATTACTTGCTGTTGTTGGGTACAATATTCGGCAATGACCCGCGAGTAAGGGCTTTGTCTCTCTTGTCTTCTTTTCCGAAGCCACATGTTTTCCCCTGATTCATCACTAACAATACCGGAAAGATTCTTCTTCCCTCTCTGCGCTTTTCTGTCCGCTTCACTTCTCGTGCTGCCACCAATACAACTTCGGCTATGACCATCTCTCTCTCTTGACCCCATCCCCTTCTTTTATGACAATTGCTATGTAATGGTGAAACACTAGAGCATGTCTCATTTGTTCTGTAATCTTCCCACCTCCTCTGGTCTCAGCTTCTTCATCACAGTATTTTTAGGTTGAGAGAACAACTATGCCAAATGTGAATACATCTCTCTATGTGGGGTGGTAGTATTGAAAAGGCCTGCATACAGTAGAGAGTTATTAGTCTCTTTTCTTTCAATTAGCATTTGAACTTCCATGGTTTTGGACACTGCTTCTCTCAGGCAAGGGTCTCCAGTAGTGTTTAAGTCCTGCGCCTCATCACACGTGTTAGAAAAAGTCAAGATGCCACCTTGTGGCAGTGATTTTAATTCCCTACTCCTTAAGAGAGAACAGAGTTGGAATGTCAGACTTGGCTCTGATAAGAATGGAATTAATGATGCTATTCAATACCAACATCTTAAAACAGTATGAACAACTTTTGAATGTTACTTTTTCAAATATTCATTTTATACTTGTACTCTAATTAGGATTATTAGATGAGCATTTAGAAACAGCATGCAATTACTAGTAATCATAGAGACACATAGATGAAGTGTAAAATCGCAGTTGTTTAAGTTAAAACGAAAAGTGAGCATTGAGTAGCCAACAAGGAAGAAAGTGAATCTACTAACTATACAACTATGCAACCACATGCCTCAGCAACGTGATCTCACCTACATTCTTGTACAAATAGGTGGGTGATAATAATATAATGGAGGCTGTTATGTGAAGATACCACAAAGTTCTATTTTTTCCCACAAAGGGAAGGATATGAGAAGGCATCATTAGAAGTTGAAACGAGTGTGTAATGAGGCAATTTGGAGAAGGTACCTCTACCATTATGGATTTCTACTGGGCCTGTGTGCAGAACGCCTATCTATAATTGCCACTACGTTGCCCGGCTCCTGCTCCCTCGTGTGCTATTTAGAAATGATTTCATGTGTGGTGATATGTTGATTGTAGTTTGAGTTCTCTGGGTGGGCCTTTTCTTAATTTTGCTTTAATGTGCAGATATTACTGTGAGTGATGTGGGTACATTGTAGGCACATTGTTTTAGCTGTTTAACTGTAGTACATCTTTTGTTTATAATGTTTGATGTCCTTTTTTGTGGGGTATGCACACTTGGGGAGTCTATTTATGTGATGCAATTGTACTAAATGATGTCATTGGTAGTTAATGTGGATTGTGTTTTTGCGATGGATTTGCATACATACATGTTGTTCTGCATGTGTTGTCATCCATTGTATTTTGAATAGTGTTCATGTGAGTACTGAGGAGATGGCTTTCCGTTGTTTGCGCATAATTTATTGCATTTCCATTTGCCTGAGTCATTGTCTGAGGAATCAGATTAAACAAACTGCGAGTACAATTGGCAGGCATCCTGTGAAATATAAAATAAGACCGGCGTAGGCTTGGATAATATATTTATTTATGTTGGATGTACAAGTGAATGTGTTTGTGTGTGCGTGCACGTAAATTCGTGTGTGTATGTTTGTGACAGAGTATGTTGTAGGTATGAAATGTAAAGTAAAGTTACATCATGCTGTCTTCTGTTTGTTCTCCCTTTGTTTTTCTCCCAAGTTCAGCGTCTAGTGAGCAGCAACTTGACTGTTGGTATATAAGGGGGCACAGTTAGATATATTTGGCAACCGTTCTGTCTCACAGGTTGTGGATTGTTGGTGACTCTTGTATACACTTGCTCTAGAGCTACATTGAGACAAGTTATTCAAGGAATACATAGAATCATTTTATATTGACGCAAATATGCTCAAGGGCTACCATTATACAGCATGTGCAGCCCAACGATCTCCAGCGGTATGAAGTGCGAGATGCCCGTGTTTTCGATTTTATTGCTAATTATTTTGGCTAGAGAAAGGTTTCACGATGCAGGTTGTTAAAATGGATTTCTAAAATCTGGCCCAGTGTATGGACTTTAGGAGGCCACCCTAGATATAGTGAATAGGAGAACTCTGGGGGCCCTATTCTTAGGTGTGTGTTATAATGGAAAAGTGCTGTGAGACACGTTTCCATGAAGACATGTTTTCTGATGTAATACAGGAGTGGCACCATGCCTGTCACTCCTGCAAAGCCGTGAATTAAGGCATGGCAACAGCCGTCCCAACCACCTCACATATAAGGGGCTGGCAAGTATTGCATTCAGATGCCAGAACACCCTTCCTGCACCAGCTAAAAGAGGCGTTCATTGACAGTACTTTGGGAGGTGTGGTTAAATTCCACATCACACGTTTTTCTCCATTATGTACATTGCATTTCTCAGACTGCCACACCACATTTCTAGTTCAATGAAAGTTTAAGAAAAGGTTCTTAAATTGGAAAAGTGGCAGTCTTTCGAGAAATGCTTGCTATGACAGTGGCACGTATGTTTCCCCCACAAAGAGAGGTTTTAGCAGCTTTTGCTGCTGCAAAGCACGACATTTTCCCTCCAATATTTCTACCTATCTCAGAATGATGGAACATGAAACTGGAGGGGAGAATGTTGGCTTTCCTCGCTATATTAAGCACAAGCTCAGAATCAGGCCCTGAGTGTTTAGCCAAAACCCAACCAAGGTAGCAATGGAGAGCAGTCAGGGCAATTCTCAGGAGAGTGTGAGTGGGGTCAGTGGTCCACAATGATACACACACGGAAGCATACAATAATTCACCTTAGGAATGTTCAAAACTAAACATATATACAGTCACCATAGATTCTTAAAATGCATTCACTGACTTCAATCAATAAAAGAAGCTAAGTAAATAATGCTGTTAGATGGAATTAGGTCACATGAAATACGCTCCAGCTTCAGAAGTCCAATCCCTTTGAAGAGTTTATCTGATGCAGGTAAAGGAAACCTGTTGGTGATTGTTAAAGAGAAGTAATGCAACAAAGCTACTGGTAAGTAAAAATGTGCTCTTATCTTTCAGGTTTCACTGCTCATGTGCGACAACCAAAAAGCGGTGGAACAGAAGGATGCAAAGAGACTTGTACGCAATGTTATCCTATGGAAGACAACAGGAGACATATACTTTGCATTTGCTTACTCCTCTGACTGGCTGGGTTGACTGGGGGTCGCAGGAGGTTGGTGTTCCCGCCATTGTTTCTGGTGAGAGGTGCCCAGGAGCTCTGGTTGCAAGGATTCTTCTGGTCGGGTCCAGGAGCAGAGTGCAACCTTTGGCGATGGAGAAATACAAAAAGCACTGATGCCTACCTCTTCAGGACACTTTAAAGAATGAGGAGGACAAGTTGCAGCAATGAACACCACACATAGATGACAGCTGGCGCCCTTCCAGTCACAGTTGAAGAAAACCTTCCATAGAAGGATCCCTTGAAGGTGGGAGGCTGAAATTCAGCAGAATGGTGACTAAGACCATAATATGGTGACCACCAAAGTTGTGGCTGCAAACTCAGAACAGGAAACTTTTTAGTGAAGTAGAGCAATGGTGTGCTGGAGAGCTGGTCAATCCACCAAATAGTCCAGGTACACTTCAGAAAACTGAGGATGGCTGGATAGTCGAAAACACATCGAGACTGTTTGGTCCCACTAGTCAAGGGGTTTAAGCACCGCTCAGGTCTTTGCAGATCAGGTCGTCCAACAGGGCTTTACTGGGCCAGACACAGGAAGGGATGCTGATCCTCTTCAGGAATCTTCTTTGGATCTTCAGTCAGCTGTATTTCTGCACAGGATTCTTGGCTCCCACAATGATCTGAATAAATGGCTACAGGAGTCCTTTTCTTGAGTCCAAAATCTAGCCTGGAATCAAGTCCAAGCACATCAATGGTATGGATCTGCACCATTCAAACAGCCAGCAGTGGTCCAATTAGGGGCCACTGATGGTTTCAATCATGCCCCACACTTAGACTTCCAGGAGCCATGAAAGAGGTATGGGTCCAGTGAATCCCACCACCTTCCTGAGTCTCTCTCTCTCACACACACACACACACATGCATCACTAGCCCGCAAAAGCTGTGGATTTCCTGAGCAAGTGCATGACCTGAGCAAGTGCAGGACCTTATGTGGTATTTCTGACCTGGCAAGACAGGGAAAAGGCCAAACAGCTGTATGGCCAAAGAACAAGCTAAATTCTTGTGGCATGGCCATTTTAGAGTACTTGGCACTTTTAGTAGCCATAAACGGTAAACAGAAATTTGCGCACTAGATAACACACACAGTAAAGATATAATTGCTGCCATCAGCTTGTCTTTAGACGCATGTAAAAGTAACCAAAAATTCAAAGTGTAAAAGGCTAGGATCATTCAAACTTATCCCCATTGCACTGTATTGTAAGATGCTGTATGCAATGTTAAACAGTTACAAAAGTGTAATTGTAAAAAGGGAAGCATAGTTTCCCAGTCCTGATAGTCTGAAGGACTGATCAGTTTTGCCATAACAAAATGAGCAAATGGCCAGGGGAGTGAAGCTGAAGGCATCACTTTCCTGTAAAAAAGTCAGGACAGGTTCAAAAACAAAAGCAAAAAGTTTGTGGGTCCATGGAACTATGGAGGGAATATTGCTGAAAGGGAAATATTTCCTAATAGGGATCAGCAAAACACTTGATAAGTAAGAAATGAGGTTCATCTTCTTGTTTTGTTTTCATGGTAAGAGATGGATGAACGCCTAGAGTGTGGGGTGGAACTAAACTCAATAAGGATATGTCTGACTCAAGGTATCAGTATGGAGATAACGCAAAAGAAATTCCTTTATCTAAGCTAAGGGGCCCTATTTTTCCTTTACAAGTCCAATTCCATATTTTGTTTTTTAAAAACACAGTTCCTGTTATATGCACTCTGTTGGCTATTTGTCTCCTTTTAGATCAAGCATATGCTCAAAGCCTGCCTTGGCTCATCATTTACTCTCACTGTGGCCCAAGTTTTTCCATCACTATTTCTTGCTTCACTATATGGACTGATGATCCTGTTCCCACTGTATAATTATGCCACTTGGCAAGAACATGCAAGGGATACACACATTGGGGTTACCATTGCCATTCCAAAGGTGAATTTAGAGCAGTCCCATAAAGGCAAGCAAATAAGGATATTGTTCTGGGTGGAATAAAATTGAAAGCTGAAAAACTGGCAGCCCAGCAGAAAAAGATTTGTGTTAAGTATTGCCAATTTTCGCTTGTCCCTGTTTTAAAGTTCTATACTATGAAGGTGGTTCTCGCGTGTATTTATGGCACTGAAATAGCGTGTGTCTATTGGGGGATTGACTGGGATAAAATTGAGGCGATAATTTGGAAGAAGGCTCTAAATCTCCCAAATTGTTTGCCAATTGCTACTTTCCATTTGGAGTTGTGTTTGGTTTCTTTGGCACATACCCTTAAGTGGAAAATGTTAACCCAGTATAGGCTAATATTACATTCTCAGTTGGATAGTTGTATAAAGATTTGGGTGTTATACTGGGTAGGGGAAAATGTTCACCCCCTGGTTGCCTTTGGGAAAGCAACAGATCTTATTTTGAGTGAGTGCAGTAAAGCAGGGATATGTTGATAACCAACCCAGTCTGGGTAAGAAAACACTGAGAGAACTCGACTGGTGTCAAACGGTGGACAAAGTCTATATGTACAAATTATTTAGGAGCCTTTTGACCTGTGCTAAACCATTTGGTTATTTGCAGCTTTATCTGAGAACGTTTCTCCAAGCCATTGATTCAAAACATCATATATGCATATTCTCATATATTACATCTGCATCCCACTCCAAAATCCTAATATTTTATACCCCTTAAATCAGTTAAGCTTAAATAGTCTGGCATTTACAATCAGTGGTTGGAGTGTACAAAAATAAGTAGTGGAAATGTGTTCCCCGCTGGGCTGTCCCCGCTCCCCACAAACCCCATTCCCAAACCCCCTGTCATACAAACCCATAAACAAATGCTCCTGCTGTTTAAGGGAACATTCAATGTAGAGCAGTGAAGTGTAAGTTTCCACTTCTTCCTATACTTTTATTTTAAAACAAAACCATTCCAGAGCACTTTATTTTTAGAATAAAAGAATAGGAACAGTAAAATGTAATTTAATAAAGTAGAAGAGCACCGTTCACAACCACACCCGCCCTCTTCTACCGCTGTGTGGAATCCCTTAAAGATTAACACTAAAGAACCTCCAACTTCTGCTGAACATGGTTAATTCTGATAACATTTTACAATCTTACCAACCAACTTTTGCTCCACGTGCTCTACCTAAATTCTCAATCTACTGTATTGAACCATTTCCATTTTTATAATCTTATTTGATACATTAATCTCAATTTACTTTTTTAAGCTGACATGTGGTTCTCACATCGAAATAGCTGTTGATTATCTGGTCATATTCTGACTGATTTTCAAATACATTCCATTGACCTGTCAGTGGAGTTACCAGTATTTCTCATAACAATATATTATATAATGTATAGAACATTACCATACCTCATTCTGAATTTTTTTTTAGATGCCATCTACCCAGTTCAGCAGGCAATTTTATTTTCATCTTCAAATCGACCAAACTTGATTCAGATGTTCTCGGAAGCCTATCTGGTATGATATATTCTGCTGTTCATATTATTCCCATCTTATTGTGCTTGGTAATTCTAATATTTGGAAATAGTTGAATGATAATGCCTCAATCAAAATACACATAAACAACTTATCAGATCTTCGTCAACTTTTAAAACCTATCACCTAAACCTATTAAGCAGGGCATAATCTGTATGGCATATTAATGCCAGAGAAAGCTGATCTTTTAACAAACTTTCATCACCTGTCTTGGGAGGATTGTTCAGCGGCAACCTGCTCAACTTGGAAGCAAGATGACATGGAGCAACACAAGATCGATCCCCGGGTCCATGCTTGGAAACCTCTGGGTATTAAGTGTGTTATAATGATCCTATCCTATCCTGTCACCAGCATTTTAGTTGCACTGACCAGCTAGGCCTTCCTTTATTTCTACGCCTCCCTCATATCTCATACATCATAAAACTAACTCCTGCTGCAAACAGTTTTCAGATATGGTCTACCATCAACACCCTAAATTGTATGAATGTTTTGAAAAAGAATTAGAAAAAGAATTAGAATGATCACACCTGGCCAAACATTCTCAGTTATTCTCAGTCACTCACAGTCTTTGTGATCTGAGTGTCCACAAGCTTCTTTTGCACTTCTTTTTCTAGTTCTTCCATCTTCTGATTCAGGTATTCTTATTTACATCCTCATCTCCATGGAGATCCCCTCCCCCTGTGTCTCCTGGGACCCCTTGTGCATATGAATATTATTCCTTAACAAAGGTTGTTTCTGGAAATGTCATATGTTGAACCAACTAAAAAGACCAACATACAAAAGGCAACAATTCTGACTGTGTAAGTTTACCTCAGCCACTCTCTGCTCCTCCCTGCCCAAGGGTCCTCACAAGTATGCCAGGAATCACAACCTACCTTACCTTCTCAACAATCAGCAAAAGTCATTTACCTAAAGGGGGCTCTCCTGCACCTCCCATTCTGTCTTTTCCCACTTGTTTCACATCTCTTCTTTCTAACCCTCCTCAATGCCCTTATAAATGCCTAAACTTCCTCCCACCAACACTTGCTCTCCACAGGTGTTATGCTTACCTGTCCCCACTCCTCTCAGTAGTAGCTCCATAACTCCACCACCTGTGCTCTCACCTTGGCTGCTCCTCCTCTATCCCTGCTTATTCACTGCTTGCTCCCTGTCCTCCTTAGGATCGTTCAGCTCTGTGCTACTGATGTTTTCTTCCATTTTAATACTCCCCTTCATATCACCTTGGTTCTCCTGATATTTCCTGTTTGTACCTCTGTATTATCCTTCACTTCATTCTCTCCCCTCCTGATGTTCTTCATGCACTTCTATCCAGTATTCCTTCTCTCCCTCCTAATCAACTTCTATCACTGTCCTCTTCAATAACCACTCCTTGCTTGCCATATCCAAACTCCTACTCTGCAAATCACCACATGTACCCTCAGAACTCATTTTCACTTTTGTCATAGGAGCTGACCCTCATGTAGGGTGTGGATTGAATAGTTTAATCCTGCGCTTCAGCCTGAGTGGATGAAGTGATTGTATGACGTGTATGGGCATGCCCTGTGACTGTGAAGCTCTTTAGTATTTCAAAAAAGCCACCATCGTGTACCTCTTTCCAGAATTCTCTTCTGAGTGGATGGGATGCAGATGCCATTTGCTATACCTGCTTGTGGCGAGAGGGTATGACTACCATTGAGGTCATTCTGGTAGTTTCTTGTAAGCAACTAGATAGGTTAGGTGATGAGCATTTATTGTGAAGGTTAAGGAGACTGCAAAAACATGTGGTTTGATGGTAAGGTTTCTTCCATTGATTCTACTGATGGGAGTGGCTGCAGGAGTCTCCCTCTCCTTGATGCTTGAGGTTGTTCAGCAGACATCAGATTGCTTCTCTGGGGTTCCCAATCATGAGGGAAAGAAGCCTGGTTTCTGTATGGGTAATAGCCAGGCTTCCTTCTGTCATTTTGCTATTAAATAGGAAAAGGGTGCATATTCCCCATGACTGTCCCTTTGAAGGGTGAAAATCACAACTGTGGGGATGCTCATATCCTGCTCATTGTGTTAATTTCACTGAATCCATTTGTACATCTCATAGTCTGGTGCAGGAGTTTACACTATAAAAAAGTGGAATTTTGGGAAATGTAATCTTCCTCAGTGTGGTTTACAGATGGGTCCGGACAACATGACCTTATGTCAGGTTTTCTAGCATGCCTTCAGGCCTCAGGTAATGGATCTGCGTTTCTTCATGGCCCTACTCTCACCTTTGGCTTCTCTGACAGTGGCGTCCAAGTCCTTGTGCCTCTTGCTCTCATTAATTAGATTTTTCCTTTTTCTGAGGATAGAGGTTATCTTCGTCATGTATTTAGACATTCAGAGAAAAGTTAAGGAAAATCCCTACTGGATGCCACCATGTCCGCCCTTGTAAAATAGGAGTGGTACCTGGAGGTTTAACCCATGATCAAGCGGGAAAAGCCAGGGGCAGAAAAACCCACTTAGTTGGAAATTTGTAGCAAGGAATTCACATCAAGACTAATAAATAGCAGGGAAGTTGAGGCATGGAGCGAGAGAAGTTAAGCGGAAGTGCGTTCCTGGTGAACGAAGGGAACACAAAGAAGGAAGGCAGGCCAAAGGTAAACAAGGAATATGCAGAAGGTCAAGGCAAAAAGCAGAAAACTGTAAGGGAAGTGTCTGACCACTAGTAGGGGAGAGTTTGCAACACAGCAATTGTCTCTGGTATCTGCGAGTAAACTTGTTCACAAAAGCTTGACCACCAGATCAGATGAACACTAGACTATTTCAGAGCACTCGGTAGGGGCATGATGGCACAGTCTGCGAGAGCTTCAACTGTTGGCACAGAAACCATCGAAAACTGCTGACATCATGCCCACCCTTGTCGGGAGAACCCACGCTGCAAAGGATGGGAGGAATTAAATGCCCTGATTAAACCGGGCAAATTAACAAAGGATTGTTCCCAAAGAGAATAACCTATCCAGTCCACCAGGTATTGTAGCATGCTTCGAAAGCAGTAGGAATCTCAAATCAGAGAAGCTCTGTATTCCAGAGCACCACCCTTCAGGATTGGAGCTGAATGTGGCTTTGTGCGGCCTCTAACATGATTGGAAATATAGGGTTTAAATAAAAAGGCATGAAAGACAGGATATTTGCATTTCCAGCATAATGATAGTTGGAGCTTTAACGCCACAGGGTTGACCTTACACCAAATGAAAAAAGGGCCCAACTAATGCAGAAAAAGCTTAGAGGGATGGAGGTACTGGGATTGGTATTTGGTGGAAAGCCACACGTTGTTGCCAGACTTCCAATCAGAGACATCGGACCATTTCCAATCGGCAAATATCTTTGTCTTAAAACCAACAGAGTGGAAGTTGGGGTAGGCTTCTTTGTGATCTTGGTGATTATCTCCAACAGGCAGTCAAGTGTGGTCATGTTAGTGGTGTGGAGGTCAGTAGTTGGAAAAATTTAACAATGACATCCAAAGGAACGCAACAGGGGCTCTCTTTGTGGAGATGTGAACCATGTTGTTGTAGGATAATTTGGTGGTTGGGAGGAACTACACCCAGTTATCTTGTGTGGGCAAGGTAAAGCACCAAGATCTGATTTAATTGTTCCATCTGGACATTTGTTTGTGGATGGTACCCAGTCGATAAGGAACATTCAATGTTCAAGTTCTTGCAAAGGGTAGTCTAAAACCGTGATGTGTATTGTAATCCTCTGTCAATAATTAGGGAGTCCACGCATGATATAATATGATATGATATAATATGGCATTTATAACATTCCTGTACACAAGTGTTTCTTGAAGATGTAGATGAAAGTAGCCTTAAGAAATATCCTTGTCATCGCAGGCGCAATAGGAGTGTCTTGCCTTGCAATGGGGAGAAATGTGCTCATTTGCTGAAAGAGGTGATGATCACCACAATGGAAGTGCAACCCTCAGATGGTGGTAGATCTACCACGAAATGTGTGAAGATGGTATGTCACAGAGAAGTAGCTATCGGAGGTTGGAACCACTTCTGAAAGGATAAAGCAGTGGAACACTTTGCTTAAATGCAAACTAAGTAAGAAGAGGCATACGCATTAACATTCAGAACTACCAGTGGCTACCATAATGAAATCTGACAAGTTTGTATGTGGATAACTCCCATTATTATTATGTACTGAAGGGATTACCCCTACTGACGTCGGCTGGGAAAAGTATTGATCAATGATTAACATAGGGGTGCCAACGGCAAAACACTCAATATAGTTCTTTCTTTACATTCAAGCCTCATATAGAGTGCTTATCATTTAGAAACTCAGGCCTTTGCTGATGAGTGCACCAATTGTGTACTTATGTTGCTCCAGGAAACAAACAATAAACACCAAAACACAAACATTATGTATAGAAATAGTTTACTAAAAATGTTTTTAACTGAAATGCAACGATTCTTATGTTTTAAGCTGTGCTTATTAAGAAAAATGGTGCTCCTAAGACACAGAAGTAATAGAAAAAATGGAGTAATAAAAGGGGAATGAAGCCGGCAGTCACCCCTCGTGACTTTCAAATTAAAAAAGGAAAATACAAAATTCACGATTGTGTAAAAATCTTTTTTAGAGAACTGAAATACTACGGCCACACTGGTTTTCTCAAAAACGTTTTCAGACAACTCCAACAGTTGATGTTCAATTAATTATTTTCTATTCAATCACATTCAACTATGGAGGGTAATTTATTTTTATATATGCATTTTCTTAACGCAAAATAGGCTTTTTTTGCCCAGTAAATAACACATTTCATAAACAATTAAGTCCAGCAATTATATTCTTAAAACATGACACACTCTTACTGTCAGAGCGTGCTCATTTTCCACATTCAAAGTCCAATAGTAAGGATCAGTCTAGGGTCGATGTCTCTGTGTTGGCACTCAATAGGATCTGTTGGCGAGCACCTCTTCCTATAGGGCTTATGTAGAGATGTTTTGGCCTGCTGTAAGACTTGCCTCGCCTTTCTCAGGACGTCAGGTATATAGTGAACACTGCATGTGGAACATGTTCGGAAGGTCACATGGTGTCCACACCTTGTTGTCAGGATAATTGATGATGGTAATTTGTATGATTCTTTGGGGTGTGTAAGGAAGAAAAGAATGGCTCCCTCTCCTATATGTAGGGGCACCTGGAATACAGGACATATGTTACTGAGGCTGTATTGCTCTGTGTCCATTTTATAAGCTCCCCCCCCCAACAAAAAAACATCTCTTAATGTTCTCACCGGTGTCCAATGGGTCTTCTTCTCCACGCTGTTAGAAGAAACAGTGTTGCCGTGAGTCTGGCTGCAAGGGGGTGACATGGAGGGGTATTACACGTTATTACATGGTGTATGTTTTGCACATAGCTCCCATTAGGTCAAGCGAGTTTAATATCATGAACCCATGCAAGAATATTTTTTCTGTAGTTCAGCAGTGGGAACCACCACCAATGTACCTTAGAAATATAAGCCATCTACCGATTGAAAGCCAGGTATCGGTCCCAATCTTCAGTAGAGTGGTCTTGAATGGCTGCCATTACTGCTTGAAATCACAGTGTTGCGGTATACACTAAAGTTTTCCTCTCTAAGAATAATTTTGTCCTGACTAACACCACTGCAGGGGCTGTTGTGCTTTCATGACAGAGTGTCAGCAATTGCGGTTTTGTTTGCAGGCAAGTAGGTAAGGAAAAAATCACACTGTGAAATGAAATAGGCCCAGTGAACCTTGCAGCTGTTCCTGTACTGTTACAGAGAGATTATTGTGTGCTGTCCTGATTTGAAACTCATATTTAGCCACAAGAAGAAGAGGGCACTTGATTATGTTCTGCATTAAGACAATGGACCTAAGAGCAAGATTTCTAGGTGATAACATCACAGAGTATTCAAGCAAATCGGAAGAAGATTGGTGGCCAAGACTGTTAAAAGGTGAAAGAACCCAGTTGACTGTAGCTCTGACACAACTCGTGATTGAAGATTTTAAAAGACGTATTTCTAAGGATGCAATACGGCTAGAAAAGCTGCCAATTGATAAACTGGAATTAGTCAAGAGTTGAATGATGGATTTTTCTTTTTTTTTTTATTCTTTTCTGTTAACTGAAGCAAATGATTCAGAATGTTGGCAAACGGTTTTTTCTATTTTCATGTTTAACCATTGTATGCCAAATAAAAAAAATAAAACAAAAATGTATGTCTTTTATGTTCTGAGATGGAGGCCAGCCAGTTATACCTTTAACCTTCAGAGGACAGATGGATGAATAAGCGAGTGCAGGCCTGTCAAACATGTCCTTCATAGCATTGATGAATCCTTAATACTCATTCAGAAGGGGAGTGTCTGTGGTAACAAATGGTCTAGCCAATGATAGAATATTTCCAACAAGATTGGAAATAAAGTACGCTGCTGTCGCCCATGAAGTAGTGAAAGAAAGGGGTTTAAATGTGCTAGACAGGCTTCAACGAATTCCCGAAACCCTTTAGGGGATCTGTCATCTTCCCCTGTAGTAAGACCTCCTTATTCAGGATTCACGGGTGCAGGGTCTCTCATTGTGAGCAACTGTTCTCAGCTTTGGGGGTTTGGACTTTGGTGTCGAAATTTTGAACAGTGTTTGCAAATTCCTGTAACTGATCCTTGTCTGGGTCTCACTGAAATAGCAAATTCTCACCAGTGGAATCTGGTACACTGGTGCCCAAGTCGTTATAGCTCTTACCTTCTTAAATGCTTTCCTTTTCTGAGCATAGATGTTCTCTTCATCATGTGTTCATGCATTGAGAGAAAGGTAAGGATGATATCTACAGGACACCACTGTGTCTGCCCTGTTAAAACAGTGGGGAAACACCAGGGGCACCTGGAAAATCTCTCTGTGATCAAGAGGGAAAAGCCTCTGGCAGAAACACCCTCTCAGTTGGTAATTCATAGCGAGGCAGGAAGGTCAAGATGAATAAACGACAGTGAAGACCAGGCATGGAATGAGAGGAGGTCTAGATAGAAAGACAGCTGAGCGTTCAGAAAGAAAAAGAGAACCAAACAGAGAAAAGCAGGCCAAAGGCAAGCAAGCAAGAGGCAGAACAGGGGAAACTGCAAGGGAATCATTTCACCTCTAGTAGCAGAGAGTTTGTGACACAGCGATCGGCTCTGGACTCTGTTAGTACATGCGTGGCCCTGGACGCTTCAGCCACCATGACAGGCAAACAATAGACTGTTGCAGAGTGCTCAGCAGCAGCATGATGGCACGATCTGTTACTGCTTCCACCATTGTCACAGAAACCATTGGGAAGCACTGACACCTATTACGCCTGGACTGATACCTGACTCTCCTGAAAGCTCTCCACGTTTTTTCTCTGCTGCCTAGAGGAATTCTGGAAAGTGCAGTCACTGAATGTTGGGATTCCCAAAATAATTGAGGATGTTTATTTGGAATAGTATGGCGTCCTTTCGCCAACACCCGTTTTTACGACAGGTGTTTTGCCGCTGGAGTTTTTATGAAAAAACTCTTCATTATTTTTTTGGGGTGGACAAATAAAGGGTTGGGGGGAAGGGAAATGAAACAAAAATATTAAAATGAAGGGGGGCTTGGTGGGGGAACACCCAAAAATTAAAACAATTTAAATTTCGATTTGTTTTTTCCTAAAAACTCCAGCAGCAAAACACTCGTCGTAAAAACGGGTGTCGGCGAAATGACATGGAACCATTTGGAATATAACTTTACAGGTTGTAGATGTCTTGAGGGGCCTGGGGATGTAATTCAGATTTCTATGTGGAAATGACTGTGAGGTCACTACATTACAAATCCCCACTTTCCAACATATTTCTCACACTTCGTCTTCTCTCCTTTTTGGCAGCATCTAGAACAGGGGTCTGCAAGCTTTGGCTGTCCATATGTTTTGAACTAAAACTACAATCATCCCTAGCCAGTATAGTCAATGGTGAGGCTCATGGGAGTCATAGTTAAAAACATCTGTCGAGACATAATTTGCAGACCTATGATCCAGAAGATCTCGTACTTTGATGGGTTTTTTTTTGTTAAGATGTACGGTTAGTTTCATTGTTCTAGGCTTAATTTTGGTTTTCTCTCTTCCTCTGTGTCCAAATCTCTCAGGATAGATGGTGCAAATCTGTGTACACTTTAAACGTTTGGGGAAGTAGAGTTGAGTACTCACATTGGTTTGTGTTGATCAAACCATGGGCCTAAATTGGTAAAGTCTGTACCAATTATCACCCTCTGTCATATAGTGCTGGCATGAGGGTCACATTAAGAGGATATACCTCTTGATATTGTTGTAATAAGATTCAGAATCTAAGTAGACAAGTGTTGCTCCAGGCACACAACAAATGAGATCATAACATTTTATCTGTTTAGAGATGGTGTGACCAAGTCAGCATGAATGCACTCTGACAATCTATTATGACTGGTACGTCTCTCCCTCAGAAATACTTAAATCACAAAATGGTATTACTAATGTGTAATTGAATTATTAATATGAATACATGTTTGACTTCAAGTTCGGCCTAGATGAACATACGTGTTTTCTTCTCCTATTGCAGGATTTTTTCTATAGCTCTCTTTTATTAGGTCCACTCGCTCTGCATATGTTCCCCAGCATTAGGGCCTCCAACGTGGTTTTGCCATGAAGAGATTTTTGAAGTGTTTCAGGAAGTGGTTCTTTCTCTGTATAGGGCATGCCTTCAGGAATTAACTTAACAGATGGACTAGGATATGAGTGTCCAGGGTGATTAGCTTTGAAGGATTCCATTAGTGAGGGGTTGCTGTAATGACTCCAGAACTTCAACCAGTTAATGTAATATGTCTGATTGTTTGTATGATATGATATGATATTTTATTGGTATCGTGCTCATACACAAGTGTTTCAGTGCATGACAAGGCAAGGGAGGCAAGGAAGGGGTCAGTTTGGAACAAAACAACGATCTTACTAGGCCCAGTGACATTTAGAAAGGGCAAGTGCATGGGATTCTCAGTTGTAGAGCAATTTATTTGAGATCAGTTAGAAATTCCGTGATAATTGTGGGCCCATACAAATGGGAAAAAACCCTTTTTGACCAGACAATTGTTTATGCTTGTCTTTGAACTTTCTGTTTTGTTAAAATGCTAGCTTCTAGAGAATGGTCAACCTCGTCCTTGTTTTACAAACTGGGTGGTATTAAGGATGTGATCTCCATGCTCTTTAACACTTCTGCTGAGGAAATCCTCTGGCTATTTGCTTAAAAGGAGCAACGTTTGTGGTATCCTGTGGGTTATTTAAGCTCATGGTAGCCAATCATCCCAGTTATTACTGTATTTCTTTATTAACTCCTTCAATGTTTAAAAATATAGTTAAACTAATCCCTCAGGCTAGGGTTGGTATGTAGAAGTATACTGCGTTTTAATTCAAAGTTGGTTCATTTTCAAACATTAATCTAGATCATTGCTCTGTAGAACTTTCCTTTGGGTGGAAAACCCATTTGAAGTAAGGGACCAAATGTTTAAGAATGTGTGACATACTTAAATATTGCAGTTGTCCTAATATATCATTCCATATCTGTGAGAATGGGATGCCTATTGATGGAATACGTTGACGGGTTAGTCTAGGAAAATGTGCCAGTGAGGCCTTTTAGCAGAAATGACACATGGTGCAAAAGGGCCTCATTACAAATTTGGTGGTGCAGGAAAAGGTGGTGGTAATTCCATTACTGCCACTTTTCCCACACCACTAAACTACAAGTTTGCGGGTAGGGTGGCCTGATTTACCTTCAAACAAGATCTAGAGCAAAACCAGGCACCCAAACTGCTAAAAACAGCCGGTATTACTGGCACCGGTATTGCCTTTGCCACTAATGCCGGCAATCCCCCATGGAATCTTCTGGTACTCCATGGAATGGATATTTACTGTTATTCCTGCAAGATAAAGTGGCAGGAACAGTATTACCGTTTTGGTGGTATCCCACCCGATTTACCAGCGGGATACCACCAGACTTATAATGAGGCTTTGTCACTTATTTTACTTGCCCGACATAAAATGTTGTGCTAACTCCTATGGGGTGAGTTATTCATGGTAATCTGAGTAGGCTTATGTGAATTTGTCCATAGTGTCATGTGTGTTGAAGGACTTCTAGACATGTGAAAGGTGTCATGATAGTGTTGTGTTTAGTGAATGATCAGAATCATACAAGAGGTCTGCAGATTATACGAATCTGCATAGCTTCTTTTCTAAGGTTTAACGCTTACAGTGCAGTTGACTGCTGACCATGATTCCACATCTTTGCAGTGTCAGATATTACAATATTCGTATAACCAAGAGTGCTGTCTCACCATGGGTAAATACCAAGTCAGGCTTGTAGGCATTGAGTGTGGGTATGTTGGAGGTGTCAGTTGTAGTGTATTCTTGATTGGTGTGTCTTGTCCATATTGTTGTTAAGGGATGCGTTATCTTGCTATTAGTGGGTGGAAAAGATTTCTGTTTGACATTTCAGACTAAGTTTAATTTAATAGTACAGGTTGTTTTGGTGGAAGTTAGAGTGGTGGTTGTAGCTGATGGAGTAATGTTAGTGCATAATATGGAGGTTTGGTAGTTAGTGTGCATAACATATATGGGTGGATTGGGCATGTGCTAGTGAGTTTCCTCTTGGTCCAAGTGATTGCAAAACTCAACGCTAAAGGTGACGGCTGGTGTGGAGGGATGAATGTATGGCTCTCCTAATACAAAACATAATGGGCCTCTTTACATGTTTGCCGGTCCAGAAACAAGGGTGCCGGTAAGCTCACCGGCACCCTTGTTTCTGGACTGGCAAAGTACAAGTCTGCCTGCCGGAGCCGCTGTGCCCAACGGGTCTGACCCTGCCGGGCACAGCGGCTACGGTAGGCAGACTTGACACAGGAGCACCAGCACTGTTGCTCGGGATGCCAGTGCTCCTGCGTCCCCACTGCATAGAGTCCCATAGTGCTCTATGGGAATGGAGATTTACAAGATTTACCAATGTACCGGCGCCTGACTGCCCGGCTGACGGATTGACGGATGTCGAATAGCGTGATTGCACCGAGAAGTCAGGCGCTGGTATATTATTACCAGTCTGGCAGCAACCCACCGATAACACCAGCCGTGTTACCGCCAGACCCGTAATGAGGCCCAATGTGTCTGCTCATGTGAGGTCATGAGGGGATTTATTTTATTTTCATATTTGCAGACATAGCATTCTGTGGCCCCCAAGACTCTCCTAGGACTCCCATTAGTGTTTTTAAACATATGTTAATGGTTAATGTTGTTATTTATATTCATATGATATGTTTAATGTCAACATTACTTACCGGAATCACATTTCACATCTGGTTCTGTCTTGGCTGACGTTCTCTGGCTAGTAGCAACATCTCATCCTTGTGGGTTAGTCTGTGTTGTCAGCACTCTGAGGTGCACCTTCATGTCAATCTTGAAGGAGATATTTGCATGTTGCAAGTTTTAACATTTAAATGTTGATGTTCATAATGTTAATTTATTTGTTCTAGTTTTAGCATTTTTACTTACATCGGTTTATATATTACTATCAATCTAGTGATTATGAATGTGTTTTATTATATGTTTAAAGTAACCCAGGCTTTGATTAAGGGGCTAATAATTAAGTGGTGTTTTTCAAAGCTAATAATGGTATCTTAATCCCTTCCTTTGTTGTTGACTTTGCATCCTTTTCTGCTCCAGTGTGATGGATTTCAACAAGTTTGTGATGGTATGGCACATATGGGAAGGCGTTTTTATTTTTAGTATTATGTTTGCAACTAGCAGGCATTGACAATAGTTACCTCATGTTGTTATAAACATATCTCTTGCTTCTTACTAACAATATATTGATTTGTTTATTATGAGTCCAGTAATTGCATCATTGAGAATTTAATAGCTTTTTCACACATTGAAATGTAGGTAAATTCCCTAAAATGTACTTACTAAAGCAAGGGGTGCAGTGTGTCTTGTGCTGATTGTCTGGCATTTTGCAGGGGACGCTGTCTGCATTTGCAGTGTGGTGTGGTATGTGTGGTCCCATAACCTATTTAGAATGGCGAAATTACTCCAGCATTTGTGCTCTGTTTATAATTGTGTTCCACACAAAAAGGCTAGCACACCAACAATTGCATCTTGAGAGGTCTAATTCAGGACTGTCGTGTTGGTGGAGACATTTGCTTTTCTGCAGGTGTTCATGGCACGGATTGGTGAGAATTGACAATGATGTTAGATTAATCATGGAATGCAGGTATAGTAATGTTATAGTTGTGAATACTGTGTTCATTTTCACATATAATAAGATTACCAGTTCTTTGTTTTATTTGAATATATATTTTTTGTATTACTAGTTCATGTTTATATTGACATTTGCTGTGGTTTGTTTCTAGTAATATGCATTTTAATTAATTAGCAGTACATAATGTATAGCAGACGATTTTGTTAGAATCGGATACAGTCTAGTTTGTTGATCACAAAGGCATGTTATTTTTTAGCTTTACTTGCTTCGGTGGTGCTATTTTTTGTGGACGTTTTTATAGATGTTCTATTCTGAGTCCTTGCACATTCCTTTTTCTGGTGTTATTATTGAAAATAAATATAAGCGGTATCTGTTTACAGTTGACGTTATTGTTGATTGTGCAAACATGTTTTCAATTAGATGTGCAGCTTAACAGAAGCTGTTGCTTTGCTGCTTTCGGTCTTGTCCTGGGTCGTGATTTGCCGCCGGAAATGGGCCGTTGTGGTGATTCAGGGCTGTGCAGATATGGTGATTGTTTGAGGTTGTGAACCTGGTGATTCTGTAATTAGGTTGATATTAGGAATGTGAATAGAACATTATATGTTTGGTGAATTATAAGTCACATTTTTTGTTTCTCGTTGTCCTTTTTGGTGTAGAGCCAAATCAATATTAGGGTTGGGGTTGTCATTGTTGATGCTGTTGTTGCTGCTTCTGGGTCAAGATATGAAGAATTGTTGCTCACTGTTGGTCCAGGAAATGAAGATTGTGTTTGTATATGTCACAGATGCTGTGACCCTCTGACAGCTGTATCATGTAGGTTGGATGTGTATGGTGTTATGCACTATGTTCTGGTGAATTCTTAGTGCCAAAGGGCATGTCTTCAGAGCCTGGTGTTATTTATTCAATTGCATATTTATTATTATCCCGGTGGTATGAATGGGAGTGTGCATCATTGCAATGGATATCTGTGGACACGTTCAATGTGTAGTATGTTTTAGTAATGTGTGTTCATGTGAACCATGAGTGAGGTGTGATTTTTTTTAGTTGCTTGTGCAGTTTGATGAGTGTGGTAAGTTTGTGATTTGTATGTGCCACCTTGAGTAAACCCTTTGCCTTCATTCACATTGCTTTATATTTCCGTTCGGGCTATTCTTGATGGCTGTGGGACATGCAGTGTGACCCCCTTTGTTTTCTCTCACAGTACTATATGGTTTAGTTAGAGTTGTTCGTGCCATTTTACTGAGGGGAATGTGTGAGTATGCATGCTGGGGGACTCCCATTGCCTCGTTTGACAATATATACTTTCGTTCAAGGTTTCTCACATTATGTATTGTGTATTTGCATGCTAGGGATTTCTTTTCCCTATTATGTTAGTGCACATGAATTCAACTACCTGTGTCAGTTCACAATGTGTCCGAATATTCACGCGTGATGAGTGATTTTACAGCCATCTTGTGGAGACCCAAATGTTCTTGCTGTCCATTTTGGTGTACAGCAAAGACACTGATCTCCTACATATCACAAGTCTCAATTTGCATTATATCCTATTAGATTCTCAACGGTGTGTAACAACATACAGAAAGCCCAAGAACACGTTCCTGCAACAAGGATCACATCATGTCCGATATTGGCCACTTTAACATCTTCAGCAACGATGTGCAGTTTTTTGGCCCTGACATCGTCTATTTAGCCAACTATGGCAACTGTTTATTTTTTTAGAAGATGCCCAGCTTTTTGGGCCTTGTGTTCAATAGAACACCTTCTAATTCTATGTTTCTTGTTATGTTGACTGAATTATAATTATTGCTTCATGTGTGTCAATGTGTGTTTGAGTGTTTTCATCCATTCTGTCATGATAAGTTGTTTTTCAAGTCTGGGCCAATGCCACGTCCATAGACTGTAGAGAGGTGTCAATCTGAACCCACTTCACATGTATCAATAAATACATGCTTTTTGTATTTTAAAACGTACTTATGTTGGGTTTCACTGAACTGATTTTCAAACTTTACGTGCAACAACATTGAAAATCAAAACAGACTATTTTAGGAGATGCGTCCTGAAAACATGATTTCTGTGAGCATTTTGAAACCCCAATGGAAACTACAATTTGTTTCAGCATTGTTCTTGGACATCAAAAAATGAATGTATATTCACCATGTGTGACATGTATGTTGGGTTCTTGACGGATCAGTTGCAAATAGGGAGACTTAATCAGAATAACATAAACTCCACACAGAGAATTCATCACATGTCCATCCTTATAGTTTTATTTTACTCTTTGGGATTACACTGAAGTTCTCCCTGCTCCACTGCAAAGCTTAACATTTTGAGATGAAAGCACATCAAAGTATTTGAGTTGAGTAACGAATCCCAAAATATCAAAACTAGTGATGGTTGACTGAACTGATTCCAAAGCACCAGGCAAACACTGGCTGAGCGGCTCAGTGAAGGACCAAGGGATAAAGGACAGACTGAATGTAAGTCCTCACAGTACTGAGGATCCCATTCCAGTGGAAGCTCTGAAATAGCTGACGTGGCAGACAGATGGCAATGTTGAAGCAATCACCTTTGAGGGTCAACACATGCAAGTCAGTCTCTAGGGGATATTATTCCAGTTATTTGTATATGATGATGCTTCACCCAAAAATGTAGGCAAACATGTGGTAAATATTGTTGTTACGGTTTATTTGCATTTCCCTGTCCCCACAATTAAGCTACCGGCCTTACTTTTTCAGCCTGAGTTTGCAGGTTTCAGTAATTAAAAGGGCCCCTACAAGAAATGTTTAAATGAAGGACTTTGGCTCCATCTCCTGTTAAGTACTGCATTCCATCTGCATCTCCAAGGACCAGCAGGAGCTGTTTAACAGATGTACTGGCACCAGGGGTGGACTGGGAACCAAAAGAGGCCCTGGAAAAATGTTCAAAGTGGCCCCATATTACACATTTTCAGCAACCCCAACCCATTTACAATGCGAACATTTGGAAATAAAATAGGTTACCACACAAAAGAGGCCCATAGGGCAGATGGCTACAGGGAAATCTCCAGAGTTACCTATAATCCAGTCCAGTCCTGGCAACAATGGGGCAGGAGAAGGGATTAACCTCTTATATAGGCCTCTCTTCTCCACCACAGTGAATGTTCCTCTCCCCCTGTGTGACAACACCGGTGCCCTTTGCTGGCTCCTGTTTCCTTGCTTATCTCTCCCCTCATGTGCCTTTCTGCGGTCGCTCGGTCCCTGTTGGTATACTCGATCCCAGTGCATTCTCCTCTGCAATTATCTTCACTTATCATAGATTCCTGATCAAATCTCTGCTCCCCACTCTCACACTGTGCCATTTCGTCTTTATCTCAATTCATCTCCCTGCCTCATCCTCACCCGCACCATAACCTTGGTTCTTCTTTTCCTGTGCTTTCCTCCTGGCTTTAAACACTTACTCCAGTGACAGCTCTGTGTTCTGGCACCCCTTACCTTTTCTCTTATCTCCCAGACACGGCCTTCTATTTCACCCAACTCCGTAGTCCACCGGTCTCCTGTCCGACTCATTCTCCGCTATCCAGCCTCCCACCATTGCAATCAGTGGCATGCATCCAGAGCACAGGTTAGTGCTGCTTTACTTTGGACACCTTTAATGGCTCTTACTTAGATTTCTTTTCATCCTCTCCATTTTTTGGCCATGTGGCTAGTATTTCCCAATATCACAGTGACATTCTAGCCCACTATGGCTAGGCTGGATGGACAGTTCTCAGCTCTTTGACCCTCGTTAAGTGCCCATATGATTTGCCTCAGGCGCTTAATTTGGGAGCTGGCTGATAACACCCATTGCAGGTTTGGAACCTGTCAGCATCCGTAAGACATTATTGACTGTCAATAATCTCTATTAGTACCCGGTAAGAGTCAACCAGAAGGTAAAACACATTCTGATTGGCTCTCGCCGGGTCATTACCGGTGGGAATCCCTCAGCTAGGATTCCATGGCCATTGTTCCCGAAGGGGGGGCGTGCTGCCCCTCAGTTAATGAGGAGGCTCAAGGCGGGGCTATCCCCGCACCTAGCCTCCACACGGCTGAGAAGCTGCCATCGCCCCCCGCTGGGGACTCAAGTATGTTTTTTCCCTTTCCTCACCCCTCCCCACCCGTACCATCCCTCCCAGCCCCCCCACCAACCCCACTTACCTTCTGATTTCTCTTTTTCAGGAGTGAACGCGCTGGGAACACTTCTGTTCCCAGCCCATCCGCTCCCGAAGGCCGCCATGGAAGGGGAAAACGGACTTTGTTTTCCCTTTGCCGGCGGCCATTTTCGTCATCATTTTTTTTTCTTTTCCGTTCGGAAATGCTTCAGCGTTTCAGGACATAAAAAAATGCTTTTAATACCCCAGTCTTGTGGGCCGGGTTACTAATATCAATAGACCCCTCATGGCGGGGTCAATACCGAGTCTGGTAATGCCCCGGGCCTTCAATAAAGCCCTTGCTTTGCTCAGGCCTATAACTATGGGCCCCGAGGCATTACCTGACTCGGTAATGCCCCCGCCGCTCAGGGCATATTGCTTAATTATTGACCTCCTTGCACATATGTTGACTTCAGCAGAAGCCTAACAACTAACATTAAATACACTGTTTTGTTTTAGTTTACCACAAAGTGCTAATACCCTTATCAACTAGGATAATGCTCTTGCCCAAAATATTGCCCTCTGCTATGCCTGCGGCAATAACTTGGTGTTGGGCATTAACCCACAATAAAAACACCTCCCTGCTATACAGGGCTTAATGGTCATTTCAACCTACAGCAAGGACAAGACGTTTTTTTAATTCTAAGATTTTGTTTTTCTAATTCCACCTAAACCTCTAGACAATTTTTATTTCCTGTTTAACTTCATTGTTTATTATGCTTGACAGACCCTGTTGTGTAATTGCTGAAATTAGCGTGTCAGCGATGGAAGAAGTTAGGCTGGAAAAAAAGAGACTGATGATTCAGTCGGTTCTCATTTATACCAGACATCCAGGGAATTGCGCCATGGATCACAAAGAGCAAACTTTTATGGAACTGTGTTACATTTCTGTGGCATTTTGGGCATCACTGTTGATTAAAAAGTACAGCTTTCAGCTGAAAATGTAACCGCCATGGTGCACATAGCGGATACGAGGTACTGGAGCATGGCATACCAAAACACCCCCTCCCCCGCCCCCCTGTCACCACCACCAGCTTCACCATTATAACATGAACCGTCGTCCCGGGAGAATATCTCACCGGCAACGTGCTCGCCTTGGAAGCAAGACGACACGGAGCAACACAGGTTCGATCCCCGGGTCCGCGCTTGGAAACCTCTGGGTATTTAGGCGCATTATAAATACACAACTAAGACAAACAACTACGCAACTAAGATAAACAACTCCTGTAATGTGCCCCCGGGCTGTGTGAGAGCTTTAAAAATGCAAAATAAAAAATGAACACCGGGTTCGTGGAATTAAGGACGTTAATTTACCAGAATACAAGGGGGAGTGAAAATGACATCTTACACCTGATGACTTCACTGGAAGGGCCATCTGCTGCCCCTTGACCACCCCACCCACTCCTGATGACCCTACAGGAAGTGATGTGACAAAAGTAAAAGCGCCTAAAATATGTGTGCACAATTAACAGCAAATATATCTAAAGCAGAAAAAATGGTATTTTAGTTGGCAGCTAGATGTTAAATAAGATGCTATAGCGATATCCCATGAGTGCTGTCAAGATATGCCAAGGGCACACCTAGGGCACACCTAGGCGAGCAATCATACCATATGCTAGTCCTGCCACTGTGCCCGGTTACTATCAGGTTATGTCAGTTAAAACCTCAGATGCCAGTTATAGTCATAAAATGCTAAATACAGCTTCACTTGCCCAGCTGCTTTCATAATATGCTAAATGTAGCCTCAGGGAGTGCCAGTTTATAGTCATCTTTTACAGGGTACAGGGTACCCTCTCGTGCCTTGATGCTGTCATCATATGGCAAGTGTAGCCATATTTGCCTATGCAGCTGTGCTAGTGGGTCTACCATGGTTCAACATCACTAGCATAAGCAAGATAAAGGGCACCATAGGCAAACATTGTAAAAATGGCCTGGGCGTAAAGGGCGTGGAGTTGGTGGAGTTGATAGGAGTGTGTTTAGAGCGTGCATAATTTCAGTGATCTGGGGTGTGACAATGGTGAATTTAGCAATAAAGGGTTTAGTGTTTTTTATATTGAAAACTGAAATTAATCACTTCTCAGTGATCTATCTTTAGCCGTTAGGAGAATTGGTCCATTTGGGTAAAATTAATCTGACAATTTAGCCAAGTCTGGAACCTGGAATTGTATACACGGTGTGTGGGTAACTTAGTCTCCAATGTTATACAGCTATGCACATTACCTCCCATCCGTCCATGAAATGTGCATCAACATATATTAATGTCTTCATTGTCATCGATCAAGACTAGAACCATGGCTGTGTGTTTAATAAGGCTGATTTGCAGAGCACAAAATCACATGCTAAATGAACCCGACAACATAAAACATTAGGAAAAACTGTTGGTTGAAAGGAGACTGATTCATTCACTTGTTTTGTATCTAGTGCTTGCTACTGCTTCTTAGCACTGTAAAATCCCATTTTTCTGTTTTCCAACATAATAGTACTACATTTATCAACATTAGAAGGATGGGAGTTTGAGTCGGCCTTGCTGGCATTCAAGCTACAGCAAGAACAATGGTTAGCAGCAAGCATTCTTGAAAAGCTCCCTCCACCTGACAAAATGTATGAAAAGGGGACATTAAACAACACAAAGGTAAATGCTGTGCACATTTTGTGATAAAGGGACACTGACAGATTATTTTTTCTCAACATAAAATGTTAAACCGAATGTTTTCTTTTAAAAAAGCACCAAAAAAAACAACCCTCCTTTTTATGAATGTGAAAATGGGTGTAAGATTGCAGAGAGTCTCTGAAGGGCATAGCAAAAAGGGGAGTTAACACACAAAGGCTAACAGATCACAGGCTCGGAGGAGAGGGAGCACGATGTGAGCGAAATAGACCATGGGTGATGGCAGCTCAGGGCCTTGGGTCAATGTATTTCATTTCCATCTGCGCACTCCCCCTTTAATGCACATACGCTCCTTCTCATGCACTATCTTCCCTTTGCGTCCAGCCCCCTCTTCCTCACGTATCCCTTGCTTCCGCTCACGCAGCACCTGTCCCTCTCAAGACAGCCCTATCTTCATCACCTATAGCCCCCTCTCCATCTTGTGCACCATCCCCATCCTGCACCCTTGCTCTCCTGCTTGTGCCTTTGCTTGGACACAGCCTCTCACTCGATAGCACCCTGGCTCTGTCGTACCCTCGCACACTCTCACTCTTGCTTGCACACGGGTTCTCTTGAACCTTCATGGATGCACTATTTTTCTCACGCCTTGTCTTTCTCTCTTGCACCCTGGCTCTCTTGCACCTTTGCGCACACACCATCTTTTTTGCACCCTGGCTCTCTTCCACCTTCGTGCACACCCTCTTTTACTTGTGCCCCGTCTCCCTCTCTTGCACCCTGGCTCTATTGCACCTTTGCACACACATCTTCTTTGTTGCACCCTGGCTCTCTTCCACCTTCGTGCACACCCTCTTTTCCTTGCGCCCTGTCTTTCTCTCTTTCACCCTGGCTCTCTTGCACCTTTGCATACACACCCTCTTTGTTGCACCCTGGCTCTCTTCCACCTTAGTGCACACCCTCTTTTCCTTGTGCCCTGTCTTTCTCTCTTGCACCCTGGCTCTCTTGCACCTTTGCACACACACCATCTTTGTTGCACCCTGGCTCTCTTCCACCTTCATGCACACACTCTTTTCCTCACGCCCTGTCTTCCTCTCTTGCACCTTAGCTCTCTTGTACCTTTGCACACACACCCTCTCTGTTGCACCCTGGCTCTCTTCCACCTTCATGCACACACTCTTTTCCTTGTGCCCTGTCTTTCTCTCTTGCACCCTGGCTCTATTGCACCTTTGCACACACACCCTCTTTGTTGCACCCTGGCTCTCTTCCACCTTCGTGCACACCCTCGTTTCCTTGCACCCTGTCTTTCTCTCTTGCATCCTGGCTCTCTTGCACCTTTGCACACACACCCTCTTTGTTGCACCCTGGCTCTCTTCCACCTTCGTGCACACCCTCTTTTCCTTGCCCACTGTCTTTCTCTATCTTGCAACCTGGCTCTCTTGTATCTTTGCACATACACCCTCTTTGTTGCACCCTGGCTCTCTTCCACCTTCATGCACACACTATTTTTCTCACGCCCTGTCTTTCTCTCTTGCACCTTGGCTCTCTTGCACCTTTGCACACACACCCTCTTTGTTGCACCCTGGCTCTCTTGCACCTTCGTGGACACACTCTTTTCCTTGCACCCTGTCTTTCTCTCTTGCTCCCTGGCTCTCTTGCACATTTGTCTCACACCCTCTTTGTTGCACCTGGCTCTCCTCTACCTTCATGCACATCCTCTGTTCCTTGCGCCCTGTCTTTCTCTCTTGCACCCTGGCTCTCTTGCACCTTTGCACACACACCCTCTTTGTTGGCCCCTGGCTCTCTTGCACCTTCGTGGACACACTCTTTTCCTTGCGTCCTGTCTTTCTCTCTTGCTACCTGGCTCTCTTGCACCTTAGCACACACCCTTTTTGCTGCACCCTGGCTCTCTACCACCTTTATGCACACACTTTTTTGCACACACTCTTTTTCTCACACCCTGTCTTTCTCTCTTGCACCTTGGCTCTCTTGCACCTTTGCACACACATCCTCTTTGTTGCACCCTGGCTCTCTCCCACCTTCGTGCACCCTCTTTTTCTCGCACACTGCCCCCCTCTCTCTTGCACCCTGGCTCACTACCGCATCATCGACTCCATGAACGACGTGCAACCAAAATCCTGCAAAAATACCGTTTTATGGCACAAAATGACCCATTCCATGATGCATCGCCAACAAGCCATGAGAAAGTCACTTAAGCAAACAGAATTGAACACTCACTGAGAATATGCAGACATGCACAACTCCTAAAGTAATAATAGTTCTGAAGATAGAAATCTAGATTGAGGAACACGCTTCATTTCCCTGTGCCCCTGGATGCAGCGCGCCCTGCTGCATGTGTTACTTGTGGCTCCCACTTTGTACAAGTCATTTTGAAAAGGGGGAACTGGAGAGCACTCAGAGTGTCACAGCCACTGTGATCCATTTCAGGCCAACACATGGTGCGCTACTTTGACAGTTACCCCTACACGGTACATCCCCCTAGTCTTGTACACAGCTAAACGTTATTTACATGGCTGAGCAACATAAAGAGGGCCCTAATTTGCGCAAGCGAGGACTAGGTGATGCACGTTCGGCGTTATGGACTTCTGGAAAGATTGGCAACGTGCGTGAGTTCCAGTGATCGACCGTTCTGAAGATTAGCCCAAAATAAAAAAATAAAAACTTTTTCTAATAGTAATCGCACCTGAAATGGCAGCGCTTAATGTCGCTTACTGCTCCCCTCCCTCGTGGGCTGGCGGGCGGGCCATGCAACACTCACCAGCAGCAGAGGCACTGAGTCAGCACTGAGGTCAGGTCGGCCCGGACTGCGCTGCACCTGCTCATGTGATCCGAGCGCAGCAGAGGGCACGTGCAGTCGATTCCCCTCACAAAGGGACAGGCGCAAGCCACAGGGCAGAAAAGAAATGCTGCAGCCAGTGGATAGCGAACTATTCAGGCTGGCCTGGATGTTCATTCCCAGTCATTTATTTATGTATCCTTCCCCCAAAAGAGGCCCTATGAACCCAAGGCCCACCGGGGAAAGTCCCGGTGTCCCGGTAGGCCAGTCCAGGACTGACTGGCACGTAGTGCACAAGGAGACAGCGGCTGCAGGATATGAGGCTAGATATTACTGATGATAATGAGGAGGACCTGGGTTTGGGGCCGGACATCTCCATGGGAATTGGGGAGTTAGAAAGGAGGGTCTTCCCAGCCAGGAAGATCATAGGTGCTCCTAAAGGCATATAGCTACTGAAAGTCAAATTGGAAGGATTGACAGTTTAATTCCATCTTTTCCCATGCCTATACAATGGAAAGGGTGGTGAAAACCACCCTAGAGCCCTCCTCATTGTCTCCTTTGTGATCTGTGGGGATGAGTGATGAACAAACCCTTTACAATTACTACATTATTTTGGTGCAGTGACAGTAAGTCAAGGAAAGGGTAATATGTGAGCTCAATCAATGCACAAATGTTACTTTCTTTTGCTTATGGGCGGAATGTTAGGACAAGCATGCATTACAGTTTCATCATGATAAGGCAGATCATTTCTGGCAAACTAATAAGTATTATGTTATAGTAAATCAGTGTTGTCAGACTACCCAGAATGAAATTAGTAGTCCTTTGCCTGTAAGAAAAAAATCAATCTTTGAAAGAAGACAACGGTAAGGACATCTCAGGCACTGGGGATACATCTTGTCAGATAGTTCTAATTGGGCTGAACATTGCTCAAATTCTTGGAGACAAATCTATAAAACAATGGTAAAATATGTTTAATCCTCAAGCTATGATCTCAGCAATGACTGAGGATGTCGTAAACCTAGTATAATCATTGATACCAACTTTGCTGGTTGTAGCTGGAGATCCAGTACAAGCATTTGACGATCATAATCATTATCTGTGTCAGTTGTGGAATCTGTTTTTGGGCTGAAGGGTGTATGTACCCTCTTAATTACCTGGTTTGAAGTTACATCAAATGGAGCCCTTCAGTCTAGCTTGTACACTAGTTCATCGAAAGAAAATGTGGTTTATATGACCTTCGATTCAGTAAACATAAACATCCTGAAATTGCAGATAAGCACTTGAGAGGATTATATATGGATACTAGGAACATTGTCATTACAGATGTTTAGAAACCATTAACTCTGAGTCAAGAGATGCTTTAAGGAATAAAGCCCTGGCATGGCTACACCTGAGAATAGGATGAGGTTGCATAATAACTAGTGATGTAAAGGTCATCCAGAGAGTTCAGATAGACGCCTGATGTTCTCAGGCCAAAAGAGACTGCATAATCGTGAGCTGTGGAAGAACCATCCTCCCTCTTTTTCTAAGTTATACAAAAATATGTCAAATACTTCCACTAAATTGAGACTAGTGCTTGGCAATGTTGTGAATATGTAGATGCTATGCTGATGATGGTGTCTTTAATATATATCCTATTGCCCCTGTGGTGACTTCTGTTTTTTATTTTATTTCTTACTGTTTTTTAAGGGTTGTTTAGTTATGCAGGTTTGTTTTAATGTTCTATGATTTTGTTTGTATTATTTTGTGTGTGTTTATATTTGATTTATTTATTCCTGGTATTGTTCTTTTTATTTTTGTCGGCACCCATTCTGTCATGATAAGTAGAGGCTAGATTTGGCACTATATACATAATAAAACTAAACTAAACTAAACTGCAACTCTTGGTGTGTCCCATCATTCCATGAGGAAGGTCACTTCCTTTATCCACTGACAGGTCTTCAAATAGGTTCTCTGAATTCGTCTACCACACCAGCATTTGGAGGGCCAATCCTGTGCCTATTCTCCTGTCAAGTCCAACTCCCTGAAAACGTCTGTCATTTTAAGCAAATTCCAAGCAAATCTCATTGCCTGAAAGGACTCCTGAATACGCATCCTCATAAACTTAGTGAGCAAACAATAGAGGCCTGACCTGAGGTGTGACTCACAAAACGAGAACTTTCCAAGACAAATAAAAAGGCAAGTAAAGGGAGAACAAGATAAAAGGGTGACCTCATCAGCACTCATCACAACCAAGGGGGTTAGTAGATGCTGCAAATGTGTTTACACAAACCAGTGTTTGAGCCAGAAGCAATTGTAGAATGAAACCCGAGGTCTGCAAAGCTCACCACAGAATGGCTGTTTTATATCTATATGCTCACCCATGAATGAACAATGTTCTTCCCACAAAGACTTTAAATAAAATAAACAATGTCAATGTGATAGTATCTGATGACAGAGGGCCGCCTGCTTATTATCCATTTGACACAGTGCACTGATCCCACACAGAAGCCTAAAGCATGTTCAAAATAACAGCCCTGCTAAAGCACATGTGTGAACTCGTAATCCCGAGACACCACATTGGCCTCTGCTTCGTCCCTGCTCCATCTGGAGTCAAATTGTACATCACACGCCAGTGGAAATATCTGAGCTCTATTGCACACCAGGAGTGTTTAAAATTCAGTCAGTTATCTATCATTAATGCAAACACATTTGTAGGTTTGGGTGTGGGACGTTATGACCACCCCTGGCAGAGAGGGTGCTAATAAATTTGAATACATAGTGGTATCTATAAGGGGATGTCATGGACCCCTGCACACTGGTAAAGGCTGGGTATACCAGTCAATGATTTAGGACAAGTTGACTAGATTGAAGAAGTATGTATTAAAGTATAAATAGCACAAATAGTAGTACAATCATATATGTACATTAAATATAGAATTATATATGATAACTTTATCGTCTGCTCAAAATTAATCATAATCACAATTCATACAGTGTTCAATTTTGCAGAGACAATAACGTTGTATGCGTTTCGGGAGTCCATTCCCTTCTTCAGGGTCTGTCTCTTACATCTATGAATATGACAACATCAGTAACTAAGATCATTGTAACATCAGAGTAAATTCTAATTAAGGATAATCAATTATGAATGTATTCATTTCGGACATATGTCATATGCAAAAAGAAATGTGTTGACTAGTATACAAAATCCATTCAGCAGTTAAAATATCCAAACTGAGCGAAATAATGTTGTGAATATGTAATTATATGTAAATCTGGGTAATGTCCTGAAAAGTATAAGGGGGAGTTATCCCAAGTCCAAAGTATTGCAGAGAATGGTTCTGGTGTTTCATTGCCAAAAATACCATTTTTGATAAGCATAAAATGTCAGGCAAAACTGACAATGGTCAAAATCATTACGGCACAGGCATTGTTGTTCGCTTCAAAATAGTTTGACATTCAAATTTCTTGTCAGATGCATGAGAAGAGCATCACATGTAGTGATGCCATTGCGTTACAGCACAATGGTGGCATAGCATTAGATATTACGTAGAGTAACATAAAAAAGGAATTACAATACGGTAACAGAGCAATTTACATGCATAGTGGGCAAAATAAATCAGTATACTGACAATGTTAAAACGTGAGATCAAATACACTGATGTAATAAGGATTTTTTTATGAATTCGAAAAATATTAAATTAGATAATAATGAAATAGGAAAACATTAGAAAACTAGCTAAAAAGTTGAATATTTAGAGAACAAATAAAAATACAAATAAGTCAGTCCATGATCATCTCATTAGATATGTGTCTAATTCATAAAAAAGCTTATTACAGAAGTTTATTTGAACTTACTTCTTTTCATTTCTTCAATATAGTGACACATTCTCCTCACTATGCATGTAACGTGCTCTGTTATGTTATTGAAATTCCTTTTTTATGTTACTCTGCATAACGTATAATGCTATGACGTCACCAGGCTGTTACATGATGACTTCACTACATTTCATGCCCTTCTTGTGCATCTGAAAAGATATTTGTGTAAGTGACTCCAATCAAGCAATCCCATTAAGTCAGTGCCTTGTCTGGGATGCCCAAGGGAAGCCCTTATTTATGTATTTTTATGGCAAGTTGTAATCTGGATGATGAACCCTTGTATAACACCCCTCTCCTAGAATCCCCCTGACCCCACTGAGCCAAGAAGTAGATTTGTTTTGCAAATTTAAAAGGTTTACTTGAAAAATTAAACACTATATATGTATCACACTTCTATAAATAAATTGATAATGGATAGCACACTTGTGAATATGAGCAGTAATCAGCAATAGGTAATCCTACAGTAGCACAGTTCTTGGTTACTTATGAATAGGAAAATAAGGATAAGGTGGCAGAGAATGCTTTATATGGTTCAAGGAAAGGCAAGGTGAAACAGAATACAACACAGAAATAACCTTGATATGATTTCAACCAAAAGATAATATGATCACTTTTTCTTGAACAATTCACTTCCCCCCATGCAATGTAAGGAGATAAAAAGGAGAGCATACAGTTCTCAGGAATGCAAACAATATAATTCAATTCCCCCCTAGCAAGCTTAGAGGAAAACAGGTAGTATTTTGAAACACAGGCCCAAAATGCTTTGAATGTGATGACAATGAAGTGACAAATGTGCTAAAAATGCTTTTAATTCCGTCTAGAGGTTCAGGGTGGGTGATATCAGATCAGGCTCACTTTAGCAATGCTCTATGAGTAACTAGCAGGTTAAAACGAATTTTAGCAAAGGAAAGCAAGGAGCTGCTGATTTTTACACGTGGCTGAAATTGTGCAAAATGTCAAATCGCGGGAAATTTAATCGCGTGCGTCGAGCGTAATTACGGAGGCCCTATAAGGAGTAGCAAGTCGGTTCTAGGTTTCTTGGAATTTCGCTCCTAGCACAAACGGTTCCGGAGATACGGGCGATTTTGTGAAGGTAGTTTTTCGGATTTTAAATTTAAAAGTTCAAAATGACAGGTGAGAGTTTTCAGCTTTAAAAAGGACAGAATGACACACACGATTCCTATGAGGTAGTTCTAAATAGGTTAAAATAGTTTTAATTAGATTATTTTAAACTAAGAGATTAGTCTGGCACAGTCCTAGAGTACTCACACTATCTTTTGGACAGGAATGGCTTTGTCACCGATCGGGTCAGGATTGACTGGACTTCTGCTAGCGGTTCTTCACAGCGGTCTGGTCTATGGTTCTGCTCTCAGCACTGCACAGTTCTGGTCTCTCTGGATCTCTGATCTCTCTGGTCTCTCTGGATCTCTGGTCTCTGGAGGTTGATGGATTTGAAGTCTGGAGTCTCCCGGCAAAGCGTCCCGCAAGAAAGTGGAAAGTGAATGTGTCTACCTGTCCTGCACTGTCTGCTTTTATGTGTTTAGAAAGTGGGTGTGTGCGTGGCATAACTGAGCCTGCCCCTCTCTACTTGTCATTGGCCCAATTCTCCCCTCTCCCATGATTGGGGGAAGGAAATGTGAGTCAGAGTGATGCTGTAGGTTTTATGGTCCGAGGATCCTTCCCCTGTAAAATTGCACACAAATCTATATTTGATCCAAACACACATTTATCTATGTACCATTTTTCTAATATTAAAGGTCCAGTTAACATATTTTCTGTAGTACCAAACCATCCGATCCCTGTCTTTGTACGATGTTGTGTCCACTTTTGACAGAATTCTGCCCCTTTTCATCCAGATAACGACCTTTAAACCTTTCCAGATTTGACACAACTGTACACCCCCCTTCTACACATATTCCAGTCAATTTTCATTTGTCTAGCTTAAACACAGTGTCTGCAATATCAATAAATAGCGGGGTTCTGCCTCAGAACATGGTACAGAGTCCTAACGCCTTTTAAAATGTGCACGGAAAAACCCCAAGAATAATGATATTATTTATATAATTTTGACCAGTCCGCACTATGAGTTATCTATCATTTTAAAATTATGCCCTGGTCAAAAAGGGGTGTGTCTTCCCACATCACATGGTGGAATAACCAGTTTATCCACTTCCCCCAAGCTCAGCTGGCTCTCACAGGCACTGCCCCTCCCAGTTTCTCCCAAGAGGAAGCCATCTACGACCCCCCCAATATAACATTTGCCTGAGCCCAGGACAGGGCTTTGTTCAACCTCTTGCAGTCTGCAGGTATCCCTCCCTTAATTCAATCAGAGAGGTGTGATCTCCTTTTGGAGTGGGCAGCTGGATGCAGCCAGGCCTGGGAAGAGTTGTTGAGCTAGTTCAACTCCTGTCGGGGGTAGTTGTCAGAATTCAATTTCTTTAAGCCAAGCTTCAGCTAAATGTCCTGTTTGTTCCCAGTTTAAACCAAACTTACAATTTTTACACATGCAGCTAGAATGCTGATTCTAAGTTCAAAACCATGACATTTAACAGTTGCAAACTATGTGACACTCAAAAGTAGGTCACTCATTTAATTTAAACATTTTGATTTTAGTGGTTTTAGTCCAATTTCACTTAAGCTGCTGACATCCACTGCTCAGCCAGTTTTGTTATAAACATTGTTTTGGGCTCTTCATCTTCCCAGATTTTGTATGCACACAAGAATACATTCTGCCAAATGTCTGCTGGTGTTCATTGAGATTTTTGAATATCTTGTGATGTTTAAAATAGGCATTTTGAGCTTGCATTCAGGGAAACAAAGGTGATTTTAAAGCGCTTTTAAGCTAACAGACCTGTTATTTTTCCTTTGACACCACCTTTCACCCCTGGTGCTTCCGGTCCATCATGCTGGCACTGGTGGGTGGCAGGTTAGACAACCATTTTGGTGTGCGCACAACCGCGTGGTTTTCCTGGTTCTGGGATGGAATGATGGGCGTCGACAGCTCGTCCCCACATCCACCCAGTCTATTGATCTAGTTTGGTTCTGGGATAGAATGATGGGTGGCGACAGCTCATCCCCACATCTACCCCGTCTAATAATTCAACATGGGTCAAAACCCTTGACATTTGAATGTCAAACCATTTTGTAGCAAACATGTCTGCCTGCACCATAATGCTTCTGACCGGGGTCAGTTTTTACATTATTCTATGTAACGTCTGACGCTAAGTATATCATTGTGCTGTAATGTGATGATGCCGTTTTATTTCACATGATTGTCACGCTTCGGAAAAAATATTCTAATGTCTAACAATTTTGTAGTGAACAACGCTGCCCACGCCATCATGTTTTTGACCGTTATTAGTTTTGCATACAGTGTTACTTTCCAGGTGAGCTACTCAGACTTTACGCTTATCAAAAGCATGATTTTTGGGAATTAAACATTAGAACAATGTATTGCAATACTTTAGGCTTTAGATAATTGGTACTTACATTTTTCAGGTCATCTCCCATATTTACAGATACCCCTCAGTTTGAGGTAAAAATCCAACTCTTTTCTCACTTATATGATTGTTCTGCACAATATAATTCCCCTTTTATTTTTATTGAACAACTATATTATGTTTAGGCTAACCCCTTTTTTTTTTTCTTTTTGGTTATTGGGGCAGGTATTGGTACTTTCAATGTACAGACGTATTTCGCTCAGGGGTACCTTGGAAGAACGTCCATTAACTCCATGAGGTAGTCACAACTTTATTTCATTTTATTTGGATATTTTCTGTCTGATTCATGGAATTATTTGTGGGAAAAAAGCAGATTTGCGCGCCTTTCTGTCCGAAAGTACCCATACTTCAAACAGGGATTTTCGAGCATAAAGGCGCGCAAATCTGCGTTTTTCACGCAAATAATTGCATGAATCAGGCTGCTGAGTGGATTTTGTATAATTGTCATGGAATTTCTTTTTCCATATGACATATGTTAGAATTGAATACTTTCACAATTGATTATTAGAATTTACTCTGAGTTCTGCTAATATACTTTTCAATTATCTAAGTCACTAGTGTTGTTATATTGATTGAATCAAGAGACAGCTCCTGGAGAATGGAATGGACTTTCAAAACGCTTTATTGTCATCGCGGATTGAAAAATGCATACATTTATATTATGAAAAATTTTGATTAGACGATAAGGTAAAAGTATTTAGTTGAATATATATGATTGTACTCTTCATTTTTGTTGTTTATACTTTAATACATACTGCTTCAAGACATACAACTTGTCTTTAATTATTGACTGGAGTATCCAGACTTTTATGGAGTGCAGGGTACAGGGGTATCTCCTAACAGATACCCAATCGCACAATGGTGTCAGTGGCAGCAAGAAAACTTCACAGAACATGTAGATCCGCACTTGCTTGAATCACTCAATTGTCAAAAGGGAAAATAATAAATCGTAAACACTGATTCACAAACACAAAAACTTAAAAGACCCTATGGGTCCCACATGTAAATTAAGTATTGGCCAAATACTTTTTAAAAACCTCACAGAGGGAAAACGTGGAATTACAATGAATTTACCAAATAATCAATATTGCCCAGGAAACTGGAAACATCTCTTTCACTTTTTACATATCCCAACATTCAAAAATATAAAGTACAAATGGAAACTTCTATTCAACACAAACAATTCAAAACGTGATCTAGTTAAATCTGCCTGGGGACTAGCTAGTTCTGAAGGTCAAGCTCCTAAAAATTGTCATTAAATAGAAATGCAAATAATAGGGCCCGTCTGCCTTGCCATAACGTTCTCATGAACCTCCAATTAATCTTGCAAACTTCCATGTATCAACAAATTGCTGAAACCTTTGTGGTTCAGTGTTCATTGAAAATGTGTTTTCAATCCCCTATTATAAGATGTGCTCTGTGTGTACATTACATTTCCATACATAAAAAGACGTTTCAAACAGGTTTTAGCACTGATAGAATTTCGAAAGCATTTTGATAATATGAACATGTAAATGATTCACTAACGTCATAAAGTGCTCAGGGGGCTGGACACATGTCAGAATCTTGACATCCTACTATTAAGGAGACTATAATGCTTTGCAATTGTAAAAACATGCCATTATCCTGTTTCTACGTTCTGAACCTCATCCAAAATGTGGTTTACACCCTCTTTTGTAATTGTCGTATTAAACAGTGGGAAGGTTTGAATTCAGATTGCCTAGAATTATGCCTTGGGCAGAAGTGCATTGGTGCTCTGTGAAATGCTTTCCTAGCGAGACATCTTGTGCAAATTCTACCTTTTCCATAGTGGAGCACACCCCCTTTGCTTGCACCCACACAATATTGAGCATAAGGCACAAAGGTACTTTTAGGCATTGTAACAGTACACTTTAGGTGATTACCTTCCACACAATAATGGAGTTGTTAACCCTCTTTTGGAATTCACAAATGAATTAAAAGCACTCCCCTATGCCTCTTAGCAAAAGTAAATGAAGGAAGAAGATTGCATGAGAGTAGTGCTGACCCTTTTATAAATATTCTTTAGGTATAACAGGCACTGCTAACCCACTTGCATTTCTAAACTCCAAGCAGGGTTAAAGGTGTTTTTTTTCTTATTTTTACAACTTGCAGTGACAGGTTGGGCCCTGGGAGCCAAGACACCAAGGTATGCAAGTGGTAGGGCCAGGGCAAAAATCAGGCATTTAAAAGATTATCTGGCCGGTTTTGGCAAATAAGTCTCATGTCCCTTGAACCCTGAGCCCAACACTAACACCAATGGCATAGGTTTTTACATTATAACCTTTGTTAAATTCAAAGTTGTTAATAAGTTATACTCGATTTTACTGAAAATCAAATTGTTCGTATACATTGCATCACCTCAGATGTGGCATTCTTCCAGGCGATAGATAATCTTACTCTTTATGACGCACAAGGAGCCTGATTTACAAAGCGTTTTTCAACGGGACTTTCCCATTCAAAAAGGCTTTCGTAAATCAGGCCCTTCTCCACGCCGAGTGTTATCTTGTACACTGTCGTATCATGCATTGCGTTTCCCAAATTCCATTGCTGGGTATTTGTGTATAACAGTAGCAGGGGTGGACTGGGAACCAAAAGAGGCCCTGGAAAAATGTTCAAAGTGGCCCCATATTACACATTTTCAGCAACCCCAACCCATTTACAATGCGAACATTTGGAAATAAAATAGGTTACCACACAAAAGAGGCCCATAGGGCAGATGGCTACAGGGAAATCTCCAGAGTTACCTATAATCCAGTCCAGTCCTGGCAACAATGGGGCAGGAGAAGGGATTAACCTCTTATATAGGCCTCTCTTCTCCACCACAGTGAATGTTCCTCTCCCCCTGTGTGACAACACCGGTGCCCTTTGCTGGCTCCTGTTTCCTTGCTTATCTCTCCCCTCATGTGCCTTTCTGCGGTCGCTCGGTCCCTGTTGGTATACTCGATCCCAGTGCATTCTCCTCTGCAATTATCTTCACTTATCATAGATTCCTGATCAAATCTCTGCTCCCCACTCTCACACTGTGCCATTTCGTCTTTATCTCAATTCATCTCCCTGCCTCATCCTCACCCGCACCATAACCTTGGTTCTTCTTTTCCTGTGCTTTCCTCCTGGCTTTAAACACTTACTCCAGTGACAGCTCTGTGTTCTGGCACCCCTTACCTTTTCTCTTATCTCCCAGACACGGCCTTCTATTTCACCCAACTCCGTAGTCCACCGGTCTCCTGTCCGACTCATTCTCCGCTATCCAGCCTCCCACCATTGCAATCAGTGGCATGCATCCAGAGCACAGGTTAGTGCTGCTTTACTTTGGACACCTTTAATGGCTCTTACTTAGATTTCTTTTCATCCTCTCCATTTTTTGGCCATGTGGCTAGTATTTCCCAATATCACAGTGACATTCTAGCCCACTATGGCTAGGCTGGATGGACAGTTCTCAGCTCTTTGACCCTCGTTAAGTGCCCATATGATTTGCCTCAGGCGCTTAATTTGGGAGCTGGCTGATAACACCCATTGCAGGTTTGGAACCTGTCAGCATCCGTAAGACATTATTGACTGTCAATAATCTCTATTAGTACCCGGTAAGAGTCAACCAGAAGGTAAAACACATTCTGATTGGCTCTCGCCGGGTCATTACCGGTGGGAATCCCTCAGCTAGGATTCCATGGCCATTGTTCCCGAAGGGGGGGCGTGCTGCCCCTCAGTTAATGAGGAGGCTCAAGGCGGGGCTATCCCCGCACCTAGCCTCCACACGGCTGAGAAGCTGCCATCGCCCCCCGCTGGGGACTCAAGTATGTTTTTTCCCTTTCCTCACCCCTCCCCACCCGTACCATCCCTCCCAGCCCCCCCACCAACCCCACTTACCTTCTGATTTCTCTTTTTCAGGAGTGAACGCGCTGGGAACACTTCTGTTCCCAGCCCATCCGCTCCCGAAGGCCGCCATGGAAGGGGAAAACGGACTTTGTTTTCCCTTTGCCGGCGGCCATTTTCGTCATCATTTTTTTTTCTTTTCCGTTCGGAAATGCTTCAGCGTTTCAGGACATAAAAAAATGCTTTTAATACCCCAGTCTTGTGGGCCGGGTTACTAATATCAATAGACCCCTCATGGCGGGGTCAATACCGAGTCTGGTAATGCCCCGGGCCTTCAATAAAGCCCTTGCTTTGCTCAGGCCTATAACTATGGGCCCCGAGGCATTACCTGACTCGGTAATGCCCCCGCCGCTCAGGGCATATTGCTTAATTATTGACCTCCTTGCACATATGTTGACTTCAGCAGAAGCCTAACAACTAACATTAAATACACTGTTTTGTTTTAGTTTACCACAAAGTGCTAATACCCTTATCAACTAGGATAATGCTCTTGCCCAAAATATTGCCCTCTGCTATGCCTGCGGCAATAACTTGGTGTTGGGCATTAACCCACAATAAAAACACCTCCCTGCTATACAGGGCTTAATGGTCATTTCAACCTACAGCAAGGACAAGACGTTTTTTTAATTCTAAGATTTTGTTTTTCTAATTCCACCTAAACCTCTAGACAATTTTTATTTCCTGTTTAACTTCATTGTTTATTATGCTTGACAGACCCTGTTGTGTAATTGCTGAAATTAGCGTGTCAGCGATGGAAGAAGTTAGGCTGGAAAAAAAGAGACTGATGATTCAGTCGGTTCTCATTTATACCAGACATCCAGGGAATTGCGCCATGGATCACAAAGAGCAAACTTTTATGGAACTGTGTTACATTTCTGTGGCATTTTGGGCATCACTGTTGATTAAAAAGTACAGCTTTCAGCTGAAAATGTAACCGCCATGGTGCACATAGCGGATACGAGGTACTGGAGCATGGCATACCAAAACACCCCCTCCCCCGCCCCCCTGTCACCACCACCAGCTTCACCATTATAACATGAACCGTCGTCCCGGGAGAATATCTCACCGGCAACGTGCTCGCCTTGGAAGCAAGACGACACGGAGCAACACAGGTTCGATCCCCGGGTCCGCGCTTGGAAACCTCTGGGTATTTAGGCGCATTATAAATACACAACTAAGACAAACAACTACGCAACTAAGATAAACAACTCCTGTAATGTGCCCCCGGGCTGTGTGAGAGCTTTAAAAATGCAAAATAAAAAATGAACACCGGGTTCGTGGAATTAAGGACGTTAATTTACCAGAATACAAGGGGGAGTGAAAATGACATCTTACACCTGATGACTTCACTGGAAGGGCCATCTGCTGCCCCTTGACCACCCCACCCACTCCTGATGACCCTACAGGAAGTGATGTGACAAAAGTAAAAGCGCCTAAAATATGTGTGCACAATTAACAGCAAATATATCTAAAGCAGAAAAAATGGTATTTTAGTTGGCAGCTAGATGTTAAATAAGATGCTATAGCGATATCCCATGAGTGCTGTCAAGATATGCCAAGGGCACACCTAGGGCACACCTAGGCGAGCAATCATACCATATGCTAGTCCTGCCACTGTGCCCGGTTACTATCAGGTTATGTCAGTTAAAACCTCAGATGCCAGTTATAGTCATAAAATGCTAAATACAGCTTCACTTGCCCAGCTGCTTTCATAATATGCTAAATGTAGCCTCAGGGAGTGCCAGTTTATAGTCATCTTTTACAGGGTACAGGGTACCCTCTCGTGCCTTGATGCTGTCATCATATGGCAAGTGTAGCCATATTTGCCTATGCAGCTGTGCTAGTGGGTCTACCATGGTTCAACATCACTAGCATAAGCAAGATAAAGGGCACCATAGGCAAACATTGTAAAAATGGCCTGGGCGTAAAGGGCGTGGAGTTGGTGGAGTTGATAGGAGTGTGTTTAGAGCGTGCATAATTTCAGTGATCTGGGGTGTGACAATGGTGAATTTAGCAATAAAGGGTTTAGTGTTTTTTATATTGAAAACTGAAATTAATCACTTCTCAGTGATCTATCTTTAGCCGTTAGGAGAATTGGTCCATTTGGGTAAAATTAATCTGACAATTTAGCCAAGTCTGGAACCTGGAATTGTATACACGGTGTGTGGGTAACTTAGTCTCCAATGTTATACAGCTATGCACATTACCTCCCATCCGTCCATGAAATGTGCATCAACATATATTAATGTCTTCATTGTCATCGATCAAGACTAGAACCATGGCTGTGTGTTTAATAAGGCTGATTTGCAGAGCACAAAATCACATGCTAAATGAACCCGACAACATAAAACATTAGGAAAAACTGTTGGTTGAAAGGAGACTGATTCATTCACTTGTTTTGTATCTAGTGCTTGCTACTGCTTCTTAGCACTGTAAAATCCCATTTTTCTGTTTTCCAACATAATAGTACTACATTTATCAACATTAGAAGGATGGGAGTTTGAGTCGGCCTTGCTGGCATTCAAGCTACAGCAAGAACAATGGTTAGCAGCAAGCATTCTTGAAAAGCTCCCTCCACCTGACAAAATGTATGAAAAGGGGACATTAAACAACACAAAGGTAAATGCTGTGCACATTTTGTGATAAAGGGACACTGACAGATTATTTTTTCTCAACATAAAATGTTAAACCGAATGTTTTCTTTTAAAAAAGCACCAAAAAAAACAACCCTCCTTTTTATGAATGTGAAAATGGGTGTAAGATTGCAGAGAGTCTCTGAAGGGCATAGCAAAAAGGGGAGTTAACACACAAAGGCTAACAGATCACAGGCTCGGAGGAGAGGGAGCACGATGTGAGCGAAATAGACCATGGGTGATGGCAGCTCAGGGCCTTGGGTCAATGTATTTCATTTCCATCTGCGCACTCCCCCTTTAATGCACATACGCTCCTTCTCATGCACTATCTTCCCTTTGCGTCCAGCCCCCTCTTCCTCACGTATCCCTTGCTTCCGCTCACGCAGCACCTGTCCCTCTCAAGACAGCCCTATCTTCATCACCTATAGCCCCCTCTCCATCTTGTGCACCATCCCCATCCTGCACCCTTGCTCTCCTGCTTGTGCCTTTGCTTGGACACAGCCTCTCACTCGATAGCACCCTGGCTCTGTCGTACCCTCGCACACTCTCACTCTTGCTTGCACACGGGTTCTCTTGAACCTTCATGGATGCACTATTTTTCTCACGCCTTGTCTTTCTCTCTTGCACCCTGGCTCTCTTGCACCTTTGCGCACACACCATCTTTTTTGCACCCTGGCTCTCTTCCACCTTCGTGCACACCCTCTTTTACTTGTGCCCCGTCTCCCTCTCTTGCACCCTGGCTCTATTGCACCTTTGCACACACATCTTCTTTGTTGCACCCTGGCTCTCTTCCACCTTCGTGCACACCCTCTTTTCCTTGCGCCCTGTCTTTCTCTCTTTCACCCTGGCTCTCTTGCACCTTTGCATACACACCCTCTTTGTTGCACCCTGGCTCTCTTCCACCTTAGTGCACACCCTCTTTTCCTTGTGCCCTGTCTTTCTCTCTTGCACCCTGGCTCTCTTGCACCTTTGCACACACACCATCTTTGTTGCACCCTGGCTCTCTTCCACCTTCATGCACACACTCTTTTCCTCACGCCCTGTCTTCCTCTCTTGCACCTTAGCTCTCTTGTACCTTTGCACACACACCCTCTCTGTTGCACCCTGGCTCTCTTCCACCTTCATGCACACACTCTTTTCCTTGTGCCCTGTCTTTCTCTCTTGCACCCTGGCTCTATTGCACCTTTGCACACACACCCTCTTTGTTGCACCCTGGCTCTCTTCCACCTTCGTGCACACCCTCGTTTCCTTGCACCCTGTCTTTCTCTCTTGCATCCTGGCTCTCTTGCACCTTTGCACACACACCCTCTTTGTTGCACCCTGGCTCTCTTCCACCTTCGTGCACACCCTCTTTTCCTTGCCCACTGTCTTTCTCTATCTTGCAACCTGGCTCTCTTGTATCTTTGCACATACACCCTCTTTGTTGCACCCTGGCTCTCTTCCACCTTCATGCACACACTATTTTTCTCACGCCCTGTCTTTCTCTCTTGCACCTTGGCTCTCTTGCACCTTTGCACACACACCCTCTTTGTTGCACCCTGGCTCTCTTGCACCTTCGTGGACACACTCTTTTCCTTGCACCCTGTCTTTCTCTCTTGCTCCCTGGCTCTCTTGCACATTTGTCTCACACCCTCTTTGTTGCACCTGGCTCTCCTCTACCTTCATGCACATCCTCTGTTCCTTGCGCCCTGTCTTTCTCTCTTGCACCCTGGCTCTCTTGCACCTTTGCACACACACCCTCTTTGTTGGCCCCTGGCTCTCTTGCACCTTCGTGGACACACTCTTTTCCTTGCGTCCTGTCTTTCTCTCTTGCTCCCTGGCTCTCTTGCACCTTAGCACACACCCTTTTTGCTGCACCCTGGCTCTCTACCACCTTTATGCACACACTTTTTTGCACACACTCTTTTTCTCACACCCTGTCTTTCTCTCTTGCACCTTGGCTCTCTTGCACCTTTGCACACACATCCTCTTTGTTGCACCCTGGCTCTCTCCCACCTTCGTGCACCCTCTTTTTCTCGCACACTGCCCCCCTCTCTCTTGCACCCTGGCTCACTACCGCATCATCGACTCCATGAACGACGTGCAACCAAAATCCTGCAAAAATACCGTTTTATGGCACAAAATGACCCATTCCATGATGCATCGCCAACAAGCCATGAGAAAGTCACTTAAGCAAACAGAATTGAACACTCACTGAGAGTATGCAGACATGCACAACTCCTAAAGTAATAATAGTTCTGAAGATAGAAATCTAGATTGAGGAACACGCTTCATTTCCCTGTGCCCCTGGATGCAGCGCGCCCTGCTGCATGTGTTACTTGTGGCTCCCACTTTGTACAAGTCATTTTGAAAAGGGGGAACTGGAGAGCACTCAGAGTGTCACAGCCACTGTGATCCATTTCAGGCCAACACATGGTGCGCTACTTTGACAGTTACCCCTACACGGTACATCCCCCTAGTCTTGTACACAGCTAAACGTTATTTACATGGCTGAGCAACATAAAGAGGGCCCTAATTTGCGCAAGCGAGGACTAGGTGATGCACGTTCGGCGTTATGGACTTCTGGAAAGATTGGCAACGTGCGTGAGTTCCAGTGATCGACCGTTCTGAAGATTAGCCCAAAATAAAAAAATAAAAACTTTTTCTAATAGTAATCGCACCTGAAATGGCAGCGCTTAATGTCGCTTACTGCTCCCCTCCCTCGTGGGCTGGCGGGCGGGCCATGCAACACTCACCAGCAGCAGAGGCACTGAGTCAGCACTGAGGTCAGGTCGGCCCGGACTGCGCTGCACCTGCTCATGTGATCCGAGCGCAGCAGAGGGCACGTGCAGTCGATTCCCCTCACAAAGGGACAGGCGCAAGCCACAGGGCAGAAAAGAAATGCTGCAGCCAGTGGATAGCGAACTATTCAGGCTGGCCTGGATGTTCATTCCCAGTCATTTATTTATGTATCCTTCCCCCAAAAGAGGCCCTATGAACCCAAGGCCCACCGGGGAAAGTCCCGGTGTCCCGGTAGGCCAGTCCAGGACTGAACAGTAGGAAGTCTTTGCCAAAATAAGCACATTGATTAGGCCAACGAAGTAAATATGGCTGTTGCATTACAGCCACATGAGTTCAGAATGGGGAGCAATTAGGGTTATAACGCGTGGAACTCTAGGCTATTACAACCCACAGTTTTGCTGTAGGTGTCACAAGGTATAAAGTCAAGAGAAAATGAAATGTACACAAATGTGCAATTGGTGTGAAAGCGCTAGGAATAGGTCTTGCCGAGGATGCTTTTCTTAAGCTTAACACGTGGATGTCGTTTGTTTTTTAGAGTTACATATAACTGAAATGCTCATTGTGTACTACAGACAACCGCTGCTGCGCCCTAAAACTGTGCTAGATACCGCCACCCAACCTGCAGAAGTGATACTATTTTGGCAGTCAAGCGACGTTAGCTTGGCATATGGGCGTTGCTGCCCGCAAATATGCCCATCCAGTGCTGCTTTTATATCGACTTGTTTTCAAATCTTCATTCCGAATAGGTTTTTTCGTCCAGAATTTTAAATGTTTTAGTGAGGTCAAGTAGTTATACAATGCACAGCAGTGACTGGAATTAGGACTGTAAAATCAACATTCACTGACTGACCCTGGCAAGCTTGAGGAATCTGTGCACATATTCCAATGCTTTGACTGGATTTATAAATGTATGCACTGGGTGGTCACATGGCTCCGCGGCTTCATTTTCTAAACCTGCTTTCTGCTTATCCGCCATAAGCTTGTTTTCACTGAGGTTGAGTCAATCTGAGAAAACAACCCATAATGCCAAAAGCCAGATAGATCCAACAGAACAAAAAAAACACAAAAAAAAAGATTAAGAACGAAGGAAAAAAAGGATTACTCAAAGAAGATGTGATGTAGTGATTGTGAAGCTGTTTTCTGATTTTCTGATGGAATGCAAAGGACAGATTACAGCTCAGGCCAGTTCATCAGCTGGCTCCGAGGCAAAGTAACTGGCAGAGGCCCAAGGGGTTAGTCTCTGTTCTGTAGAAAGTGATTCGCCCCTGCTTGAGGTGTTTGTTAGTAGTATCTTCTTCAAATATATTTTCTTGTCAGAGGAGTTGGCCCCTCTATTAGACTTTTCATTTTCACCCCTTTTTACAGGGAGCAATTGCTGAAAGATCATACTCATGACAGACATGCCTCCAACCGCCATTTGATTGCAGTGAATGCTAATCATAATATCCATTCTTAAAATTTTGAATACGAGAAAGCAGAATAATCATCCTGTTATAAAGGAGTGTGTTGATTCCCATAAACAAGCACATACACTCTTTTGTTCTTCATACATGCAGTTCCACCATGTCAGACAAGAACCTATGGACCCATTTATTATGACGCGTACCTGTTTAGGCTGGGCTATTAGGATGCTCTTTAGCACCACCTATAAGGCAACACTATTGCATTAGACTACAGTTTGGGGCAAATGGTGTATGGGGAGGGACACAAAGCTTGTAGGTGTTGCTTGGCTATTTGCCCACCCATTGACTACCCATGGCCTTGCTAATCCCTATGACCATTCACACCCAGTTACTAGCATTCTCCGCCCAAAACATCTTCTCATGGGAACTCTTTGAGTTCATTTTAATCAAGCCTTACCATCTAAATGTATACTCGAAGTGTCTGCCGGTGATTTTTTTCAAAGTAGTCTTCTGATAGTCCATCACTTAATTGGAGCTGTAATAAACATGGTTCTATGTGAAAATGTTTTGTGTGGAAAAAGTTGCCTGGTAGGTCATTTATTTTCCCTGCACCCATAAAACCTTCCCCTACACATTCTAGGATGGGTATGAACTACTATTCTAACTCGATTCATAGAATATTTGGGGAAAGTGCTTGATTTTCGTGGGAGTGCAAATTTGGCGACCTTTTCCAAGGTGACATTATCACTGGATACCATAATCAATTTCTTAACGAGGTCTGCTTACCACTTGATTTATAAGCATGTCTTTCACTGAAGTCCTGTTATAAACAAGCATTTTGGCAAAGCTAACAGTTTTGGCTTGTGTATAAGTATTAGGTATTTGCCAGACACTGCCATTATATGGTCAGGTATGCACACCATTTTGCACCTGATACCATGAATGGCCAGTTGATAGCACTATGGCATTGCCTGGTAAGTACCTTTCCCATGCCCACACAAAAGGCCAAGTTGTTGGCATTGCCAATGCATATTTTGTATTAGAAGTGACACATAGCTATCATCAACTAGCAGACTAGCTTTTTACCTCTATTCCTGGCACATGTCCCTATAACCTGTCACCCTCCTGGTGTTTTAACCCATAACTACCCACTCAGGAAAGCCAGTGGTGTGGCATTATGGGAGTTGGAGCTGGAGTTTTAACCATCTGTAGGCCGACAAGAGGGTGAGATAGGCTTTATTTACATGCAACCATGCAACAGTTTATTGAGAGGCCACCCTCAACACAGGGAGTTCCTACGTACCCACCACCAAGGTGTCACACAACAAACTGTTTAACAGATTATTTTATCCAGCACTACTTCAGACGTATATCATGCTCCTTGGATCCCTCCACACTGAGCTAACAATGAAACTGGCCTATCTAAAATTCCCCTGATGTTCCCGAAAAACAACACCCATCTGAAGGTGAAGGGAAAAGACCAGGGATGCCATTGGCCCCTTTTGGTTAAAATTTTGAATTTCCATCACGATTATGAGAATCAATTGTTTCTAGCACACACACAAGGTTCATAGTGTGACTGTTTAAGCAAATCAACATCTTCTAAACATTCATAATGTGATGTGACTGTTTAAAACAAATCAACTTCTTCTACACCTGCAAGCTTTAGAGCTTGTTTAGAGCACCTTCATCACGCGCTGAATATACATAGAACAAGGACTCATCAATAGTGATCACACCCATGGACATTTTAAACCGTATGGCTAAATAAACCGATGATGCAGGCTTGAAAGAATGATTAATTGATGTGAGCATTAGTGATAAACCCTCTAAAGAGTCACTGATGCACTTTATTATGTTCTGCCCCCAATAACATGCACCGAGAGCCACATTGCTGAACCCGTGCTTATAAATGGAGGTTGGGGCACTGCAGAGCATCCTTGCTGATGGGCCAGTCTATGGTCACTCCATGCATTCAATTTGATATTGATCAGTTTGCACATTCTGACTGATTGCTTATTTGGAAGAAACTAGATTTTCAAGTCTTGGAGATTAATGTATAATGAGAAAGACCATGATTTGTATTTTGTTTAATTCTGATTGTATTTGTGTTACTAATGGCATTTGTATTATATTGTCAGCTTTGTTTGTTGTTTGCAAAGGTATAGTTTTGCTGCACAACAATCTGAACAACTGTGATGCACTGGGTATAATTTGTAGGTCAGAAATTAGTTGCCGTAGTTATTAAGTTCAATGATCCTGCAGACACAGTTTCCAAGTAGCTTAATTTCAGTTCTAGCTACAACAGCCCCAAACCTTTCACATCACCACAATGATTATTCTTCTTAAAACCAAACATTCTCCCTGGAACCAAATGATTCATGGGCCCAGTTCCCTAAAAGAACATCCACGACAGCTGTGGAATACTTTTATCCACGCCAACGCGCCACACTGCACCCCTTTGCCCAGTGGTCGAAGTGAGCGGGAGCGGTCAGGAGCGGTGCTCGTCTACTTTTTATAATGACCTTTTACAGCTCCTATACTTTTATTTTAAAAAGAAATCGTTCCGGAATGGTTTTGTTTTAAAATAAAAGTGTAGGAAGAAGTTGAAGCTTGCACTTTCAGTGCACTGCACTGAATGTTCCCTTAAACAGCAGGTGCACGTGTTTGGGGTGTGTATTTTGTGTGGAAGGGGACGTGGTGATGGGGTTTGTGGGGAGTGGGTGCAGGCCAGCAGGGAACATAGTTCCACTACTTCTTTTCGTACACTTCGACCACTGCCTTTGCCAATGGGGAAAGAAAGCTGCAAAGATAGAGGCAATAACGCCCGTGTGCACTAAAATCTGAAGAATTGTGCATGGTGCGTAAACCACAAAAGAGCTGCACACCCTGACACACACACAGGCAAAGTTGGTGTGAAAACGGGAATCACTGCTGTCATCTGTCAGCTGTCACCTGAAAGAAGGCCACAGGAGGGCAAAATCCGAAAATGCCCTTAAAAAGTCAGTCATTTTCCCAGAGAATTATGGAAAGGAAAGTGTGCTGAAATCATGCACTCTCTAGGCAGTCAGAGGAATCCAGGCATCACTGTCTGACAGCTGCCTAAGGAGACTGGCTGTCAAATCCAGTTTAAACGTGTTTTTTTTTTCCTGAGAAAGTGAAAAATCCTCCTGTATAAAGTATTTTTCTGAGACAGGCTTAATTCCTTTAAAATAAAAATGTCAACATCCATTATAAATTATGTTCATTTTAGATCTTTTAAATAAAAGATTGTAGGTGAATTTTACAGGAACTCAGTCTGGAGCTAATCAACTATTTAATTCGGATATGACAATGCCTGGCCTGGGAAAGTTGACATCTCAGCTTGACACTCTCTTGCTACAGGAAGGCTTAAGTGATGCTAATGGTTCCCGCATAATGACAACAAGAAGTACAATGGGACCTCAGTAGACTTTCATCTGGTGCTGAGCCAAAGAACAAAGTACAGGCTGAGCATTGACCTCTGCTGGGAGGGGAAGGAACTTCCCTCCAGGAAGGGAACACACTCCCCCTGATCAAAAGACTGGACAGCTGCTACCTGAAAAGGGGAGCTTACCAAGGAGAACGTTGATGTTAAATCCTTATGTTTGATTAAAGTTTAGAACTCTTTAACTGAGCAACATAAAGAGGAACACATCTGAAAATTGGTAGACATTAAACTAAATTCAGCCTTGTGATTTGAAGACATTGATGAAACTTGTACCATTTATGGGACCAAAGTTATGAAAAATGTTGCAGAACGATCAATGTTACAAACCTAAAATTGTATCTACAAGATCCACTGATCAGCGCACAGAGATGTACCAAATTAGAAATGATTAATCCAAACTGTTATAGCTGAAATTGAACAAAATCTGTAGAGTGAATGTGAATGTAGGCAATCAAATAAAAAATATATGTGTCCAATTTTATTAGGGTACATAATGTTAGAAATGTACATTTGTGCAAAAGTTATGTTTTGGTAAAAATCAAGGTGGGAGTTCCTAAATCCTGTCATAAAAGATGACAGCTCTGTTCAGACCGCCAACCAGGACAAAACACATGCCTGTAGCCACTCACAGGCATGGGGTGTGTTTTGAAGTTCTGCCCACGCCATAAACTTTGTAATGTATAAATATAGGAGTTTCCCTACAAATAGGACACTGCTTCCAGGACCCATCCAGATGTCCACGCAGCACCTTGTTCCAGAACTCTTAATTTTATAGCTGACTCCTGAATTCTTTGAAGATCCAGATTTCTTTTCAGAATCCAGACTTTAAGATTGCAGAACTCTTGCTAGCTTGACCCAATTACCAACCTCCAGAACTTAAAAGAATAATACTGATTCAGCTTGGCTTGCTACCATTAAGGCTCACCCGCTGAAACTTGCAACCTGTCATCTGCCTTGTCCGGTAACCAGAAGGGTCCATCCTAATCCAGCCTGAGGTGCAGTTCAAAATTGACCAAAACCGTGCTGCTGATCCAAATCCCTCCAGAGGTGCCCTGCTGCCGGTAGACCTGATCCACTCTATGACCAGAGCTGACGGTCCAATTTAATTTCAAAGGACTGTAAGTATATTAGGAAGAACAGTGACCCATAGTATATCTGCTTTGTATTGTCCCAATCTCAACCCATCCCATCTTTAAATTCAGAATCCTAGTATTGTTAGAATCCTTCTTGAGCTGATTTTCTCACCTGTTTACAAAACCATAACTCCTTTGTGATTTTGAATAACTAAAGTAAATCCCAGAAATCGAGTATCAACCACGGACTTGTTGCGCCGGCCACGTAGCTGTGAAGTTTCATGTGTGGCATCCTCCTTTTCATAGTCATTAATATAGTGTAATAAAACCTATCTGTCATTTTTAAAATCAAATTTCTGTTCTAAACCTCTATAACTTCTTCAGTTTTAAAGATAGAAACAGAATTTCAACTCTCACTGATACCTAAGACCCTTAGCTACATCCACAACTAACAACTGCATTGCGGAACGGTGTATTTGACCCGTTTTTCTCCAACATCGCATAGTAAAAGTTTGCTGCAAATTAGCAATTTTAGTCAAAGTTGCATGTGTCTTTTGTCCATTTCAAAGTGATTCTTCTATCTCATTCTGATCTAAAGTGTGTACTGTTGTTTCTATTATAGCTCATGTGTGTTAGGACTTGTTTAGTGTTCCTTTCCTCAGAACTTTTCTCCATTTAAGCATTTTTGCACCCTTTTGCATTATTTCACAAAGCCATTCTCACCTGTCAGTTTAAAAGTGTCATTTGCCAAAACAGTTTTCCTCTTGTGTTTGGGGAGTGAAGATTGCCTATAAACTCTAGAACTTGTCTTTCATTCCTGAATACCTGATGGTTACTCACATTGGTGCAGGATTGCTCATTTGTATTTAAAGAAAACTTTGCCGGGGGAACTATTAACCTAAACACCATTTGTGCACAAAGCAAAACTGTTTTTTTTCCTGTGTTTCTATTCTGCATTAGTATAAGTGAATTCAATTGCTTTGCTTATTTTTGAATTGTATTGTCACCCTTTGGGTGATTGTTGCCCCAGATCTATATATTAAACTGAAGTGTGATTTGAATATTAAATACATTAATAAATCTTTACCTTTACAAACTAGCCTGATTCCTGGTTCAGTGTGACCTGGGGTATTTTGAGATGGGTGTGATATGAGTGGTATATCATTCAGAAATTGAACTTATAGACAAAATAAATAAGGGTTTCATCATGCGCTACATGCTAGGCGAGACCTGGGTGAGTGCCTGATTGAAATCCCTTACAGCTTGGGGGCTCATGCTGCGATTCTTAATTTGAAATGCCACCCATGACAGTCTAACACAGCATACTAGCCTGCAGGGTAAAGACACCTTGCTCGGTTGGCATACTGTGCTACACTTTACATGCACCCCTCAAAAGAAATATTCAGAACACAATGGGTCTGTTTGCAAAAGTAAATTAACCCTGAGGTAAGTCAGAAGGAAATTGATATTTCTGAAATGGCGATCCCAGTAGGGGATTAATATTGCTGGGGAACACTTCCTGCGCAAACTGTTTGTCAGGCGTGAGTGGCCCGAACAGGATGAACAGGTATGACTACAGGAAATAAAACAAGTCACTGCAATAGACTTAGTTACATGGCAGGACAAGGGTCCATTACACCAAGTGCTTAACGAACTGTACATGACCCCAAAAATAAAAGAGGAGCAGAGTAAAATTGGCAAAATAGCGGCCTACCTGTATCTCCATATAGGAATAATACAGGAGAAGCATGCAGACAATATCGTTCTGGCAAAGACGCAAGGGGAAACACTGCAGGAAATCCAAACTAATCTGGACTCTGCAGAGCAAAGGCTCCAGAAGAGCCAAGAATCAGAAATAGAGGCTAGGCAGTACGCAGGGGTGGACTGGGAACCAAAAGAGGCCCTGGAAAAATGTTCAAAGTGGCCCCATATTACACATTTTCAGCAACCCCAACCCATTTACAATGCGAACATTTGGAAATAAAATAGGTTACCACACAAAAGAGGCCCATAGGGCAGATGGCTACAGGGAAATCTCCAGAGTTACCTATAATCCAGTCCAGTCCTGGCAACAATGGGGCAGGAGAAGGGATTAACCTCTTATATAGGCCTCTCTTCTCCACCACAGTGAATGTTCCTCTCCCCCTGTGTGACAACACCGGTGCCCTTTGCTGGCTCCTGTTTCCTTGCTTATCTCTCCCCTCATGTGCCTTTCTGCGGTCGCTCGGTCCCTGTTGGTATACTCGATCCCAGTGCATTCTCCTCTGCAATTATCTTCACTTATCATAGATTCCTGATCAAATCTCTGCTCCCCACTCTCACACTGTGCCATTTCGTCTTTATCTCAATTCATCTCCCTGCCTCATCCTCACCCGCACCATAACCTTGGTTCTTCTTTTCCTGTGCTTTCCTCCTGGCTTTAAACACTTACTCCAGTGACAGCTCTGTGTTCTGGCACCCCTTACCTTTTCTCTTATCTCCCAGACACGGCCTTCTATTTCACCCAACTCCGTAGTCCACCGGTCTCCTGTCCGACTCATTCTCCGCTATCCAGCCTCCCACCATTGCAATCAGTGGCATGCATCCAGAGCACAGGTTAGTGCTGCTTTACTTTGGACACCTTTAATGGCTCTTACTTAGATTTCTTTTCATCCTCTCCATTTTTTGGCCATGTGGCTAGTATTTCCCAATATCACAGTGACATTCTAGCCCACTATGGCTAGGCTGGATGGACAGTTCTCAGCTCTTTGACCCTCGTTAAGTGCCCATATGATTTGCCTCAGGCGCTTAATTTGGGAGCTGGCTGATAACACCCATTGCAGGTTTGGAACCTGTCAGCATCCGTAAGACATTATTGACTGTCAATAATCTCTATTAGTACCCGGTAAGAGTCAACCAGAAGGTAAAACACATTCTGATTGGCTCTCGCCGGGTCATTACCGGTGGGAATCCCTCAGCTAGGATTCCATGGCCATTGTTCCCGAAGGGGGGGCGTGCTGCCCCTCAGTTAATGAGGAGGCTCAAGGCGGGGCTATCCCCGCACCTAGCCTCCACACGGCTGAGAAGCTGCCATCGCCCCCCGCTGGGGACTCAAGTATGTTTTTTCCCTTTCCTCACCCCTCCCCACCCGTACCATCCCTCCCAGCCCCCCCACCAACCCCACTTACCTTCTGATTTCTCTTTTTCAGGAGTGAACGCGCTGGGAACACTTCTGTTCCCAGCCCATCCGCTCCCGAAGGCCGCCATGGAAGGGGAAAACGGACTTTGTTTTCCCTTTGCCGGCGGCCATTTTCGTCATCATTTTTTTTTCTTTTCCGTTCGGAAATGCTTCAGCGTTTCAGGACATAAAAAAATGCTTTTAATACCCCAGTCTTGTGGGCCGGGTTACTAATATCAATAGACCCCTCATGGCGGGGTCAATACCGAGTCTGGTAATGCCCCGGGCCTTCAATAAAGCCCTTGCTTTGCTCAGGCCTATAACTATGGGCCCCGAGGCATTACCTGACTCGGTAATGCCCCCGCCGCTCAGGGCATATTGCTTAATTATTGACCTCCTTGCACATATGTTGACTTCAGCAGAAGCCTAACAACTAACATTAAATACACTGTTTTGTTTTAGTTTACCACAAAGTGCTAATACCCTTATCAACTAGGATAATGCTCTTGCCCAAAATATTGCCCTCTGCTATGCCTGCGGCAATAACTTGGTGTTGGGCATTAACCCACAATAAAAACACCTCCCTGCTATACAGGGCTTAATGGTCATTTCAACCTACAGCAAGGACAAGACGTTTTTTTAATTCTAAGATTTTGTTTTTCTAATTCCACCTAAACCTCTAGACAATTTTTATTTCCTGTTTAACTTCATTGTTTATTATGCTTGACAGACCCTGTTGTGTAATTGCTGAAATTAGCGTGTCAGCGATGGAAGAAGTTAGGCTGGAAAAAAAGAGACTGATGATTCAGTCGGTTCTCATTTATACCAGACATCCAGGGAATTGCGCCATGGATCACAAAGAGCAAACTTTTATGGAACTGTGTTACATTTCTGTGGCATTTTGGGCATCACTGTTGATTAAAAAGTACAGCTTTCAGCTGAAAATGTAACCGCCATGGTGCACATAGCGGATACGAGGTACTGGAGCATGGCATACCAAAACACCCCCTCCCCCGCCCCCCTGTCACCACCACCAGCTTCACCATTATAACATGAACCGTCGTCCCGGGAGAATATCTCACCGGCAACGTGCTCGCCTTGGAAGCAAGACGACACGGAGCAACACAGGTTCGATCCCCGGGTCCGCGCTTGGAAACCTCTGGGTATTTAGGCGCATTATAAATACACAACTAAGACAAACAACTACGCAACTAAGATAAACAACTCCTGTAATGTGCCCCCGGGCTGTGTGAGAGCTTTAAAAATGCAAAATAAAAAATGAACACCGGGTTCGTGGAATTAAGGACGTTAATTTACCAGAATACAAGGGGGAGTGAAAATGACATCTTACACCTGATGACTTCACTGGAAGGGCCATCTGCTGCCCCTTGACCACCCCACCCACTCCTGATGACCCTACAGGAAGTGATGTGACAAAAGTAAAAGCGCCTAAAATATGTGTGCACAATTAACAGCAAATATATCTAAAGCAGAAAAAATGGTATTTTAGTTGGCAGCTAGATGTTAAATAAGATGCTATAGCGATATCCCATGAGTGCTGTCAAGATATGCCAAGGGCACACCTAGGGCACACCTAGGCGAGCAATCATACCATATGCTAGTCCTGCCACTGTGCCCGGTTACTATCAGGTTATGTCAGTTAAAACCTCAGATGCCAGTTATAGTCATAAAATGCTAAATACAGCTTCACTTGCCCAGCTGCTTTCATAATATGCTAAATGTAGCCTCAGGGAGTGCCAGTTTATAGTCATCTTTTACAGGGTACAGGGTACCCTCTCGTGCCTTGATGCTGTCATCATATGGCAAGTGTAGCCATATTTGCCTATGCAGCTGTGCTAGTGGGTCTACCATGGTTCAACATCACTAGCATAAGCAAGATAAAGGGCACCATAGGCAAACATTGTAAAAATGGCCTGGGCGTAAAGGGCGTGGAGTTGGTGGAGTTGATAGGAGTGTGTTTAGAGCGTGCATAATTTCAGTGATCTGGGGTGTGACAATGGTGAATTTAGCAATAAAGGGTTTAGTGTTTTTTATATTGAAAACTGAAATTAATCACTTCTCAGTGATCTATCTTTAGCCGTTAGGAGAATTGGTCCATTTGGGTAAAATTAATCTGACAATTTAGCCAAGTCTGGAACCTGGAATTGTATACACGGTGTGTGGGTAACTTAGTCTCCAATGTTATACAGCTATGCACATTACCTCCCATCCGTCCATGAAATGTGCATCAACATATATTAATGTCTTCATTGTCATCGTTCAAGACTAGAACCATGGCTGTGTGTTTAATAAGGCTGATTTGCAGAGCACAAAATCACATGCTAAATGAACCCGACAACATAAAACATTAGGAAAAACTGTTGGTTGAAAGGAGACTGATTCATTCACTTGTTTTGTATCTAGTGCTTGCTACTGCTTCTTAGCACTGTAAAATCCCATTTTTCTGTTTTCCAACATAATAGTACTACATTTATCAACATTAGAAGGATGGGAGTTTGAGTCGGCCTTGCTGGCATTCAAGCTACAGCAAGAACAATGGTTAGCAGCAAGCATTCTTGAAAAGCTCCCTCCACCTGACAAAATGTATGAAAAGGGGACATTAAACAACACAAAGGTAAATGCTGTGCACATTTTGTGATAAAGGGACACTGACAGATTATTTTTTCTCAACATAAAATGTTAAACCGAATGTTTTCTTTTAAAAAAGCACCAAAAAAAACAACCCTCCTTTTTATGAATGTGAAAATGGGTGTAAGATTGCAGAGAGTCTCTGAAGGGCATAGCAAAAAGGGGAGTTAACACACAAAGGCTAACAGATCACAGGCTCGGAGGAGAGGGAGCACGATGTGAGCGAAATAGACCATTGGTGATGGCAGCTCAGGGCCTTGGGTCAATGTATTTCATTTCCATCTGCGCACTCCCCCTTTAATGCACATACGCTCCTTCTCATGCACTATCTTCCCTTTGCGTCCAGCCCCCTCTTCCTCACGTATCCCTTGCTTCCGCTCACGCAGCACCTGTCCCTCTCAAGACAGCCCTATCTTCATCACCTATAGCCCCCTCTCCATCTTGTGCACCATCCCCATCCTGCACCCTTGCTCTCCTGCTTGTGCCTTTGCTTGGACACAGCCTCTCACTCGATAGCACCCTGGCTCTGTCGTACCCTCGCACACTCTCACTCTTGCTTGCACACGGGTTCTCTTGAACCTTCATGGATGCACTATTTTTCTCACGCCTTGTCTTTCTCTCTTGCACCCTGGCTCTCTTGCACCTTTGCGCACACACCATCTTTTTTGCACCCTGGCTCTCTTCCACCTTCGTGCACACCCTCTTTTACTTGTGCCCCGTCTCCCTCTCTTGCACCCTGGCTCTATTGCACCTTTGCACACACATCTTCTTTGTTGCACCCTGGCTCTCTTCCACCTTCGTGCACACCCTCTTTTCCTTGCGCCCTGTCTTTCTCTCTTTCACCCTGGCTCTCTTGCACCTTTGCATACACACCCTCTTTGTTGCACCCTGGCTCTCTTCCACCTTAGTGCACACCCTCTTTTCCTTGTGCCCTGTCTTTCTCTCTTGCACCCTGGCTCTCTTGCACCTTTGCACACACACCATCTTTGTTGCACCCTGGCTCTCTTCCACCTTCATGCACACACTCTTTTCCTCACGCCCTGTCTTCCTCTCTTGCACCTTAGCTCTCTTGTACCTTTGCACACACACCCTCTCTGTTGCACCCTGGCTCTCTTCCACCTTCATGCACACACTCTTTTCCTTGTGCCCTGTCTTTCTCTCTTGCACCCTGGCTCTATTGCACCTTTGCACACACACCCTCTTTGTTGCACCCTGGCTCTCTTCCACCTTCGTGCACACCCTCGTTTCCTTGCACCCTGTCTTTCTCTCTTGCATCCTGGCTCTCTTGCACCTTTGCACACACACCCTCTTTGTTGCACCCTGGCTCTCTTCCACCTTCGTGCACACCCTCTTTTCCTTGCCCACTGTCTTTCTCTATCTTGCAACCTGGCTCTCTTGTATCTTTGCACATACACCCTCTTTGTTGCACCCTGGCTCTCTTCCACCTTCATGCACACACTATTTTTCTCACGCCCTGTCTTTCTCTCTTGCACCTTGGCTCTCTTGCACCTTTGCACACACACCCTCTTTGTTGCACCCTGGCTCTCTTGCACCTTCGTGGACACACTCTTTTCCTTGCACCCTGTCTTTCTCTCTTGCTCCCTGGCTCTCTTGCACATTTGTCTCACACCCTCTTTGTTGCACCTGGCTCTCCTCTACCTTCATGCACATCCTCTGTTCCTTGCGCCCTGTCTTTCTCTCTTGCACCCTGGCTCTCTTGCACCTTTGCACACACACCCTCTTTGTTGGCCCCTGGCTCTCTTGCACCTTCGTGGACACACTCTTTTCCTTGCGTCCTGTCTTTCTCTCTTGCTCCCTGGCTCTCTTGCACCTTAGCACACACCCTTTTTGCTGCACCCTGGCTCTCTACCACCTTTATGCACACACTTTTTTGCACACACTCTTTTTCTCACACCCTGTCTTTCTCTCTTGCACCTTGGCTCTCTTGCACCTTTGCACACACATCCTCTTTGTTGCACCCTGGCTCTCTCCCACCTTCGTGCACCCTCTTTTTCTCGCACACTGCCCCCCTCTCTCTTGCACCCTGGCTCACTACCGCATCATCGACTCCATGAACGACGTGCAACCAAAATCCTGCAAAAATACCGTTTTATGGCACAAAATGACCCATTCCATGATGCATCGCCAACAAGCCATGAGAAAGTCACTTAAGCAAACAGAATTGAACACTCACTGAGAGTATGCAGACATGCACAACTCCTAAAGTAATAATAGTTCTGAAGAGAGAAATCTAGATTGAGGAACACGCTTCATTTCCCTGTGCCCCTGGATGCAGCGCGCCCTGCTGCATGTGTTACTTGTGGCTCCCACTTTGTACAAGTCATTTTGAAAAGGGGGAACTGGAGAGCACTCAGAGTGTCACAGCCACTGTGATCCATTTCAGGCCAACACATGGTGCGCTACTTTGACAGTTACCCCTACACGGTACATCCCCCTAGTCTTGTACACAGCTAAACGTTATTTACATGGCTGAGCAACATAAAGAGGGCCCTAATTTGCGCAAGCGAGGACTAGGTGATGCACGTTCGGCGTTATGGACTTCTGGAAAGATTGGCAACGTGCGTGAGTTCCAGTGATCGACCGTTCTGAAGATTAGCCCAAAATAAAAAAATAAAAACTTTTTCTAATAGTAATCGCACCTGAAATGGCAGCGCTTAATGTCGCTTACTGCTCCCCTCCCTCGTGGGCTGGCGGGCGGGCCATGCAACACTCACCAGCAGCAGAGGCACTGAGTCAGCACTGAGGTCAGGTCGGCCCGGACTGCGCTGCACCTGCTCATGTGATCCGAGCGCAGCAGAGGGCACGTGCAGTCGATTCCCCTCACAAAGGGACAGGCGCAAGCCACAGGGCAGAAAAGAAATGCTGCAGCCAGTGGATAGCGAACTATTCAGGCTGGCCTGGATGTTCATTCCCAGTCATTTATTTATGTATCCTTCCCCCAAAAGAGGCCCTATGAACCCAAGGCCCACCGGGGAAAGTCCCGGTGTCCCGGTAGGCCAGTCCAGGACTTCCAGTACATCACCAAATTAAAGGAAGATCTGGCTCTCTTAGAGCAAAAGAATACAGAACAAAATTTCAAGTTACAGACACTGCAAGATGAGTATCAGGAAAGGGTTGAATCTTTAAAACAGAATCAGCAGAAGTTGGCACAACAGTTAAATTACAACGGAGCATGCGCAGAACAGATAGTCACTTTACAGAACCATATAGAATCCTTGAAAGAGGAAAATAATAAATTAATTATTAAAGACATCCTCTCACAAGAGGAATTTGATGAGGAGCACCAGAAATCTAGTGCATTTCAAAAACAGAGGGACGACCTGGCTGAACAAAGGGGTGCTCTAAGTCAGGAGAGGGACACCTTAGACAAGGAAGTCAGCCAATTGAAAACTAAGTTAGAGGAAAGAAAGCTGGCCCTTCAGGAGTTTAGTGAAGTTAAGACTGAATATGAGAAGCTACTAGAGCACACCAGGTGGGTGGAGGATGCGCTGGCAAAGAACACTCAGACCAATAATGACAAAACTCAGGAGGTGAGTCTCCTGCAACAAAAACTGTCCCAGTATTTCCAATCCAGGCAAGAAGCACAGAGAGACAATGAGGCTCCCTGTGAAAAGAATGATAGGCTCCACAAACAAATAGCCATGGAAGAGCAAATCATTGAGACCAGTAAGGCCTTAATAGAGGAGCAAAAGAGTCAGATGTTGGAATGTCACAAGGGAAAAGGGGCTGAAAGAGATGAGGTAGGAAGGGACAGAGAAACCCCTGAGGATAACTTCAGGACCCCTGTCATCAGGGACTTTAACCCCCTCAGTACCATGGACTCTGCCGCCCTCATGTCCACTGACTCATATGAACCAAGGGCCACTGGGATGGTAGACTTCAGCAGAATGGGAAACAAGGGACTGACAGATCAGCGCCTCCACAATGGATGGCGGGCACCTCTGTACATATGCCCAAATGTTAGGGCTAGCCTCTCTGATCAGCAAGACCCCAGTGAATACTGCCTACCAAAGGATCAGTCTGTAAAAAAAGGATCAATCCTGGGAACAAGGGAGAGTCAGAAGACTCTTCTGAGCGCCACAGGTCTCAAGAAACTAGGCCCCCACTTTCTGCAAGCCATTCCCAAACTCGCAGAATCTGGGAGAGCCTAGAGGATCAGATAGCCACCTCCTGTAGCAGTGCCTCTGAGTCAGAGGATGAGTGGACAAGGGTGACTAAGACTAAAACGGTCAACAAAATTAAGAGGGCCCTACTGAAAGATCCCCTGAAACAGATCAAGGCCATTAGGAGCGTCATAACTCCCTATCATAAAAAGGCCAAGTATTCAGTTTGGGAGAACCTCGAGATATAAAATACAAACAAAAACCCCAAACTAGCCAACACCCCTGCTGCTGCTGAGGTGGCAGGGGTGAAGGTTGCCCCCATTTTAGATCTGGATATGGGGGGCCTAAAAATATTTCTGTGCAAAATGACCCAGAAGGCCCTCGGGCCAATCCCAAAATCCCAAACAGGTAATCAGGGAGATAATCCCACAAATGGGACCCCTAACTCCCCTGATTACATAAGCCCCCATTACAAGGGCAACAGACCAATCCTGGGGTATGTGTGGACTCCCCCAGCCCAAGGGGGGGAGATCCAACCAAGTAGCTGCCAACCCAGGAAACTTCCCTCCTAACTTTCCCCAGAGGGCAGTAATCCCCCAAATGCCGGGTTGAGCTTCTACCCCGGTACCCGCCAAACATCAACCCCCAAAACAACCCTCCATTCTTTCCCCACTTTCCTGAGCCCAGACAGCCCAATCCGGGAGAAGGGAGGCCAAGGGTGGACTGTTACCAGAACTATCCTAACCAAGGGCATTATGGGAGAAGAGACAGTTACCGTTTGTGTGATCCACCTAGGATGGAACAGAGACCCCTGTACCAGCCAGAGCGAATGTCCCAAACGGAGCGCCAGGTCCAGAACTTGTCACAGGATCTGGGTCGCATGTTGAGGGCTCAGCATAACCCTCAGATGAACATGATGGCCCAGAACCCCTCAAACCAAAGGTCTAGTACTCCAGAGCAATGACTGGGATGGAACCCTGACAACCCACCGGTTCCAAGGGAGGAGGCACAGGGGGAAGAGGGTGTAAAGCCTTAGAGGAAGCTTCCTTCCCCACCTGTGAAAATCCACTAGAAACCCAGGAACCGGAGCCAGAATCTCTTGTGCCAGGAAGTCTGCAACCTAAGCAGAAGAGGGCAGGTAGGAGAAATAAAGGGCCTAAAAAGACCCATTTTGTGGAGGTTAGAGTCTTCCAATTTGAAGGATAGGGGTCCTCAGAGGACCCTGGGAAAAGGATCTTCTCCTTCAGGGATGGGGGAACTCCTCCCAGAGAAAAATGGTTGCCGAGAGATCCTAATCAAGACTGGGTAAATGTGGGGACTGAGTTAAAACCACCCATCATTGAACCCCAGAATGACCAGATAGAAAATCACCTTGCCCAAACCAATTATGGTGACTGCCTCCAAAATGGGGGGGCAGCCCAGAATCAGAACCAGGGGAGACCAAAACATCCCCAATATCCAACTGTCACCTTTTTCTTCCAGATTCCCCAGCTACCAAACATAATCCTGCCCAAACTACCCCTCTGTCAGAATAAAGAGTAAAGAATTTAACCCACCAATTGGCCAAAAATGTGCATTATCTTTGCCCCCTAGAGGCAAAGGAGAGAAATTTTTATGCCCCGGTCCAAATACAGGGGCAATATACATTTTTGGCACTGGTGGACACTGGATCCCAAGCCACCCTTCTGTCAAAGAGGACCTTTGATCAGCTGAATTCAGGAAGGGGGCAGAGATACCAGATCCCTCTCACCTCTCTTCCTGGACAACTTCAGAACTTTGATGGGAATTAAATTCCTGTCAAGGGGACTGCGGATATAGACATTAAAATTGGGTGACACAAGGTGAAACACCCAGTCATAGTTGTGACTCCAGAGGGCACACCATGTTTACTAGGGAATGACATCCTGCAAAGATTGTCTCCCCTAATAGATGGTGTAAACAAGGTCCTCTGGACCCAGACTAACCAACCAATAAAATTAAAACATAGTGTCAACCATGTTAGTTTAAATGGGACATGCCACATGGTTGAACAAAGACCTGACCAAATTGATTGCATTTTCAAAACAACCAAAACACTGATGTGACAGTAATTGCAGTAGGACAACAAAATGGTGATGGGAAGTTGTCTCTTTTTCTGAAAATCAACCTTTCTTCCAGTCTCAAGCGGCATCCCGCACTGGAAGGAAATACTCTGAAATTCTATACCAATTCACAATCAGAAAATCCCACTTCTATAGTCCAAAATGATGAGAAACCAGCTCAAAGCTTGGCTGATGCTCAGAAAATTGGAGAACAGTTGTCTATTCAGTTAAATGGGGGGAAGGACTCTGTTCTCACCCGAGTGTGTGTGAATAATGGTAAGAGCTTCATCAGCAAAGCCATGTTCCGAAAACTCCCAAAAGATCCAGCCATTTCTACCTTTCACTTGATAGACAAATGGGAAATTGACCTGGAAACACCCAATTCCAAACATCTCCTGCCTAGCAAGTGCATGCTCAAAATGTCCATAGGCAACAAGAGCATAGTCCATAATTGTTGTGCCATGCGAGATGTCCCTGCTGCATTTTATTTAGGCAGAGACATTCTCAATCGCTTTGCCATTAGTTTGGACCTAATAAACTTCAAAGCCTGGTCCTGATTAGCGGATAATCCCATGGACTTTGATGACCTAGAGAATGCATTTTGGTTAGCTCAATTGCTGCCATAGGCAGTTGAAGTTCAGATTGGAGAGGAAGTCACCATCCCAGAACGGAACTGACAATTCCCACTTGAAGTAAAAATTAGGACAGAAACTGCAAAATCCTGATGCATATGTTCCCCTCAATGCCCATTTCCAACAGCAAGGGTTGGGGTTAAACTCAACACCACTAGTCAATACAGAACACAACAACATTCTAATAGTGGTGGATAACAGTGACCGTAGGAGTCTCACTCTGGGAGGAGGCACCATTATTGGAATGTCGGTTGATGACCAACATTTTTCCATAGATTTAGGTAATGAACTGATAGGACCAATCCCCAATGACTGTTTTGACAGTGACAGCGACAATGACACAACACCAGACAGGATCTTCACCTGGCATGGGGGGAATTTCCTGGTGTACTCTTCCTGCCCGTATGGTAAGGAAGAGGTGACCTGTGACTTCAGGAGGGATGAGGTGATCTTTCAAGTCCACCAGGACTGCCCACCCCACCTGAACCCATCAGTCCAAGTCAGTACTTTAACCAGGGACTTCTCCATCCATCTGGAGGAGGCTGCTGAGCCAAACCAGAAGTCTTTCCGGACTTCAGGTAAATGGTTGAAGAGAGAGTCAACCTAGCTGATGCCTCTGAGACTCTGGAGCAATAGCAAAAATTGAAACAAGTTTTCTTAGATTTTCAAGATCTCTTTGCGGTGGACTCATATGACTGCGGTCACACTGAAATCTATACAAAAACAATCCCCACGGACCCTGGGATGACTCCAGTGTTTGTGAAGCAATACCGCTTGCCTCTCGCATCAATGGAGTCCCTTACAGAAATAATTAAGACCCTTGAGTCCCGTGGGATAATTTGTCCAGTCCACAGCACCTTCAATAATCCGGTGCTGGGGATTTTGAAACCAAACGGCCAGTGGAGACTCTGTGCTGACCTAAGGAAGCTCAACAAATGGGTCCACACTTCCCGATGGCCTCTTCCCTACATTGACCAAGGGCTGGCCCAGATCCAGGGGTCAAAAGTATACAAAGCCATTAACCTAACCAATGGGTAGTGGACTGTACCTGTCAGTAGGGAGGACCAATACAAGCTGGCCTTTACCTTCGGGGGGCAGCAGTACACTTGTACCCGGACTCCCTTCGGATACATCAACTCCGGCAATGAATTTAATACCTTCTTTCATAAGGCCATGCTCAACTTGGGTGAAAGGGGTAACCTGGCCTATGTAGATGAGGTTCTAATCAAAAGCCCAACTGTGGTGGAACACATAGCGGGGATCAGTTATGTTCTGACACAGTTGAGGGCTGCCGGAGCAAAACTATCTTTCCAAAAGGCACAGTGGTGCAGGACCCGTGTCAACTTCTTAGGGCATGAGATAACTCCTGAGGGTCTCTGTCCCCATGAAAAGAAAGTAGAAGCACTCCAGAAACAGACCCCACAACTCTGCGGAAGCTAAGGAGCCTCCTTGGACTGACTAATTACAGCAGAAAGTTAATTGAGGATTACGCAGAGATCACAAGACACCTGATCCATCTGTTGAAGGGGGGACAAGTGTGAGTGGGGTCCAGAACAAGCCGAGGCAGTAAGACAACTCAAAAGAAACCTCTCCCAAGCGCCTTGCCTACCTTACCCAGTCAAAAACAAGGAGTTCTTCTTGGACACAGGGTTCTCAGATACATGCTTGACTGCAGTATTATACCAAAAGCATGACAAGGTCAATAAAGTAATCGCCTATGCGAGTAAGACTTTATCCTCTGTGGAGGAAAAATTCAACGATTGTGAGAAGGCACTCATGGCAATGGTGTGGGCATTGAAGAATTACAGTCCATTCATCCAGGGGGAACACATCATAGTGGACACTCCACACCAGCCTCTGCAATATCTTCAAAGCAACAGAATCTGGGCCGGAAATGTGAGTAATTCCCCAATTACTTCCTGGATTCTGTCAATGCAAGGCTTTCCTGTGGAGGTCAGATATGGCCAAAACAAGAAGAGTCCCGTCGCGCAAGCTCTGGCTGACTTGCATGATTGTGCCAGAGAAAACTGTCTCGAGGACGAAAGTCTTAAAATCAAGGACAACATGGAGGCATACCTTAATTCCCCACACAAAGTCTATGAAGAAGACAAGTGTGAAGGAATGCCCACCGTCTATGTGGATGGGCGCTCCTACCATGTTGACAACAACGGCAAAAAGGAACTTGTGACCGACGTGGGGAATGCATGGGTGAATGATGCCCCAGAGCCCTCCGCTGGGTATAAAATCAGTCCCCGTAGTAGACAAGTGGCAGAGCTGATGGCTGTGCATCAAGCCATCCTCACTGCTGTCCAACACCAACTCCACGAACTGGTCATAATCACTGATTCAGATTATGTACGGAACAGAATCGTGGATCACCTCGTTAATTGGAAAACCAGAGGCATGCGATGTGCTAACAATAAACAACTAAAACATGGAAAATGAATACAGAATATTGATGATCTGTTCACCTCGAATGGGATGATCATCTACTGGAAAAAGTTCAAGGGTCATTCTAAAGTAGAGGGACCAGATGAAAACTGGAAATGACCTAGCTGATCAGCTGGCCAAAACTGGAGCCATCCAAGGGGATCTACTTGAGATCGAGTCCCTGTCAGGGTAAAACCAGGTCACTGCTATCACTAGGTGCCAGACAAATGCTCACAATGAACTCTCAACTGCACAGTGGAGTAAGGAGATCCCAGAGGCTGATTTGATTACAGCTCAAAATCAAAAAGGGGATCCAATAATTGATAAGTTTTATCAACACATTGAGGACCCTGAGAACTTTCCCCTGATGGATACGAATTGCACTGGGAAAGAAGACCTCAGAGTGTTCATGAAATGTCCAAAAATGTTCTGAATCCAAGACGGTTTGCTGGTGAGGAGATCCATATATGGCCATGAGCAGTGGGGTGGTCCCTACCTAATTCTGAAGCATGATTCTAAGTCAAGCCCACGATGCGGCCACAGAGGTCATCGAGGGTTTCATCCAACATTAGAAATCTTACGAGAGGTTGCATACTGGCCACAAATGGGGCAGGACCTTGACCAATACTTGAAGGGGTGTCTTGTGTGTGCACAATTTCAGTCTACATCACTCACACACCATGCTCCCCTCCAAAAGAAGGGGGATGACACTGCCTTGGTCAGATTTGCAAGTCGATTTCATCAGGCCCGTGATTCCCTCCTCTACAGGGGAACAAGTACATGTTAACCGTAACATGCTTGTTTACTAAATGGGTGGAATGTCTCCCGGCCCCAAATTGCAAGGCAGAAACAGCAGCTGCCCTGATGATTAATCACATCTTCTCGCGTTTTGGACTACCCCAAAGGATTGAGTCAGACCAAGGTAGTCACTTCACTTGCCAAGTGATGACAAAGATGTGGGAGATACTTGGGGTAAAAAGGAAATTACACATTGCATACTGTGTCCTCTAGTGGTGGAGTTGAGAGCTACAATAAAACTATTGTAAGCATATTAAAAAAGTTTGTGGCAGATTCTGGCCCAAATTGGGATATCCAATTACCTCTTGTCCTGATGGCCATCAGATCTACCCCTTCTTCTGCAACAAAAATGTCTCCATTTGAGCTGATGACTGGACAAAGGATGGTGCTACCCCAGCATCTGCTCTACAGAACCCAAGAGCACACCTTGATAAATGCCTCCACAACTCATGATTATGTTGAAAATCTGAGAAAACACCTTCAACATGCTTTTGCGTATGCTCAGCAGAATCTAGAAAGAAATGCAGACAGTATGAAGACCCACTATGACCTTAAGACAACTAAAAAGGAATATCAAGTAGGATACTGGGTCTACTTGTACAATTTCCAAAGGAACCAAGCCAAAGAGCGCAAATTCCTCCGAAGTTGGCGGGGTCCTTTTGAAATTGTGGAAAGAATCTCACCAGTCACCTACATAGTCCGCATCCCCAAGGGTTGTTTGATAGAGAGGGAAGACAAGTGGGTCTACATAAACAAGCTAAAGAGTTGCCATTGCAGGCATACTTTGTGGCAAATAGAGGAGCTGACCGGAAACCAAGAAGGGTAAAATCCGGAGACATAAAAAGTATTATTAAATGTTCACTGGGTATGTGCGAGGAGAGTGTTAAAACCATTATTAAATATAGACAGGGAATATTGTAAATTGTGGTCAATGCATGCATCTGCCCCACGACACCCCTAGGGGAGCAGTGGTGGCGACATTTCCATAACCGTGCTATGTTCCGTTTTCTAGAACTGGAACTAAGAACCACATAATCACCAAGGAGGACTCCTCAGGACCAGAAAAAAGAACCAAAAGCCCGGATTGTCGCTCCACACTCCCAACCAGAACCAGCAAGGAGAGCGTGTTGCATCCATCACTGACAGGAGAAGCAACCAGATTTTTTTGACATGGACTGAAGGAAAAATAATACCATGTGCCCAACTCCTCCATGACTGGACGTCACAATGGAGTCGGAGGGGGGATATGTGGAATATTTGTATCCACGCCAATGCACCACACTGCACCCGTTTGCCAATGGGGAAAGAAAACTGACAAAAATGGAGGCGATGACCCCTGTGCGCACTAAAATCTGAAAAATTGTGCATGTTGCATAAACCACAAAAGAGCTGCACACCCTGACACACACACAGGCAAAGTTGGTGTGAGAACAGGAATCATCTCTGTCATCTGTCATCTGTCAGTTGTTACCTGAAACAAGGCCAGAGAAGCCCAAAAAATTTGAAAATACCCTTAGAAATTCTGTCATTTTCCCAGAGAATTATGGAAAGGAAAGTGTGCTGAAATCATGGATTCTCCAGGCAGTCATAGGAATCCAGACATCACTGCCTGACAGCTATCTAAGGAAACTAGCTGTCAAACCCAGTTTAAAAGTGTTTTCTTTTTCCTGAGGAAGTGAAAATTCCACCTGTTTAAAGCATTTTTTCTGTGAGGGGCTTAATTCCTTTAAAATGTCAAAATCCATTATAAACTCTGTTCATTTTACATCTTTTAAATAAAAGATTGTAGGTGAATTTTACAGGAACTCAGTCTGGAGCTAATCAGCCATTTAATTCTGATCGGACAGTGCCTGGCCTGGAAAGTTGACATCTCAGCTTGACACTCTCTTGCTACAGGAAGGATTAAGAGATGCTAATGGTTCCCGCATAATGGCAGCAAGCAGTACAATGGGACCTCAGTAGACATTCGTCTGGGGCTGAGCAAAAGAACAAAGGACAGGCTGAGCATTGACCTCTGCTGGGAGGGGCAGGAACTTCCCTCGAGGAAGGGAAGACACCCCCCCCCCCGATCAAAAGACTGGACAGCTGCTACCTGAAAAGGGGAGGTTACCAAGGAGAACTTTGATGTTAAATCCTTATGTTTGATTAAAGTTTAGAACTCTTTAACTGAGCAACCTAAAGAGGAACAAATCAGAAAATTGGTTACATTAAACTAATTTCAGTCTTGTGATTTGAAGAGGTTGATGAAACTTGTACCATTTATTGGAACAATGATATGAAAATGTCTTATTGTAGCAGAACGATCAACGTTGCAAAACTAAAATTATATGTGCATGATCCAGTGATCAGCGCCCAGAGATGTACCAAATTAGAAATTATTAATCCAAACCGTTATAGTTGAAATTGATAAAAATCTGTAGAATGACCAAGACATCTCGCACAAGGATGGGGAGTGAATGTGAATGTAGACAATCGAATATAAAATATATGTGTCCAATTTTATTAGGGTACATAATGTTAGAAATGTACATTTGTGCAAAAGTTATGTTTTGGTAAAAATCAAGGTAGGAGTTCCTAAATCCTGCCATAAAAGATGACAGCTCTGTTCAGACCGCCAACCAGGACAAAGCACATGCCTGTAGCCACTCACAGACATGGGGGTGTGTTTTGAAGTTCTGCCCACGCCATAAACTTTGTAATGTATTAATATAGGAGTTTCGCTGCACATAGTACACTGCTTCCAGAACCCATCCAGATGTCCACGCAGCACCTTATTCCAGAACTGTTGATCTTATAGCTGACTCCAGAATTCTATGAAGATCCAGATTTCTTTTCAGAATCCAGACTTTAGCATTGCAGAACTCTTGCTACCTTGACCCAATTGCAAACCTCCAGAACTTAAAAGAATAATTCTGATTCAGCTTGGGTTGCTACCATTAAGGCTTGCCCGCTGAAACTTGTATCCTGTCATCTGCCACGACCAGTAACCAGAAGGGCCTATCCTAATGCAGCCTGATGCGCAGTTCAAAATTGACCAGAACTGCGCCGCTGATCCAAATCCCTCCAGAGGTGCCCTGCTGCCGGTAGACCTGATCAACCCTATAACCAGAGCTGATGGTCCAATTTAATTTCAAAGGACTGTAAGTATAATAGGAAGAACAGTGACCCATAGTATATCTGCATTGTATTGTCCCGATCTCAACCCATCCCATCTTTAAATTCAGAACCCTAGTATTGTTAGAATCCTTCTTGCGCTGATTTTCTCACTTGTGTTACAAAACCATAACTCCTTTGTGATTTTGAATAACTAAAGTTAATCCCAGCAATCAAGTATCCACCACGGACTGGTTGCGTCAGCCACATAGCTGTGAATTTTCATTTGTTACATCCTCTTTTTCATAGTCATTAATATAGTGTAATAAAAAATTCTGTCATTATTAAAATCGGACTTCTGTTTCTTTTTTCATGCCTATTTTGCAAAAACGCCTCCTCTTACTACAACTTCTATAACATCTTCAGTTTTAAAGATAGAAACGAAATTTCAACTCTCATTGATACCTAAGATCCTATTTGAACAGTGTATTTGACCCGTTTTTCTCCAATATTGCATAGTAAAAGTTTGCCGCGAAGATTTTAGTCAAAGTTACATGTGTCTTTTGCCCATTTCAAAATGCTTCTTCTATCCCATTCTGATCTAAAGTGTGTGCTGTTGATTATATTATAGTTCATGGTTGTTAGGACTTGTTTAGTGTTGCTTTCCTTAGAACTTTTCTCCATGTAAGCATTTTTTCACCCTTTTGCTTTATTTTACAAAGCCATTCTCACCTGTCAGTTTAAAAGTGCCATTTGCCAAAATGGTTTTCCTCTCTTGTTTGTGGAGGCAAGATTGCCTATAAACTCTAGAACTTGTCTTTCATTCCTGAATACCTGCTGGTTACTCACATTGGTGTAGGATTGTGTAGGACTGCTCATTTGGATTTAAAGAAAACTTTGCAGGGGGAACTATTAACCTAAATGCCATCTATGCACAAGGCAAAACTGTTCTTTTTCCTGTGTTTCTATTTTGCATTAATATAAGTGAATTCAAGTGCTTTGCTTATTTTTGAATTGCATTGTCACCCTTTGGGTGACTGCTGCCCCATATCTATATATTAAACTTAGGTGTGATTTGAATATTAAAAAAATATTTAAATATTTAACTTTACAAACTAGCCTGATTCCTGGTTCAGTTTGACCTGGGGGTATTTTGAGATGGGTGTGATATGAGTGGTATATCATTCAGAATATTGAACTTATAGACAAAAATAAATAAGGGTTTCATTGCGCGCTACCTGCTAGGCGAGACTTGGTTGAGTGCCTGATTGAAATCCCTTACACAGCCCATAGATAAAGAGTAACATTACAGTAACAGTTCAAGGTGAATTTATGTACATTACCTAAATAACTATATACACTTCCCCATCTGGGTGTTTGACCATCCCACTGAAAGCCCAACCTAATTTCATGTATAATCATTATCACAAACAAGTAAACTGACGTTTTACCGACACAACATCAGTCTTGCCTGCTTTCATACATTTACCATCCAAAGTTCAAACAAACAGGGAAAGATACAAAACATTGCCTCAAATTTAAAAATGGGAGGTCTGAACAGCAATAAGATATGTGGGCTACCACTGGAACTCAGCAACACCAATCATTACATTCAGCAGATACAGGCCATATGCCTTTGCCAGTGGGAACCATATGTTCAGTGTGAGCCTTTGCCAATGACAGTAAGCCCCTGAAATCTCCAGAGAAAATACAACCCGCTAGGGAAGAAAGGCCCAAGTCGATCTTGTAAGGATAGCAACTTTAGTGTAATGCGCAGATCAGGGCAACAGCAAATAACTCTGCTGCTAAGAACATTCTGCCAAAGAAAGGTACACACAGAAACTTTTAAGGCAACACATTGTTATAAATGATGGAATACATATGATGACAACCAGCATGGCTGATTGGATGGACACTATACAGGTGGTGCCTTTATCCATATTGGATGGCATTGTATTGGTCCCTGCCCAGTCCATCCATCTTCCATCATGTGGGTGCTCTGGGGCTCATCTTCTTCTCATGTCAAAGATCAGACAACAAATTAATTATACTCTTACCAAACAGCTTGTTTATCACTCATACCATGCACTTGGCAGGCTTCAAAACAGACACACAAACATTTCCAAGGCACTCTAACCATCACCCACATGTTTCACTCACTCCCTCTGTGCCATTCGACCCCAAGGTCTCTGCCCTTGTTTTGAACTATAATTTATCCCTCCCAGCACCTTGCAATACAAATCACACAATTGTTGCTACAACGATTCTTCCTGCCCATCCTCTTTGAACATTTCAGGACTTGTTACTTTGGGGTTGATGGTCAAAAGGCACCTGGTGTCATGGAATTGGGGGATCTTAGGGATCAGTCAGATATATGTGTTATAACGCATGGTCACTCGGTAATGGGCCAGGTCATGCTTTGGCCATAGTGAGATAACATATACACCAGGCGCTGGCATCTGATTGCGGCCTTGTAGGGCACATTCCTCTTGGTGAAAGACACATCTTAGCAACACTTTCAAGAACAATGGACAAACAGCGTGGCAGGAGGGGGTCTGAACTGTCCTTGTGGGAGCTTGGGCATGACTTGAGATCTCTGTAGCCTTGCAAATTTGTGCCTAGTGCATGTAATGCCGCATTTACCATGCATACAGCGCAAGGCTTTTCTTCTACCTAGGAATACTAATGTCTACACAAAATTGCGATGCCTCCCGCACCTTGGGCAACACCATATGACTATACTGTAACTCATTATATTGATGTAGGATCCTGCTGAGCAGGAAGGCACCCTGTTCACCTCCCCCCCTGGATCATCACAGCACCAACAAATGCATCTTGTTGCACTTTGAATCATCTGGGAGGGAGGATGGGACTGCCCCCTTCCCAACATTCCCCCTTTCCTTAGTTCTATAGTAACACATTCTGGTATAATTCTGAACTCCCACTCCCCAGTTTCTACATCCACATGGATTATTCCTCTTTACTGGCACCCACGACCTACAAACTCATCGCAAACTTTCCCTCCCTACGCGCGTATTCCTCAGGTGAACAAGTCATGTAAATGCATCCCTCCTCCCCTTCCAGGTCCACCCATACCTCTGTGTAATTTTCTGGGTTAGGCCCTGGGGAAATGATAGTGTGGTATAAATGATCAACCTCATCTCCATACAGAATGAGTACCATTTCATACTTCAGGCCACCCTGCGGGACATCAGTTTGGACTTCAATGTTTTTTGTTTTATGAGGTGCTTTTGAACCCCTGATTGCTACCATCATTCTTGCACTATCAGGTGCCACACTGACACAGTATTGAAGAACCAGTTGACATGTGCAGAAGATGACCAGGATGAATACAATGATGAGCATTAACATCTTCACGATTGCTCCTAGCCATGATGGGGCCCAGTTGAAAGTCATGCTTAGCCAATCATTGCCCTGAATTCTTCCCTCCTTCTTCATCCAAACACCTAGCCCATAGACAGCGACAATGATATGCGATAAGGATACAATTTCTGTATCTTCTGGAGGTAAAAACGTGCAACAGGAATTGCAAACATTTTTGCAGAACCCACCCTCCATGGCTGTCAACAAATCGAGCACATATCTGTTCTGCATTGTCATAAATCTTATTGCTCGTAACTCAACCTTGATCATGTTGAACCCATTCTCCATGTCATTTGTGAGCTGGACCAGTTCCCACCACACGATCTGCAGCCATTTAGCGTTGAATGCAGCCTGTCCCCCCGGCAAGAGTAAAGAAGCAAGGAAAGATTCTACTGAGCTAAAGAGATGATATTCTTCTTGTATTTCAGCAAGCACAGTGTAAGAGTCTTTAGAAATGTAAATTGATCTTTTTATTTGCTGTGGTTGCTGGAATGGTCCTTTAGAAATGTAAATTGATCTTTTTATTTGCTGCAGTTGCTGGAATGGTACTTTTTCAAGCCGGATGTGGGGCTCTTGCATAGGCACCAAGGTCTTACCTTCAGGTTGAACTGTGTGGAAACTCATTTGTCCCTCTGCAGGCAGAAAAACCTCCTTCAAGTGTTCTTCTTGTATTACCAATAGCACTAAATGCAATGTGACCAGCGGACAACAGCCCCTCCATGAAGCTGGGGGGTGCAAGTAAGTTTGTCGGACACAGATCCAGTAGTAATCCATCAGTGCCGCCATTCCTTTCTTCATGTCTGCGATGAAGAGAGTTGTATTACAATGTTTCTTTGTGCCAACAGAGGCTGTACCCTTGCTTTGGAAACAGAGCTTGTATTCTGCTTCCTTGTACACTTGCTCCGGGTTTTCCACTGTTGCAATCCACATTAGCTTTGTGATATGCTCTGTCCAGATTTGTGCACAGAAGTTGACTTGTCGTGCTATCCTTTCCCTACTGTATGTTACCAGTACTTCTGCCAAGCAAGGTAGTGTGCTGTCCTGCCAGTTTTTGTTGACATACTTCCGTCCCTTCATCATCAGATAAGGTTATTGCACACGCTTGATGTTTCTTTGGTCGCCTGGACACTTTACGAAATCTGGGCCCACCATTTGTAAATCCACACTGTATGCCTGGAACGTTCCTTATATTCTGCATAGTGCAAGATGAAATAGGCATTGTGCCTCTATGATTGGGACTTCTTGCGATACTAACTCCATGGGAGACCCTGACGCAAATAGAATGAGTGAACACACATAACAGTTCCCATTTACAGCATTTCTCCCCACACCACTCATATCCGAGTAACAGGAATTAGAGAATTAAGGGTGATGAATATCCTCAATCACACCCAAGCCCAACCCTGGATACATATCATACTTTCGTCGTATTTGTCTTTTCATTCTTCCATGCACATTCTCAAGGATAGTCGCTTTAGTAATACTGTCAGAAACACCAGTGTATCCTTCCATTGTGGTTAACAAACCCTGCTTATTGTCAACACTTCATTCTCTACTTCGTTTACAGACACAACCTGTACATTTTAATAATTGAATCTGTTTCCATAATTATTATTATTCATATTCACAACAGTACTAATATATTTGACTCCACTTGTGTTGACATTTATATATATCGTTCCATTTGGGTAATATAAAATCCTATTTCCCCCACTCACACCTTTATAGGTTTCCCTCCTATAAGTCCCTCCCCAACACACCCCCAGTAGGACTAGCAATATCACACACAATCCTCCAGCAAGTGTTACCCAACAATAATAGACACATTTCCATAATCTTTAATTCACATCTCTACGCCTCGGGTCTCTACTTAACAACCTATGTACATGAGGTGCGCCCATCTTTTTTTTACATGCAATGAAAGCACACATGCAAAGGACAACAAAAAGGGAGTGGCATACAAGATGTACACTGTACAAGACAAAAAAGAAATGGGAGGAGACAAGGAGGAAAGGGAGAGAGAGAGAGAGAGAGAGAGAGAGAAGAAAGAGAGCGAGAGACAAAGAAAGAGAGAGAGAGAGAGAGAGAGAGAGATAACAAGAGAACAATAAAAAAAGAAAGAAAGAGTAACAACAGAAAGAGCGCTCCTAGAAGTAGAAAAGTATGGAGCTAGCAGCTGAACTTTGGCCCCACTTGAGCGTGCCACCACCAATATCGAAACAAGAATTGTCCAAGGTAATTTCGCAATTAAAAAACACTAGCTGTAAAGGAGATCCCTGCTCCTCGGTTATAATTAAAGAATGCTCTCCCACCCTTATTCCCACTCTGACAAAATGTGTTAATTCCTCCTTCACCACTAATAAAGTGCCAGATAACATCAAGAATGCTTGGATCACTCCTTTACTGAAGAAACCCAATCTCTGTCCTCGGACTGCCTCGAATTATCGACCTATTACTAATACCACCTTCCTGTTAAAGATCTTAAATAGGGTGGCATATAATCAGATCTCTACCTTTGTTGACCAAAATCATATCTATCATGATCATCAGTTGGGCTTCCGTACGAATCATGGAACCGAGACTGCTCTTTTGGCCCTTAAGTCCCAACTTCATCACAGGATGGATGGAGGTCATATTTAGCTTATCCACCAGGTTAAAGAATAATGCTAAATTCTCCCAAGAAGCTGTGGATTGGACTACCTCCTTTTTGAAGGGGAGGCAAGTCAGAGTGGCCAGTGATAGTGCAGAAGCAAAACTTGTTCCCCTTATGTACAGTGTCCCGCAGGGGGCCTGTGTGTCACCCAGCTTCTATAACATCTTCATGATCCCTTTCTTCCAGATGCTGGAGTAGGAAGGGATCATTTTTGATAATTATACAGATGACACCCAGTCTGTCATCCCAATATCAGGCTCTCATTTGGAGGATGAGATTCTGATCAATTCCATATATCAAAAGATACAGGATTGGATGGTGGCAAATGGCCTGGCCATCAATAGCGCTAAAACCAAGCTTCTTCTAGTGGGATCAGAAACCAAACTAGAGAAGTTGGGCCCCTGCTATAAGAACGTCATCATTGACAAATGCACAATAGAATCATGAGCAAAGTAAAAACTCTAGGGATCTATCTGGATAAAAATCTCAATATGAAGGCCCAGGTCAATAGCCTAGTTTCTTTGCATCCTATTACATTAAACTGTTCCGCTGTCTTAGACCATTTGTATCGGAAAATAATTCATAAACCCTGGCAAGGGACATCATCGGCGCTAAGATCGATTATTGTTGAAGCTTCCTGGTTGGCTTACCCCTATCAGATTTCCATCGCCTACAGGTTATACAAAATGGAGCTGTACAAGTTGTCAAACACCTGGCAAAAAGAGACCATAAGCGTGCAAAAGCTTGCATTGGCTCCTTGTTCAAGCAAAGTTATTATTTAGACTGCTTCTCATCACACATACATGTGTGCATGGAACGATGCCGGCCTATTTGAAAGAACTTATTATTCCTAAGAAAAATATCAGAAATCTTAAATCCGATGAGTCGTACACTCTTATGGTTCCACGCCTTAAGACCAAGAAATCCAGAGATGCTGCGTTTGTATCATACCTCAGTCCTAGAATTCTCTTACTTCCCTGCTAAGAGTCACAACATCGACTGAAGTTTTCAAGAAAGGGCTAACAACGGCTCAGTTTTATTAAACACTGTTCTGCTTGTATCGATCTGGATGTTTCTAGTACCACTATGTTCTGTACCACTTGCTCTTTTGTGTTTTGTTGTAAGGTGGTTGTTTTTTATGTTCAAGTACTTTTAAGCCCTAGGGTACCTGGTGCGCTTTACAAATTAAATACCATAACTAACATAACTTAACATAACACCCATATCTCTTTGGGCAGGCTGATAAGGTGATTGGGGTACAGGTACTGTTACCCCTGTTCTTAAGACAACTGATGCACCACCATACTTTCTGGAAGTGCCCTACGGACGTACGAGAGGTGGACCCAGTAGTGCAGTTCATTGACTTTGACTGTGAGGGGAGTACAAAACACCACCTTGTTTGGTCCCTGGAACGGGAATCATTCCAGCAGCGCACAAAGTTGTGGATGTAGACGTAATCCCCTGGCAACAGTGGTCTAGCCTTATATGCTCAGGACCTGTCCCCCTTGTCTGTGCAGCATCAGGCATCTCAGTAGTCACGGTTCTGGGAGGTGCGATCTGTCGGGAGACATATTTAATGCTTCGAGTTAGTGTCATCAAATATTCCCTGAATTCCTCTCCTAACACTGCTGCAGTCCTATGCGAATCAGAAACTCTTCTCAGAGGGAAAACAGGGTTATACATGCATCGACCAGTAACCACCTTGTGAGGCGACAGATAGTGGTCTTTGTTTTGCCAGGGGCAGACAATACACCCAGTTTTTCTTCAATGGTATGCACAGTTTGGACAACTTGCTCTTAAGAAGGCTATTTATTCTCTCTGCAATGCCATTTGCCTGTGGGTGACAAATAGAACACAGCTGATGCTTGATACCAAGTAGTGCTGTAACATGCTGGAATAATGCATTGAAGAAATGTGTGCCATTGTCTGACCACAAAACCTTGCAAAACTTCCCACACAAAGAATCTCACAGCACATTTGGCATCTGGGTGCGCACATGGCCCTGCTTCCACCCACCTTGAGAAGGGACAGACCACCACAATGAGGTACCTCGATTCATTACAATTCTCCCCTATACTGGTGTAGTCTATGTGCAACTCACAGAATGGCCCAATAGGGTGGGGTAATGTGCCCTGTAATGTCTGTAGTGTCATCCCTGATCTAAAACATTGACATGTAGTACAATGAACAACAATATGAGTGAGGGGCTTGAGGCCAAGATAAGTCTTGCAGTCCTGTTTTGAATTAGTTGCAGAGGGCGGTGAGTAGAGGAAGGCAGGTTGAGAAAGGTTGAGAAAGAGGCTGTTGCAGTAGTCCAGCCTAAAGAGAACCAGGGCTCTGGAGACAGTGAGCTTCTGGGGGAAAGTGAGAAAGGTAAGAATCCCTTTGAGGAGGTGCAGCTGGTAGTGGGACATCTTGCGAAGTCCCAGATGTGAGTAGAGAAAGAGAGAGTGGAGTTGAAAATTACACCAATTTTTTTGCCTCGCAGGAAGACAAAGGAAGAGGGACGAAGGCAGGCAGCCACACTGAGAGGGGAAAAGCAGGGGAAGGGGTCCCAATGTGAAGGATCTCTGTCTTACTGGCATTAAGGCAGAGATTGTTGGAGATGAACCAATCCTGAATCGTGGATAGACAGTCAGAAATGACCGAGAGCGGAGAGGAGACTGATTAGAACCTGAAGGAAAGCTGAGTGTCATCTGCATAACACTGAAAGTTAGAGGAGAAGGGACCAAGTAGTAGTTGAAAAACCAGTGTGAGATGATAGAGCCCTGGGGAACTCCACTGGTAGAGAGAGGTGGCAGATAGAAAGGGAACACGTTGGACCTGGGAGGGGTGGTCCAAGAGGAAGGAGGTCAGCCACTCCAGGGCCTGATCCATGATGCCCAGGTTCTCACAGAGTCGATTGATTAGGATGGAATGGTTGACCATGTTGAAAGCAGAGGAAAGATCAAGGAGGATGAGAACAGAAGGAATTCTAGATTCAAGATTAGAGAGTAGATCTTCATGGGTGTTCAGGAGAGCAGTTGCCAGACTGATTGTCATGGAGACAAAAACAGATTTAGTGTGGAGAGTAAGATGGAAGATGGCCAGCGTTTCCAAGAGTTTGCACAGGAAAGGGGTGATGGATATTGGGCGATAGTTTGCCAGGAAGGTAAGATCAGCAAACAGCTTCTTGAGGGGTGCACGCAGAAGGGAGTAATTAAGGGGAGAGGGAAAGTTCCCATGGAAAAAGAGTGATTACAGAAATCTGTCAAGGCTGGAACAAGGGTGTCAATATGGTCCTTGATGTTTCTGGAGGAGAAGGAGAGCACCTGTTTGGACAACACGTTCATAGATCAGACTTGTCTAGAAACCTTGTCAAGTGTTGTCAGAGAAAAAGAGGAGAAAGTAGGTGGAGAGGGAGAGATGGCCAAAGGTGGGCCGGGAGAGGAAGAGGAAGAGAATGGGGAGATGCAGGACAGAATGTCCTGAGTTTTAGCTGAGAAGTGAGAGACCAGAGTCATACAGAGGGCCTGGGAGGTAGAGACTGCAACAGAATTGGTCAGTTCCTTGCAGATTTATATGAGTACTCCTGTAGTGTTAAAGGCCTCAGAGACGTGGGCTTGAATGTGTGCTCTCTTCTTGGACAGGACAAAGAGTTGGTATTGTCTTTGGAGCAGGAGGAAGGCCAGTTTGTCAGAGGATGCACCCAAAGCCCTCCACTTCCTCCCAGCCACCCTGCTCTTGCGTTTCAGGATGGCAGGGGTAAGAATCATACCAAGAGTTGCCCTTGGAGGTAGGCTTCAGCCGGATTCTCATGACAGGTTCAAAGATGTCCAGGGTATTTTAAATAGAAAGATGCAGATTTGAAAGGGCTGTGTCAGGGTGTGAGTCAGCAACAGGAGTAGGAGGAGCAGAGAAAGAGTAGTGGCAAAGGTATCCACTGACACACACTTCATGGGCTGAATAATGAGCAGGTAGGTGGCAGTGCTGGGGGGGCTTTGCCTGAGGGATAGAGAGTTTCAGATGAGAGTAGAGTAGAATGTGGTCAGTCCAAGAGAGAGGAGTGGTGAAAGGGTTAGAGAGAGGGATGTCTGAGGTGATGAGAACATCCAAGGTATGTTCGGTAGAGTGTGTCAGGCCAGAGGGCAGAATAGAAAGAGAGAGAGATTGTTGCAGGGGTTGTGGAAAAGCCCACAGCAGGGATTAGAAGCATTCAGGTGGATGTTGAGATGTCCGAGGAGGAGAAGTTGAGAAGGAGAGGCAAGGAGAGTTTGTCCCATTCAGAAAAGAAGAGGCCATCCTGGTCATGTGGCCTGTACATGGTGGCAACAGTCAGAGAGAGGCCAGGAGATATAGAGAGCCTGCAGACAAGGCATTCATATGAGGAGTAGGCCTGCGTAGGCATGACAGAGGCTGGGATTGTCCCCGGGAAGATCAGGGCTACTCCACCTCAGGTCAGTTGGTTCTGTGTTTGGAGATGATCTTGTAGCCCACAGGGATGAGAGTGTCAAAACTCGCCACAGAACTGGACATAAACCATGTCTCGCTGAGAGCGAGGACATATAGGTCGAGTTCTTCGTGAAAGTGACAGATGTCAGAGGAGTGTTTGACAGCAGAACGAGAGTTGAGAGTAGCGACATGGAACAAGTTACCACATTTGAAAGACTTCTGTGGAGGGGTACAGGCTTGAGGTACACCCTGTGGAAGTGATTGAGGGGACTGTGGGGGGAAGAGGAGGAAGATGAGGGTGCCAGAGAGGTGGCAGGAGGAGTAGCAGAAGAATGGAGGAAGTTGATAAGACGCAGGAAACACCTATCAAAAAGGAGGAGATTGAGCTGAGGACCCTGAACCAAGACAGTGCCATTCAGGCAAACATTAATGATGAGGAGCGGGAGGGGGCCAAGAGGACTTCCACCTAGTGCCACCATTAATGGGAGAGGAGGAGAAAGGAGAGAGAACAGAGACCAAATGAAGGGTCCATTGGTCTGGAGAGGGGACGACAAAGTTGATGTCAGTGAGAGTCTGTCTGGAGGAAGCACTGGTGTAGGTATCAGTGGTAGGGAGGGCTGGGTTGGAAACCCGGATGTCCCCCTTGAACTTCAGACTTAGTGAGAGGGATAGGGTAAGAGACAGTAGCAGTTATAGAAGATGTGAAAGGCAGATAACAGATAGCGCCATAGGGGCTGCAATGGAGGTAGGTGGAGGAGATGTGGGTGAGAGAAGAGAGAGAGATGCACAGCCCTGGGGCAAACAACTGAGAATGTGCACGGGAGGATGAGGAGGTTGGCCATGGTAACAACAAAGGAAGACACAGGAGGGGAACAAGTAACTCACAACAATGAATGGCAGTTGGTGAGCAGGTGCTAGTGGATCTAGGTTACTTGGACTAAGCCCTGCCCACCTGTCAATCACTTTAAACTGTCCTACTGAGACTTTGTTAAATCATAATTGCCCATAATAACACAAACTAATGCCTGCCCTATCTCCTCTGAAGATAAAGGGTGTAAATGGAAATTATGTATGCAAACAAAAATCAGTTTTATAACATAAAGGATCAAGATGGCTGAGTCAGTTTTCCTTCCAACATTGGACAGCACGGAGTGGCCCCCGTAAACAGGATGACATACTCTGGCTCAAGTTCTCAAACCAAAGCAGTACAAAACGTGGGTCAAGACCAACTTGGCCTTCCACATTCAAGACACTTATTCCAGTTCACGAAAAGTTCTTTCACAGTTTAACAAAATGTTCACATAGTTCTCCCTCAATGGGACTCCAACCTCTTCTAACAGTTCTCATAGGTCTCCTTCAGCCGGGCCTGGTCCTCTCAATCAACAAGTACCTGATTCAGTGCAGATCTTCCTCAGCCGGGCTCAGACCTCGCAATTGCAGCACTTGTAGGGGTTCCCTTCCCTAAGCTTTATTCACATTCATTAGGGGTTCCCTTCCCCTATATTATTTCATGCTTCAGGTCTCCCTTAGTCAGGCTTGGACCTTTCATTGATGTTAAAGACTTTCAAACGTGCCAGGCTTTTACTATAGACCTCTGCAGGAGCACTTCAACTTTCACTTCAGCTGTACCTTTGGTTATTTGCTCCATTGTCTTGTGGTCTTGGTAGTTCCATACCTTAAGAACAAAGGTTCAAAGAAATCTTTCTCTCAAATTATTCACATTTTAACGTTCCCTTTTGCCGGGGTTAATCTTGGCAATTGCGCATTTCAGAGTGTGTTCACTTTGCTGCTTCATGACAAGACATCACATATTGTGCAGAGACTTTCGGGTGGGCTACTTCCTTAGGCCGGACCGGTCTGCTTCTCTGTATCACTAGCTTCAAAGTTGTTGGTAACTTACACTTCAGTATCGCTTTGCTTTCCCTTACGTCTCATCAACATGTACGCGACCTCCAATCTTAAAATACACTGTTGCGGCTTCAATCTTTCCTTAATGCACACCTGCCTTTCATGTCTTTCGCTAACTCATCGGCTGTATGCATTCCTTGTGGCTTTGATTCATGAGTCAAGGTTGATACCACAGGCTTGGCCTTGCCTCCGCAACTCGGTTTTCATCCAGGAGGGTCACTGGCACCCTTAAAACACAATGCAGTCTTCTTGTCTGGGATTTGGCCTTCTCCACATATCATTCATGGCTCTTCAGAGGCAACAACCTCCTGCTGGAATCTCCTGGGTTTCTCCAACCTTTGTTCTTGTCCCCTCATCGGTCATTCTGCTCCCGTGCGGTTCGCTGCGCCCCGGAATATCTGTTCCTTCTCGTGCTCCACCTTGATCAGAGTGTGTCTCTATGTTCTGCCTTTTATCCTTGTGTTGAGAGTATACAGTCAAGTGCCTTACTTTGCCCCTCACACAGGTGACCATCAAACACTGGTCCACCCCCAGGGTCTGGATCCAAAGGTGATGGCCATATCATGGCCACCTGAGAGAGAGCTCCCCAGGGACTAGCAAGTGAGACACCCTTTGGTTTCTCATAGTGTTTTTTTTTCACATTCCGGTAACTGTGGAATTGCTGCTGGTTCTTTCTAAACTCCCACCTAGATCCCCTCTCCACAAGGCGTGCTGTGCATTGTTGTGAGTTACTTGTTCCCCTCCTGTGTATTCCTTTGTTATGACCCTGGCTAGCCACAACTACTGGTGGTTGACTCGATCCACAGATATGAATACCTCAATGCCAGATTGTACTTTGTGGCAGGCTTTGATAGCCACAGGCATGAACCTGCTCATTGTGGTATCCGGTCATATTTTCGAATGCTTATTTTAGAAATTCAATTTCATCGAAAACATTTTGCCGATTTTTTTTTTTTCGAATGTATTTTTTTATTTATATATTTTTTTGGGTTTCCTCTTTCCGGTCTGCTTCTCTGTATCACTAGCTTCAAAGGTTTCCTGTTTCGAAGGCGGTTACTAGAAGCTGCATGTCAGCTGTCACAACTTTGCTCCGTGACCTGGCGTTCTGCCGGCACTCGGCCCCGGGGGAATTCAATTCGAGCCTCTGCTCAGCTGCACTAATTCATTCTCATTTGGCAGCTAGCTGTGTTGTCATCACCTGTATATTTGATGTGACGCCTTGGGCTCACTTTCGTTTTCTGCTCCACAAATCTTCTTGACAAATCGTATGTGCCCGACAACCCAGGAGAGCAATTTTGCCCCAACAACGATTGAGCTTGAATTTGCAGAATCCTGCGTGGCCTTTGCCTTTAAATCCATAAGTGTTGAGCCGAACATTACTCTTCACCTGGACCCACATATAGAGGCCCGCTTTTTGATTTGGGAAAAAGATGACATTGTGACGCCTTTTCCTAAAGACTTGGGGGCCGATTCATGGAACAAACGTGCGCCGAAAAATCGTTGCGCAAGCAGGCGCAAACAGGCGTGCGATTCATGGAAGTCCCTGCGCGTGTTTTCCTCGGGATGTGCGCCAAACCCGTGCATGGCGCACACGTCACTGCAACATCCCGAAAGACGTGCGCGACGCGCACAGTGAAAGCGCACAACCTCGGCGCATACACTAGAAAGTGGGTGGAACACGGGGCGTAACGCACGGAATGGGGAACAACTCGCGAAAATAAGGGGGTAACTGGGGATGTACTGCGGGGAAGCAGACAGAACGCCCACACGCACCCGAACCACACGTATTCATGGAATCGAATAGGGCAAAGCCACGCACAGCGAAAGACACGCACAAGCCGAAACACGTCCGCCACACGAAGGCAGGCGGTAGCGTCCCTGCGCATTACAAAAGTGGCAACATACAGCAATTGTGCCTGTGCGAGCGGGGCACGTGTATTTCGGGGTTGCGCGGGAAGTAACACACGCGAATGAGCGGGGTACGTGTATTCCGGGGGAGCGCGGGAAGTCACACACACGATCGGGCCTGGGGGAGCGGGCTACGTGTATTTCAGGGGTTCGCGTGAAGTTTTTCACGCGATCGGGCCTGGGGGAGCGGGCTACGTGTATCTCAGGGGTTTGCGTGAACTTTTACACGCGATCGGGCCTGGGGGAGCGGGCTACGTGTATTTCAGGGGTTTGCGTGAACTTTTTCAGGCGATCGGGCCTGGGGGAGCGGGCTACGTGTATCTCAGGGGTTCGCGTGAACTTTTACACGCGATCGGGCCTGGGGGGGAGCGGGCTACGTGTATTTCAGGGGTTCGCGTGAATTTTTTCACGCGATCGGGCCTGGGGTAGCGGGCTACGTGTATCTCAGGGGTTCGCGTGAACTTATTCACGGGATCGGGCCTGGGGGAGCGGGCTACGTGTATTTCAGGGGTTCGCGTGAACTTTTTCACGCGATCGGGCCTGGGGGAGCGGGCTACGTGTATCTCAGGGGTTCGCGTGAACTTATTCATGCGATCGGGCCTGGGGGAGCGGGCTACCTGTATTTCAGGGGTTCGCGTGAACTTATTCACGGGATCGGGCCTGGGGGAGCGGGCTACGTGTATTTCAGGGGTTCGCGTGAACTTTTTCACGCGATCGGGCGTGGGGGAGCGGGCTACGTTTTCGCGTGAACTTATTCACGCGATCGGGCCTGGGGGAGCGGGCTACGTGTATCTCAGGGGTTCGCGTGAACTTTTACACGCGATCGGGCCTGGGGGAGCGGGCTACGTGTATCTCAGGGGTTTGCGTGAACTTTTTCACGCGATCGGGCCTGGGGGAGTGGGCTACGTGTATCTCAGGGGTTCGCGTGAACTTATTCACGCGATCGGGCCTGGGGGAGCGGGCTACCTGTATTTCAGGGGTTGGCGTGAAATTATTCACGTGATCGGGCCTGGGGAAGCGGGCTACGTGTATTTCAGGGGTTCGCGTGAATCTTTTCACGCGATCGGGGCTGGGGGAGCGGGCTACGTGTTCGCGTGAACTTATTCACGCGATCGGGCCTGGGGGAGCGGGCTACGTGTATCTCAGAGGTTTGCGTGAACTTTTTCACGCGATCGGCCTGGGGGAGCGGGCTACGTGTATCTGAGGGGTTCGCATGAACTTATTCACGCGATCAGGCCTGGGGGAGCGGGCTACCTGTATTTCAGGGGTTCGCGTGAACTTATTCACGGAATCGGGCCTGGGGGAGCGGGCTACGTGTATTTCAGGGGTTCACGTGAACTTTTTGACGCGATCGGGCCTGGGGGAGCGGGCTACGTGTTCGCGTGAACTTATTCACGCGATCGGGCCTGGGGGAGCGGGCTACGTGTATCTCAGGGGTTCGCGTGAACTTTTACACGCGATCGGGCCTTGGGGAGCGGGCTACGTGTATCTCAGGGGTTTGCGTGAACTTTTTCACGCGATCGGGCCTGGGGGAGCGGGCTACGTGTATCTCAGGGGTTCGCGTGAACTTTTTCACGCGATCGGGCCTGGGGGAGCGGGCTACGTGTATCTCAGGGGTTCGCGTGAACTTTTACACGCGATCGGGCCTGGGGGAGCGGGCTACGTGTATTTCAGGGGTTCGCGTGAACTTTTTCACGCGATCGGGCCTGGGGGAGCGGGCTACGTGTATCTCAGGGGTTGCGTGAACTTTTACACGCGATCGGGCCTGGGGGAGCGGGCTACGTGTATTTCAGGGGTTCGCGTGAACTTTAACACGCGATCGGGCCTGGGGGAGCGGGCTACGTGTATCTCAGGGGTTTGCGTGAACTTTTTCACGCGATCAGGCCTGGGGGAGCGGGCTACGTGTATCTCAGGGGTTCGCGTGAACTTTTTCACGCGATCGGGCCTGGGGGAGCGGGCTACATGTATTTCAGGGGTTCGCGTGAACTTTTACACGCGATCGGGCCTGGGGGAGCGGGCTACGCGTATCTCAGGGGTGCGCGGGAAGTTCCACACGCGATTCCATCAGGGTACGTGTATTACAGGGGTGCGCGGGAATTTCCACACGCGATCTCATCAGGGTACGTGTATTACAGGGGTGCGCGGGAAGTTCCACACGCGATTGGTGGAAATCCACGTGTGTTCTGTCATCACGTGCAATGTGGGAAACACCTGCGCATGTGACGTCACAGACGCGCTCACGCGCTAAGGGCCTTTGGTCCAATGAAATCGCGTATGCGTGCAGACGCGCTTACGCGCTAAGGGCCTTTACTCGAATAACACGCTGACGTGCAGATTTTTCACGTGCCAAATCACTCCGTATCAAGCTGGCCACGCGTAAGCACACGGAAGACCACGCTCCTGCCCAGAAGGCCAAACTACTGCCCCCCAGACCCCCGAGCACGCTCCCACCTGCCATCTGCTGCTGCCTGACTGCCTGCTGCCCACGTGCACTGCCATTTGCTGCCTGCACATCAGCCAGGGGTGCTGTTGCTGTGACCACCCCTGCTGGAACCGAAGACTCCCGACTGGGATTCCATCGCTCCACAGCACAGCCCCAGGACCCAGTTGCCCACCCACTCCTGCCTCTGGGGTTGTAATGTCGGGGCAAACACCATCTGTGACCACTGATAACCCCCGGCCAGAGAGGCAGAGGGGCACCAGCTTCAGTGCCACCGAAGTTGGTGTCCTGGTGGAGCAAGTCCTGGGGCAGTATGATGCCCTCTTCGGAAGTTCCCGCGCCGACAAGGAAGGACGGACTCGGATCTGGACTGACATCGTGACTGCCATCAACGCGGAGGGGGTGGCAGTCCGCGACTTACAACATGTCAGGAAGTTCTGGGAGGACTTCAGGTCCAGGACCCTGAACAAGGCCCGGCGCCTCTTGAAGGCAGCGGATGCCAAGGGGCGCCGGGGACATTTGTCGGAAGAACAGATGAGGGTCCTGGAACGCATATCCCCAGCGCTCCACGTCCAGGTCCTTGAGAAGCAGACCCGTCTGGAGTCGAGCGGTGAGTGTACATGCATCCTGATTGTGAGCAGTGCATGTGGTGATTATTCAGTAGTGTGCAGGTTGCACATCTGTTTGTATGGGGTCGAGTATGGGTGGGGGTGTACAGGGCCGTGGGGCTGACACATGTGAGGGCTGTAATGTGTGAGACATGGATGGTGCTTGTGTGTGTAGGCTTGCATGCCAAATGCAGTTGTGTGGGCACACATGTTTGGATGAATGTGTATGTAAGTAGACATGTCCGTGATGTCACGCATGTATGTTGTTTTCGGCTGCATGTATCAGCACTGTGTACATGTGCATGTGTGTCTATTTGACAAGGGTGCAACAGTGATGCAACATGGATGCATGTGACAGCGGTATGTGGAAGCCTGATTGGCAGATGTGACATGGATGCCCGTCTGAACACTGCGACACTTGGCAGAGGTGTACACATGCATGCAAGTGTGGTGGTGTGTGTACATGTGTGGTGCACTTCCTGTGTTGCATGTGATGTCTGGCTCACCTTTGGCTGCTCATGCTGTTGTATGTGTATGGATGGTGGTGGCAGTTGCGATATGGCTGTGGTATGGCTCATGTGTGCGAGTTGTAATGACATGTGTGTTGGGGATTGTGATGACATGTCTGAGGTTTGCCAATGCCACTCATGTACAACTGTCATGTGTGTATGTGTCCATTGTACAGTGCCCTGATGCCTGTGTTTTGTTTCTCCCTGTCTGCAGCGTCAACTGATGAAGAGGGCGGAGAAGGTGCTGTGGAGCACAGCGGCGGGGATCCGACTGCCAGCCGGAGACGCAAGGCCCGGCTCCCCTCCCATGTTGTCATCTCGTCGGGGAGTGAGGAGTCCGGTGCCGCGTCCCAGGCCGCAGCTGCCGGGGGGAGGTCCAAGAGGCGGAGGTTGGAGTTGGACTCCTCGGCAGCAGAAGGGGCAGCTGGGACCCCACAGGGCCCAACAGGGGAAGATGGCACGGAGTCATCCAGGTTGGTGGGGGGTTTGGTGGAGGAGGAGGCCATGCAAGCACCAGAGACGGGGTCTGGAGGTGGGGATCCCACTGGTGCTAGTGGTGCAGTGCAGGACCAGGGACAGGAGGCAGCACAGGCCGCCGCGGAGGTGCCTATGTGCAATCCTGTCCCTGATCCTGTCCCTGCATCATCTTGCACCAGCAGGGATGCCTACGTCCAGACCCGTTTTCAGGCAGGGGATGAGCGCACGTCAACTGGCCTTCCTCTGCCTGCGGACGTGGCTATCCAGGTCCGGGTTGAGCCTGTCCTGGCTGGTGTGGCGTTGCGTCAACGGGCCATGCGAGGTGACCTGCAGTCTTTTCATGAAGAGACTGCAAGTCATCTCGAATGGCTCGTTGACCACGTCAGCCTGCTGGAACAGGTCACCCAGGCCGGATTCCTCCGTCTGATGGGGCTTGCTCCGACCCCCTCCTCAACTGGACCCCCTACGCGCCAGTCGTCCTCTGTGCCATCTTCCCACCCATCAGTCACCTGGGTACCCTGTGGAGCTGCCTCTGACGGTGCGGCCAGGCTGGTGGAGGAGGCATCCCTGCCACAGTCGGGAGTCGGACGTCCAGCAGGGGTGGCCACATCGACGACTGCACCCCAGCCGGCGGAGGATGTGCAGGCAGCAGGAGGCAGTGCACGGGCAGAGGCACAGCAGCTGCAGCAACTTGGTGGGAGCCATGAAGGCTCGGGGCCTTCGACATCGGAGGGGCAGGCATCGGCCGGAGGGCAGGAGGACCCAGGACAGAGGGTGTCTTCCGTGTGGCAGCGGTTGGGCCACGCCATAGATGCGGAGCGGCAGCGGGCGGAAGAGGCACGGCTCACAATGGTCAGGGCGGAGAACTCCATGTGGAGGGCCCTGAGGCGGGCCGTGTGCCTCGAGGCAATCCGCAGGGGTTTGGAGGTGGAGACGTCGGCGGCCCTGCGGACCCTCTGGGCCATGGAGGAGGACCGCCTCCGGGACATTGAGGAGGAGTTCGATGATGCCCTGGCCCGGGACATCCACAAGTGAGCCGTGAAACTAGCCCGCTGCCCTTGTACATAGTTTCTAGGTAGTGTTAGGTTTCATTTTTGTTTTTATTTTATTTGGACCTTTCGGACATTGGCCACATTTTGTATATAGTTTATTTAATTAGTTAGTGTAGTTAGATAGGTTTCCTTTATTTTGTTGGGATGATGGACCCTGGCTTGTTCCCATGTAAATAGTTAGCAGTTGGATTGTAATTTTTTTTCACTTTTTTACCATGGTGCAATGGCTTTCTTTTTTATTTCCCATTGGATTTTGTTTTGTGGACATTGACTTTGGACAACATTACTTTGGAGTTTTATTTTTGGTTTTGCTTTTTTTAATGGACATGCTTCTTTTCATTTTTGTACATTCACGTTTCTGTTTCTTCATTTTTTATTCTATTTATGTTTCCTTTAATACATATTTTATTTGGTGAACTTCAATGTGTGGTATCTCATTGGTTTCATGCATTTCATGATATGTTTTTTGAGATTCACTGACACCCATTGGGTGTATGTGAGGGAAATGTGTTTGTTTCGGAACTTGCAATTGGTGTTCTGTGATGTAATTGCAAATTATGAGTGGGTGGATGCAATACTCGGGTGGGCATTTTGCATTTGGAGGCTGACCATAGGGACCAGGGATCTAGATTGTGATGACATGTTGGCTGGGGAACATGATTTGCACATGGGTGGGGGCCTGCTCTCAGGTGCCCCACAGTGCTGGGGGGTGGGGGTGGTGGGGAACATTGTTGGACATGGGTTGGGGCCTGCTGGCAGGTGCCCCACAGTGCTGGGGGGTGGGGGTGGTGGGGAACATGAGTTGGACATGGGTGGGGGCCTGCTGGCAGGTGCCCCACAGTGCTGGGGGGTGGGGGTGGTGGGGAACATGAGTTGGACATGGGTGGGGGCCTGCTGGCAGGTGCCCCACAGTGCTGTGGGGTGGGGGTGGTGGGGAACATGAGTTGGACATGGGTGGGGGCCTGCTGGCAGGTGCCACACGGTGCTGGGGGGTGGGGGTGGTGGGGAACATGAGTTGGACATGGGTGGGGGCCTGCTGGCAGGTGCCCCACAGTGCTGGGGGGTGGGGGTGGTGGGAGACATTGGTGGGGGCCTGGTGGAGGATGCCCCTGGTGGCTGGGGGGTGGGGGTGGTGTGAGACATGGGTGGGGGCCTGGTGGAGGCTGTCCCTGCATTGCTGGGGGTGGGGGTGGTGGGAGACATGGGTGGGGGCCTGGTGGTGGGTGCCCCTGGTGGCTGGGGGGTGGGGGTGGTGGGAGACATGGGTGGGGGCCTGGTGGTGGGTGCCCCTGCACTGCTGGTGGGTGGGGGTGCTGGGAGACATGGGTGGGGCCTGGTGGAGGGTGCCCCTGGTGACTGGGGGTGCAGGGGGACATGCGTTGGTGGGCAGTAGTGCAAGTTGACATGTGGGTTGGCTGGGGGTCATGGCCATGGTGGATGGTGTGCCTGCAGGACATGTGCAGGGTAGGCCCCTGTGGTGTGAGCCACCTGCAGGGGCCGTGGAGGGTGTAGAGGGAACACCTGGGAGGACACACACGTGCAATTCACCTGTGGTGTTCCCCGCGCACCCCTGTAATACACGTACCCTGATGGAATCGCGTGTGAGACTTCCCCCGCACCCCGAAATACACGTACCCTGATGGAATCGCGTGTGGAACTTCCCGCGCACCCCTGTAATACACGTACCCTGATGGAATCGCGTGTGGGACTTCCCGCGCATCCCTGGAATACACGTACCCTGCTGAAATCGCGTGTGTAACTTCCCCTGCACCCTGAAATACACATACCCTGCTGATATCGCGTGTGGAACTTCACGCGCACCCCTGAAATACACGTACCCTGCGGAAATCGCGTGTGTAACTTCCCCTGCACCCTGAAATACACGTACCCTGCTGATATCGCGTGTGGAACTTCACTCGCACCGCGAAATACACGTACCCTGATGGAATCGCGTGCGGAACTTCCCGCGCACCCCTGAGATACGCGTACCCTGCTCGCACGGGCCCAATCGCGTGTGGAAATTCCTGCGCACCCCTGAAATACACGTACCCTGCTGACATCGCGTGTGGGACTTCCCGCGCACCCCTGGAATACATGTACCCTGCTGAAATCGCGTGTGTAACTTCCCCTGCACCCTGAAATACACGTACCCTGCTGATATCGCGTGTGGAACTTCACGCGCACCCCTGAAATACACGTACCCTGCGGAAATCGCATGTGTAACTTCCCCTGCACCCTGAAATACACGTACCCTGCTGATATCGTGTGTGGAACTTCACGCGCACCCCGAAATACACGTACCCTGATGGAATCGCGTGTGGAACTTCCCGCGCACCCCTGAGATACGCGTACCCTGCTCGCACGGGTCCAATCGCGTGTGGAAATTCCCGCGCACCCCTGAAATACACGTACCCTGCTGACATCGCGTGTGAAACTTCCCCTGCACCCTGAAATACACGTACCCTGCTGATATCGCGTGTGGAACTTCACGCACACCCCGAAATACACGTACCCTGATGGAATCGCGTGCGGAACTTCCCGCGCACCCCTGAGATACGCGTACCCTGCTCGCACGGGCCCAATCGCGTGTGGAAATTCCCGCGCACCCCTGAAATACACGTACCCTGCTGACATCGCGTGTGAAACTTCCCCTGCAACCTGAAATACACGTACCCTGCTGATATCGCGTGTGGAACTTCACGCACACCCCGAAATACAAGTACCCTGATGGAATCGCGTGTGGAACTTCCCGCGCACCCCTGAGATACGCGTACCCTGCTCGCACGGGCCCAATCGCGTGTGGAAATTCCTGCGCACCCCTGAAATACACGTACCCTGCTGACATCGCGTGTGGGACTTCCCGCGCACCCCTGGAATACACGTACCCTGCTGAAATCGCGTGTGTAACTTCCCCTGTACCCTGAAATACACGTACCCTGCTGATATCGCGTGTGGAACTTCACGCGCACCCCTGAAATACACGTACCCTGCGGAAATCGCATGTGTAACTTCCCCTGCACCCTGAAATACACGTACCCTGCTGATATCGCGTGTGGAACTTCACGCGCACCCCGAAATACACGTACCCTGATGGAATCGCGTGCGGAACTTCCCGCACACCCCTGAGATACGCGTACCCTGCGCGCACGGGCCCAATCGCGTGTGGAAATTCCCGCGCACCCCTGAAATACACGTACCCTGCTGACATCGCGTGTGAAACTTCCCCTGCACCCTGAAATACACGTACCCTGCTGATATCGCGTGTGGAACTTCACGCGCACCCCGAAATACAAGTACCCTGATGGAATCGCATGTGGAACTTCCCGCGCACCCCTGAGATACGCGTACCCTGCTCGCACGGGCGCAATCGCGTGTGGAAATTCCTGCGCACCCCTGAAATACACGTACCCTGCTGACATCGCGTGTGGGACTTCCCGCGCACCCCTGGAATACACGTACCCTGCTGAAATCGCGTGTGTAACTTCCCCTGCACCCTGAAATACACGTACCCTGCTGATATCGCGTGTGGAATTTCACGCGCACCCCTGAAATACACGTACCCTGCGGAAATCGCATGTGTAACTTCCCCTGCACCCTGAAATACACGTACCCTGCTGATATCGCGTGTGGAACTTCACGCGCACCCCGAAATACACGTACCCTGATGGAATCGCGTGTGGAACTTCCCGCGCACCCCTGAGATACGCGTACCCTGCTCGCACGGGCCCAATCATGTGTGGAAATTCCTGCGCACCCCTGAAATACACGTACCCTGCTGACATCGCGTGTGTAACTTCCCCTGCACCCTGAAATACACGTACCCTGCTGATATTGCGTGTGGAACTTCACGCGCACCCCGAAATACACGTACCCTGATGGAATCGCGTGTGGAACTTCCCGCGCACCCCTGAAATACGCGTACCCTGCTCACACGGGCCCAATCGCGTGTGGAAATTCCTGCGCACCCCTGAAATACACGTACCCTGCTGACATCGCGTGTGTAACTTCCCCTGCACCCTGAAATACACGTACCCTGCTGATATCGCGTGTGGAACTTCACGCGCACCCCGAAATACACGTACCCTGATGGAATCGCGTGTGGAACTTCCTGCGCACCCCTGAGATACGTGTACCCTGCTCGCACGGGCCCAATCGCGTGTGGAAATTCCCGCGCACCCCTGAAATACACGTACCCTGCTGACATCGCGTGTGGGACTTCCCGCGCACCCCTGGAATACACGTACCCTGCTGAAATCGCGTGTGTAACTTCCCCTGCACCCTGAAATACACGTACCCTGCTGATATCGCGTGTGGAACTTCACGCGCACCCCTGAAATACACGTACCCTGCGGAAATCGCATGTGTAAGTTCCCCTGCACCCTGAAATACACGTACCCTGCTGATATCGCGTGTGGAACTTCACGCGCACCCTGAAATACACGTACCCTGATGGAATCGCGTGTGGAACTTCCCGCGCACCCCTGAGATACGCGTACCCTGCTCGCACGGGCCCAATCGCGTGTGGAAATTCCCGCGCACCCCTGAAATACACGTACCCTGCTGACATCGCGTGTGTAACTTCCCCTGCACCCTGAAATACACGTACCCTGCTGATATCGCGTGTGGAACTTCACGCGCACCCCGAAATACACGTACCCTGATGGAATCGCGTGTGGAACATACCGTGCACCCCTGAGATACGCGTACCCTGCTCGCACGGGCCCAATCGCGTGTGGAAATTCCTGCGCACCCCTGAAATACACGTACCCTGCTGACATCGCGTGTGTAACTTCCCCTGCACCCTGAAATACACGTACCCTGCTGATATCGCGTGTGGAACTTCACGCGCACCCCAAAATAGACGTACCCTGATGGAATCGCGTGTGGAACTTCTTGCGCACCCCTGAGATACGCGTACCCTGCTCGCACGGGCCCATTCGCGTGTGGAAATTCCCGCGCACCCCTGAAATACACGTACCATGATGAAATCGCGTGTGGAACTTCCCGCGCACCCCTGAAATACGCGTACCCTGCTCGCACGGGGCCAATCGCGTGAGGTACTTCCCGCGCACCCCAGTGATACACGTAGCCCGCTTGCTGTGCTGGTACAGGGTTAGCGCAGCCCTTTGCGCTGGATTGGGTATATTGATGGCTTTTCCCTGCGCGAGAGGCGTTCTTGGGGGCGTAACTGGCGCTGCTGCAGGGTCGCTGCCCCACTGTGCGCCACGGCTGGTTTTGGTGGCTGGAATCCATGAATACGCTGTGCGCGGAAATGGATTTTAGCGCACGCGGCTGGCGCAGGGATTCGCACACGCACACTGTGCGCCAGCCGCGTGCGCCACTTGTGCGCTGAATTCTATGAATTACCCCCTTGATGTCCAGTTCCACCTTTACAGGGGCACTTTAAAAGCAATTACAAATACAGAGCCAATGACGTCTACCTCTGTTCTGTCTTACCCAACCTGGAAAAAGAAATCAGTGACGCTATTGTAGCATCACATTACGGGGTTAATCATTTACTTGAAGTGTCTCCAGAAGAAATCCTTAGTCCTGAAGATGGCCTTAACACCAACTTTCGAAAAGACACCAGAGATAGTGTCTAATGTATCCAATGGCTGAAACATGTCGACTATCTCCATAAAAGACTACTAACCATAGTAGCCTTATGAATTAACCTCACATAGTATAGTTCATTGAGTGATTCACATCCCTGTTGTGTTTCGTTTTTTTTGATTTCCGTAAATTGTGATTTGAGTAACTGTATTCTGTGTGTTTTAATTTGTCTAGTTTTTCTTGGATACTGTCTGTTTTAAATGTTGTACCAGTACTATTAAAATAGCTATGTTTTGTTCTAATATATGTGTATGGTGTTTTTGCTACATATTGAGCAAGTGATCTTTATGTCAAGTCTATGTTGAACAGTCTGTAAAAACCACTCCCATTTTCCACTACCAGGTTGTGTAGAGAGGGGTAATCATTTCATCCTTTACGTTTTGACTCTATTGACACTCCCGATTTAGATTTGATCCCCAGAAATCAAAAAACCCTGGGAGTTTACTTTTTGTGATATATATCTCATATGTTGTTACACAATGCACTGACATAGGGGGATGTAAAATGAATAGGGGTGCATAGTAATTTGTGAGTTACATTATTATTGGTTTGGTAGGGTAGCTTTATGCGGCTTCCCAGGGGACTTAATCCTTCAAACAATACAATTAATAGGGGCACATAGTAATTTGTATGATTAAATGAACAGTATAGCTCTACCCTTGAAAAATATTACTGCTGTGTTTGTGCTTTGAATTTGGATAGCCAGATCTTCACTATGATTCCATATTTGTGTCAACTTTTGTTTTAGATTCATGGACGATTTTGAATGTGGTCTTAAATTTGACAAGTCTTATGATGGAGTACAGCTGACAAATGGTAACTTGGTGTTTTATATTATTATTTGTTTATTTGTGGTAATTCATGCACTCTGCCATGCTACAGTGAACGTTAATTTCAATTACTAAGGTTCCAGTGAAAATGTTTTCTCTTTAGAAGTGGTTTAGGAATTCTACACTGAAGTTATGTTTACATTATGTCAGGTATTACTGAAGAAATGTTTAGTGCAATGGGGCAAGAGTATTATTGATGAGGTTCACTGGGGTAGCTTTCTGGGGGTGCTCAGGGCACTTGACCATTTAAACCATAGTGAAAGTGGGGATGGTTAGTGGAGAGAGGACTTACATGCTGATATTGTTTGTTGAGTAGTAGTAGTGATTAGTTTGTAGGTGAAATGCAGAACAGCAGGTAAGTCCATTGGTCCTATGATGCTCGAATAGGTTTAAACAGGTGAGGTGCTTGACTTTGTATGTTCTTTGATGAGGATGCCTGAGGAGGACTGATTAAATGGATGGTGGGAGGAGCAAGGGTGTAGCAGGTCCCAGTTATGTGACCAACAGTATACTGAATGTTGTCTGCCTGGAGTTGGCCTACAGTTGGTAAAAAAGAAAATTATCTGCACCCCAGGCAATCTATGGGGTGCAAATAACTTATATGCCTGGGTGATGGGCCGACACAGGGTTTAATGTCCAGCAGCCTTGACCAATGCTCTTGTTGCACTTGGTCCTACAAAGCTCGGGCTGGCGGGCTCGTAATCCCTGTCTCCGCTCTTCAGCCTGGGTGTAATAGTTATATTATATATTGAAAATGTAAAACAACACAATGCATGACCTTCACCTTCCCAATTCTTTTTTTATACAGCTTTTTTGTAAAAAGCCATCAAGAAAGCAACAACAACGTGCCAAAAGAAAGGATTGTCTGCAGGGAAGTAAATTTGTAGAATGTAATATTTTAAAAAGTAGTGTTAAATCTGTAAATAGAATTCCTGGAGATAATACAACAATAGCTGTTATCGATAATATTTTTGAAAATCTGCAATTTAAAATAGGAGATGTGCCAATGTAAAATATTGATGGAACCAAGAAAATATGTATCAACATTTTTACTAGTTATTAAAACAAGAGGATTTTTAGAAGAAAAGCTAGCCAATGTGCTATCAGTTTGAAACAGAGGAATAAAGATATATATAGGAAAATGTATCACTCTTGAGTTTTTACAAATCTTAGAGAAGTGTGAAACCAAAATCTAGATATGTGGTGAAGCATATTTTGCAAAAGAAAAAAGTAGAAGTAATAATTAAAAGAGCTTTTGATATGAAAAGCTTATGTATTGAATAAACTTAAAACATTACTTAAGGTGACTACACCATTCTATACAAATATAGAAACAGTTCATGTACTTACACGTGACAACTTTTGTGACTTCTTTGGTGGAAAGGGGAAACACACTTCTCATAGGGAAAGATTTTTTAATGAAGAGAGTTACATTCAAGGAAAGAATGTTCCCCTAGATATTGATGAGAGTGGATGTAGCTATGAAGTCCGAAATAGTGTGATTTTGAAAAAAAGAAGAAATCATACAGTGTGATAATACAGAAATAAAAACTGTAGGTTAGTGAAATATAAAACAAAAGAAGGATTGTGAGGTATGAACATGCATTTTTTGGTGCAATATTGATCACAGTTTTCTTGTAAAGTCTTAAAGAGATGTTTGCAAGATTTTCACAAACATGATAATGTCCAAAGACAGATCAAGATGTTACAAAGAATAGATGACTTTGAAGTTCATGACAAAACAGGACTTTTGGGTCACTCACTAACTTGGCTTGATAAAAGTAGATGTAAGTGTCAGTTTCATCATGCATGGATGCTGGCTACACATCATACTAAACTGAGATATCTAGTTAAACTGTATGAGTGCGAAACACCAAGTATGTCCCTTGCAGTTTTAAATCAAAAACTGTAGAAAGTTTATTTTCTAATATGCAAATATGATGCATTTAAAAGAGTATGTGTATGTAGATGGAACACTTACAGGAAGTGGAAATAATAATCCTTTGTTTTCAAATGATCAGATTTTTCAACAGTATAAAAGTAGTATTGCAATCTTTGAGTTGTCTTCTAGTGAAATACCTGACAAGTGCAACTAGTGTATATTGTGGAGAACATTAAACACACTGTAGAAGATGTTTGGAAATAATGTAATCTGTATTTGTTTGTAGAACGATTTGACACAAGTGAGAAACTTTATGTTTGTAGACACGGGGCCTCATTACGACTATTGCGGAATGGGTTAACGGACGCTGCTAATGGTGGCGGTGCCGTTAAACCCATTCCGCAAAATTACAAGTCCCTCTCGTGGGACCCGCTCTGGACATCTGATTTCACCAGATGTCGAGAGCGGGTCCCGCAAGGGGACCAGGGAGCTAACAACGGGCCGGTCGTAATCGGGCCGTTGTTAGCTCCCGCACCCATTTCCATAGAGCCCTATGGGAAAGGGGAATGTCCCAATGTCCGAACTCGGAATGGCCCGGTAATTTCCCATTGAGGGAACCCGGACCCAGACCCGATTTTGGAGGCAGCCATCGCGCCAATAGCGCCGTGGCTACCTCCAAAGTCGTAATCAGGCCCTGTGTCGGGTTGTATAATCAAAGAAGAAATCCTTGAAGAAGTGTTGTGAATGGCATGCTAGTGTCTGATATCCCTCTCGTGCTTCAAAAATGTAACATGTTTGAAGTGATTGCATTGGAAACTGTTCATCCTTTCCAAGTTATTGTTAGATTTCAAACAAAGATGTAAAATCTGCCTAAGAATTCACTAGTGCAAGATGTGAGTGGCAAAGTTGTTTATTTACCTCTCAATCTGGAAGAAAATGTGAACACTCTAGGAGTGAAGCGTGCCATTGCAGATTATTTATTTTTTTGTTTTAGTAAATGGTGTTGCCACTAAAGATAAGAGCATTTGGTAACAGCTTATAGATAATGAAAATGTGAAAAATGCATTGGCGTTTCTATTGAACCACAATGATTTATACAAAGGCAGTCTGACGGTACCAGACGTGTCTATGCTTGATGTTGAGTCAACAAACAAAGGCAATGAAGGTCAGTTCCAGTGTTTATCTGTTGCAGAAGGGAATAGTCTGTATGAACATTACACTATTTATCCTCTACACCCACATGAAGTCATGGACGACAGTTTAGAATTATATGAAATGAAAGCAACTAAATTTGCACCAATCAGTGTATGGGAAAAGACATTAGTAGCCTGTTGTTTCCCAATTCTTCTTCCAACTGTTATAGGGGGGAGAAAGGATGATCGCAAGGTGCGAATCTCTGCTTCAGAATTTGGTTGTACAAGAATGTATTCTGAAGATTCACGATTCCGCACCAATGCTGAATACATTTTTCACTTATTGTATGAAAGTGAATTTTCAACACTATGTTGTGCTGTTGCTCAAACACTTCAGACTGGAACTAGATTTCAAAACTTTCTGCATCGTGAGATGATGCAACAGGTGAAAGAAAATAATACAATTTTAGAGGGTAAACTTACAAATATTCTAGCTACAGTGAAAGGAACAAAGGAATATTGGTATAGGAGACACTCCGAGGTTAGATGCATGATTAGAAACCTAGGCCCTCCATCTTGGTTTGTAACTTTAAGTTGCAGTGAGTATGGTTGGGATGATCTTGCAGAGTGGATTTGTGATAGTTATGCACAGAACGAAGACATAGAACATGGCACCAGGAGAAATGTGTTCCATGTACCCTGTAAGTGCACTGTGGTTATTTCATCACTGATTTTAAGCCATTTTACACTTTATATGTAATAAAGAAAATGATCCATTAGGCACTGTGACAAATTTCTTTTGGAGGAAAGAGTACCAGGCATGTGGGGCTCTACATATTTATATTCTGTTGTGGATTATGGATGCTCCTCAGTTTGGTAAAGAATGTGATGGCTGTGTGATGAGTTCATGAACAAATATGTTACTTGTTCCATTCCTGCTTAGCACGTGAATGCTGATCTACAGAACAAGGTGGAAAGGTTCCAAAGACACTCATGTGGAAAGTACGGTAAGAGAAAATAAAAAAGTAAAGACAAGCACTTCACTCAGTGCAGATTTGGATTTCCAAGGCCTGGGACATCAGTTGGTTGAGTGAATAGTTTAATGTCGCCTGTTTGACACCATGTTACTGGTAAGTCACTGAGAAATGCCTATCTTTAAAAAAGAGATAAGGAATGCCTTTGGAAGCATAACTCAGGTGCTCGGCAGGATAGCTCAGGGGCAATATGCTCACCTTGGAAGCAAGACGATACACATTTTTTTTTTATATATGCAGTGTAGTGCCCTGAGTTGGTTGTGGCTCCTGCATGGTAGATTATACCTATTGTTGTGAAGGTTTTCCTACCAAGTGAAATTTGACCATGTGGAATCCAGTCAGCTTGCAGTTGTTTTTCGTACCATCTGCATTGTAACGTAGAAGCATTAGTATTACGTATTTACTATGTGTTTGTATTAGTAACGTGGAGCGATTATCCGAATTGCAGGTAGAACATAATCTTCCGTGGTTTGCATTTTGTACAAGTTGCTGAAATGGAACGGATTCACAATTAGGTATTGATATATAGACAAAGCGCTTATTGGGGATTTGTTCTTGTGTCACATTGTTGCAGAGAGTGCATGTATGTTTCCACATGTATGAAATCTGGAAGATTTCATTTATAGGTATGTTTTTGTTTTCCAGTACTAATAGTAAGTACATTAAAAATTCTTGTGGATCTTCCTGTGAGTTTATAGTGAATTTCACCATTCCAGCACAGTAGTCCAATTGTCGTCTTATTCCAAAAACACTATACGTGTTGTCAGGATTGTTTGCTGTATTTCTGTGAAGTACTAACATTTGCAAACACAATGGGTCTGTACTGTGTAAGTAAATGTTGTCAACAATTGGTGGTAATTGAAATAGAATATTCATTGCCACATTTGCGTAGCAACTTACACCAACTATATTTGCGAATTTAAATGGTCCAGGTAGTTCTGTATCTAACTGCTTTATTTGGAGTTTGTCTTCCTTCTTTAAAGTAGTACCTGGTTTACTTTTCCTAACTGATTCTTTTTTGCTTGTGGTACTTGATGAAGTTTTAGTTTCTTTTAGTCTCTTTGGAGGATTTGCAGTGACATCCTGTTGCATTTCTGTTTGATTTAGTTTTCTTTTAGAAAATGTTCCTTTTTGTGGAAGAGGATATGTTTGTAGATGGGGGGTGTATAGTGAACGAAGTCTATTGTATTCTAAAATGCAAGGAATATCAGCGTTTACTTTACTTGCATCAAAGTTTATTAGAAATAGACTGTCAATTGTATGTAGGGGTGACAGTGCTATGTAGCTTATGCCTTCTTTAAAGACTGTGTTACCAATGTGTATCATTGCTTTGTCTAGAGTAAGACCTTGTGATTTATGAATGGTGACTGCGTATGCAAGAGTTAGAGAAAATTGTTCTCTAGGTACATACATGTCTTTGAAGAGAAGGAATCGAGCTGTTGAGCGTCCTATTCTTTTTACTTCTGAAAGTTTGTCAAAGACAATATTGACAAACTGAATTTTGTTGTCACGTGGGTATGCTTGAAAGCCAACAACTGTACCCAGTGCTCCATTAACTAGTCCTTGGTCCATGTCAAGGTTACTTTTAAGCATTACTCTGCAATTTAAGGATAATTTTAATATCTTTCTAAGCCTGCTGTGTTTGAGATTGATTTTTCTAAACTATTTATTCTTGCTGTGGCTTGGTCACACATGGGTAGTGTCATTCCATGTACATCTAGTTTGTCTGTGGCGCTAATTTCCATAATTGGTTGCATTTCTTTGCTTAACATTATTTCATTGAAACAGCTTGCAAGAGTTGGCATTAAGGCCATACAATTGACATTTTTGTGGGCTAATTGTTCCATAACATCTGTAGCACATGCATTATCACCATAAAGTGCATGAATGTGCCGGGTTTTCAATATTTCTTCAGCTTCTCTAGAAAGTATACCAACTCTGATACTTTTTAAGATGTTGGCATAAGTGAGATCTGCAGATTGGCACATGTTTTCTGTGAATTCTCTGTATTGGAAATGTTGCCAAAGGTTGACATTTCCAATGCTGCCAACAGTTTTACGGCAGAGTTTGTGTCCTAATGTTTTAAAAATAGGCTCACCTTTTACAGGTGTCAATTGAAGAATATCTCTGAAAACAATGATGTGTTTTCCTGCAAATAGCTATTCATAGTTTGTTTTGAGTACTTCTTGTAATCTGAGGTGAATCAAAGCCAACATTAGGTTGGACACCATGCTCACTTCATCTATTAGTAGCATTTTCATTTGTTTCAATACTCTGCATACTTCCATTGCAGCTTCTGCATAAAGTTTGTAATAATCTAACTTGTTTTGGTGTTCTACTGGCAGGAGTAGTAATCGGTGTAAAGTGACACCACCTATATTGTAGGCAGCTAAACCTGTGGGGGCAGTGACAACAGCTGACAGTTTGTTGTTTATCAATTGTTGAAGGAACTTACTGATGATTTTGATTAGGAATGTTTTGCCAGAACCAGCTTCACCACTGACATACAATAGTATAGGTTTGTAATTTTGGCAGGTGCATTCTTTGTTTTCATGTTGCACACCATGTGCAATTTCTTTTGTTATTTCTTGAAAAATACTACGTTGCTCTTGTTTAGTTTTGATTGTAGTGTAGTTATGTCTTCTTTATCTTCATAGTGACACATGGTGTTTTCTACTTCTATCATAGCTAATTCTGCCTCATTTGTTATTAGTGGTTCTCCCAGTGGTTCTTGGCTTCCTGTGACAGAAGGTTGACTACTGTCAGGAGTGTCCTTATCTAGTTGGGCCTGGAGTTCCTCTTCATGTTGCTGTTCATTGTGCAACATTGTTTTGTACTGTGCAAAGTTTACATCAGTTATACTGCTTTCATTGGCTTTAAAAGCGTCTTCATATGAGTCATAGATATCTAGTATTTCTTCTTCTTTTCTCCATGGTTTGAAGAGTTGTAGCAAGGACATGTAATATATTTCTTTATGTTGAGGAGTCTTTAATGAAAATTTGATATGATTAATTAAATTTGGTTTGGTGAGTTTTACTAAGCTGCCATCACAGATTGTCACTTTGTATTTACGGTGTTGCTCATCAGGTTTTATATTATTTTTGTATGTGTAGTTTTGGGCTATGTGGTATAGACACATGGTTTCCAAAGTGGTACTCCTGTTTGGGTAGTATGTGTCCAATAAATTGTTTTTTAAAATGTCTTGGCTGTTGGGATCATGTTTGGCTATTGTTTCTATATCTTCGTATGATTTTAGAACTCTTTTTCTAGATTTAGCTGGACCAAGACTTAGCCATACTATATTTGCAGATTTACCATACAATGCAGTACCAGTTAATCGATCAGCTGCTTCATAGGATCCACATTCTCTATGGGACAGCATTTTTATGCTCAAGCTGTATAATTTCTGAGACACTGTTTTATCTGATGACAGGTCATTCCAGAGGTCTTGGAGCTCTGTCTTTTCTGATTTGGTTAAGTATGCTGTGACATATCGTGCAACTGCAGTAGAATTGTCTGCAATGTACTGCACATCTATGTTTGCATTCCACAAGTGGGCAATGATTGCATTGTAATCATTGATATATTTTTCTTCTTCTTTTCTTGATATGCAATATGTATTTTTAGGTGACTTACCTTTAACACTATGTCTAACTGAAGACATGAGGTTGTTCACTTGACCTGTATTTGTAACTGGTCTAGGGAAACCAAATCGGCATTTGGTGTAGTATTTCCCTTTGTTTTTGTACTTGCGACGACAATATTTGCCACATTTGTGTCTTTGGAATTGTAAGATTTTTGCATGAAGATCACTATTTGTGGATTCTGACAGAATTTCACAAGTGACATATTTTTCAATAAACTGTAAAACAGTGGCATCACTGTCTTGACCAAATTTAGGAGCATCTTTAATCCATAAAAGCATGTGGACATGTGGCGCTCCTCTGGCTTGGTATTCTTTTCTCCAAAAGAAGTGTTGCACTCCTCCAAGGGGAGGAACAGTTTTATTACAAATAAAATGTAGCATAGCAATGAAGCAATGGTGAACATATCTAGAAACATTAACAGGATCCTGAGAACAAAGTTCTCCAGGTGTTAGTATATCTATGTTTGTTTTGTTTTCGTTTGATATGCATAGGAAAGCATGTAAATCTTCCCATGCATATTCTGCGCAACTTAATGTAACAAACCAAATGGGTGGGCCAAGGTTTCTGATCATACAACGTACATCTCCATGGCGTCGAAACCAGTACTCTTTAGTACCTTGCATATTTGCTAATAGATTTGTAAGATTTGTCTGTAAAACCTCATCTTTTTGTTGAACTTTTTGTAATAATTGTGTGGCTGTCATATTGTGAAAGTGTGATCCTGATTTTAATATGTGTGCAACTCCGTAACATAAAGTTGCTAGTTCACTTTCAAAGAGTAGGTGGAATATGTATTCCACATTTTGTCAAAATGTGGGATCTTCAGAATACATTCGTAATGAGCGCTATTCTGATGCTGATATTTGAACAGGTTTACCATCGTATCTTCCTCCTTTGCCAGTAGGAAAGAGTAGAGGAAAAGCACGTGCTTCTATACTTTTTTCCCATATGATGATTGGTGATCCTTTTGTTTGACGCATTTGGTACGTTTCCAGTGCATCTTCTATGGTGTCATTAGAGTGCAATGGGTGAATTGTATAATGGTCTAAAGTGTTTGCTATTGTAGCAGGATCTAGGAGCTCAAATTGACCAGTTTCTTGTGTCTCTTGAATTATTTCAGTTGTATCTTTCAAGTTTTCTTCGATATTAATTTCTTTGTAATAATCATTATTCTCTTTGAAATATTGCAGGGCTTCTCTAACTTTATGTAAATCTACCAGTTGTTGCCAATTTTTTTTGTCTTTTGTAGGTACTCCATTTACCAAGATAATTAAATATTGTTGCATTGGACGTTGCACTCCTAGAGTGTGCACATTTGCTTTTAGATCTAACGGTAAATACACTACTTTTCCACAAATACCTTTCACTAATTCAGAGGGAGGTAATTTTGCAGTTTTTGGTCGAATGCGTATTATTGCTTGAAATGGATGAACTGTTTGAATTATGATGCTCTCATATAAATTAAGTTGTTGAAGGAGTTTTGGTAGTGGATGTAATTCCAAGTTATTTGAGATAGCACGTGAAGGAGTTTGGTTGTTGTCAAGTTTGGTATTGCAGTAACAGCAAAGTATTATGGGGTCAGGTATTTCATATTTGTTTTCTGCTATAAGGTGGAGAGCTAATTCAAACCATTTAGAATCTTCATTGTCTTCTGTTGTGTATGAAAGGTCTATAGTTTTTGTGTTACTTTTATAACACGTTCTGCAGCAACATACACACACATGGTTTGGTACTTCAGCTGAAGTGCTTTGAAATTTTAGTATTTCTTTTTTGTATGTGTGTAGTGAAAGGTTGCCATGTGCAGATTTGTTACGAAGTTGGTTGACAGCTATTTCATCTTGTAAGTGGGTTTCATTTCCAAAATATTTTTTCTGTATATACTCGATTTCTTCTAGTAGGTCTTTTGGTGTACCATGTAGAAGAATGTTATTTAAATTGGCTAGTGCTAAAGCAGGACTAAAGCATAATACAGTTTATAAACTAGATTTCTTATACTTGCATGATGTGTTGATATCCTTTTGATATCATGGAAGGTTGTTTTGCAAGTAGCTCCTGATATGCAGGCCAACGAATGTCCTTGCAGTCCTGTGTGCTTGCGTACTGGACAAGCATCCATACTTTGCAGTATTTTAATTTAGATTTTGTGTTTGCTTTTCACATATTGATTGAGGAATAGGCGTAAAGATTTGAACATTTTTTTGGGAATGTTACACATTGACTTGCATGGCCATGTGTAAATTAGATGTTCTGATTCAGTCGAATGGAGGGGTAAATCTAAGTTTTCAGGGCATATTTTAGTAAGGAGTACTTCTTGTTCCATTATGGTATTATTCACTTTTTCATAACCTCGACCACTGCTATGTATGGCAATTGTATTTGTTTGCTTTTGTTTGTACGCTTCTTCATTAAAGTATGGTTCTGTGCTTGTAGTGTGACTCCATTCACCTCCACAGATATTTAAGAAGTTATTTCTGTTCACATTTCGTTTATTGAGAAGTCTTTTTTGAAGTTTAGTTATTAGTTTTGTTAGTGGTTTAATTCTGTTTAACACAACAATAAATAAGTTTCTTTTGAGAAGAATTGCACTGTCTATCAACGCTTCTAAGATTACTTTCCTACGATAGGTTTGAAGTGTTGAACCTGGTTTCTCTCCTGTTTTTATCAGATTTTGAAGGACTTTGTGACGGAACATTTTGGCTAATATACTTTTCTTGGTACGCTTACTTTGTACTATATCAAGATTTATAGAAGTCGTTTTATTTGTAGTTGATTTTCTGTTAATAGTTTTTTGGGTCGTTTGACTTTGTGATAGAGGAGGCAAAGTTTTTGCACTAGAAACTTCTTCTGTTTCACAACATGACTATTAGCTGTTGTGTTTCAACGTTTTTTACAAATTCTGCTATAGATGGGTGTTCATGTTGGAGACTTTTCTTTTCATTTTCTCTACTTCTGCGTCCCTTTCTACAGAGTTTCTTTTTGGTGGGCATTCTGTAGCGTCTTTTGAAAAAAATACAGAAGGTATGGGTTGGGGTTTTCTGCAATGCATGTGTGTTGTGTGCATGATTGTTTGAGTAAGATGATAAAGATATATGTAATGGTGTGTGATTGTGAATTGGGAAGTTGAACTACCAGGGATGGGTATTCTTCAATTAATGTGTTACTAAACTGGGGTTCAGATGACAGAAAAAAGTAAGCCGGTGGTGTGGAGAAGAATAAATAATATAGGTAAAGCTATACAATTAAAACAGTTGTTTGTTCTACAACATCTACATTCTAGCGGCTTAGTTGGGTAATTTGTGTTCCGAAAAATAGGAATTTGAGGACCATTCTGACAGGAGATCACTGTTTAAGATGGGGGGATTTTTGGTCAGAATGGTGCAGAATCTCTATTTTTAGGCACAGAAATACCATGAATGCACTGTACAGTGTGTGTGAGATATAAATCAAATATTATGGTAACAATCTACTTACTTTTTTTTCAAAAATTAGTAGTTTGTTTCTTAGTTGTTCTTTGTAAATCAAAATCGGCTGCTTCTATTCAGGAGAATGGGCTTCACTGCAATTGTGAAAGAAAGAAATTAGTAATTTGGTTGCTATATAGCACTGTTTTCATTTTAGACATAGATCTTTTAAATTGAAATGCTCAGCGCCTTCCTGAAAACCTTTTAAACTATATTATGACTAAGAGTAGGAAAGAAAATATCTTTACTATGGTTTGTGGAATTTATAATCTACCAACGTATACCACTATTCTTGTAACTACGCTTTTCCACGTAATAGTGAGTCATTGTCATCATAGCTCTCAACCATGTGTGTCGCAAAGGCGGGTGAAATCACCTGATTTTGTTTTTGGTGGGTGAGACGCCCATTGGAATGAATGGGCGTGCAGGAGGCTTGGCGGGTGAGTCAGTCCTTTACAAGGCGGGTGACACCCGCCAAAAGCGTGTGAGTTGAGAGCTATGTGTCATAGCCTGCTTTTGCACGTAACAGTGAGTGAATGTCATAGTCTGCTTGTCCTATATAAATGTCCTATATAAATGTCCTATATAAATGTATATACATGTATGTAAGTACAAAAAATTAAAACCAATTATGTGTTTGTACAAATATTATTGTTTGAGATTTGATCATAGAGTGTGTATGTTATTTTGTGTGATTATATGTCGTGTATATGTTTTATTTAAAAAATGTTAGTTTAATAGTATTTGCATGTGTGTATGAAGAAATTAAACGATATAAAGGTTTGTAAGTGACAGGTCATTTTAGGACAATGAAACAATGATCGTCCATTCATTTTTCAGATTATAAAGGTGAAAATCGGTTAGAAAATGTGTTCATGTACTGTGTAGAAAATATGCATACCTGTACTTTCTGTTCATGTATATGGATATGGACCAAGCTGCAAGTACAAATATTGGAGATTTGTATATTATTTCTCGTAGATCTTGGTTGTCAATGGTATGAGACTTGTACTCCGAGAGATACACTGTACATTTGTAGTGCTGCTCTATGATGATGCAGTTACATGTAGAGTTATTGGATTTGATTGGTGGATGGTCATGTGATTGCTTAGCTACATCCAATGAGGGAATGGCACAGAGAGTGAAATCGAAATGGTAGAAGGGCTGTACATGATACGATACGTTCGCGGACATGGTGGTAGTTCTAGGACAGCGCGTATTACATCTGGGGAATTTGGGGAGGGGAGGTTTGGAAATGAGATTGGATGAAGCAAGGGAGTGCGTGGAATGAAGTGGTTGGACTTGCTACCTCTCTGTGCAACTTTGAAGATAGAGGAACATCCAGACATAATTGTAATTCATTGTGGAGGGAACAGTTTAGGACATTTGTCTGGAATTTCTTTGCAATTTGCAATGAAAGGAGGACTTCAGAAGATAATGGACATGTTTCCAAACTCTAAAATAATTTTTTCACAGATTGCGCAGAGACAAGTGTAGCTTCGTTCTTTCTCATGTGGTCCACAAATGGAGAAAGCAAGGCGTAATGTTAATAAGGCTGTTTGTGCTTTCCTAAGAGATTTTGTTTCGTAGTACATACATTTTTCGCAAAGATGGAGTCCATCTTACTTATGCTGGCAATCAGATTTTTCTGAGAAATGTACAAAATACATTGCGACCTTTTTTAGAAATACAGCATTCGTTTTGAAGTACGTCTTACGTAGTTAAAATGTTTTACATTCAAACACCTCCCAAAGACTCTTTTCAGAGCCACCACTTCCTGTTAGAGAAAAATGCATTGGTTTCAATAGGGTAGCAATGCAATTGTGTTTCTGTTCGCGGACTTTCACAAAATGGAAATGGCTATGCTTTATGTATCTTCACTTCTATTTTTTAACTGTGAAATTAACATTTGTGATGTCATCTTTGATGTCCTGGGTGTTAGTCTTAGCAGTGCATGGTGGTGGCGCGAGTTATGGTTGCTTAGCTTACCATAACTGGCGAATTTCAGGGGTTTTTCGGTTTTACTTGGAACCATAAAGTCCCTTTAACAAAGTTTTTTCACTGAATTTCATAGGTTTTTAGTAGCGCAACTTAACCATAATCTCCCTTTAACAAAGTTTTTTCATTGAATTTCATAGATTTTTATTAGTGTAACTTAACCATACCGTACCCTTAACAAAGTTTTTCATTGAATTTCATAGGTTTTTATGAGTCCAACTTAAACATAATGTCCCTTTAACAACGCTTTTTCAGTGAATTTCATTGGTTTTTATCGGTGCAACTTAACCATAACGTCCCTTTAACAAAGTTGGGTTTTTATTAGTCTAACTTTACCATAATGTCCCTTTAACAAAGTTTTTTCAGTGAATTTCATAGGTTTTTATTAGTGCAACTTAACCATAACATCCCCTTAACAAAGTTTTTCATTGAATTTCATAGGTTTTTATTAGTGGATGTTATTTTCCTACAACTTACTAATATCATACTTACCATAACAATATTTGTGTCTAATTTACAAAGTGTCACCTTAAAACTCTGCCATTTCCCACCTTCTATAATCATTTTTAACACTTCTATACACTTTCTTCAACTATTTCAACTAGTTTTGCATCCATATATTTCTACAAACATCTGACTTCATTGCGGACATTCCGGACAGTGCCACATGATCATACGCTAGCGTGCGGCATGATGACGTGTCCAAGAACCCGTCTGCACTTCACAATAAGGTCCATACTTCACGGACAGTTCGGAACTGCATTTTCTAGGAACTTTCAACTTAAAAATTTCCCTTGCACAGCTCCAACACCAATAACAGTCTAGTACACATGGAATCAGCTAATGCCATCCCTCCTCCCCAAGAGACACCACCACTGCTGTAATCAAGGATCATGAGAAACACTGCTCCCTACCTTAGAAATAACACACGCGCAACATTTTCCCCTGTCCACCTGCCCCTCCATATTAGTGTTTGGTGCCTCGTCCCTCATTTCCCATCCAAAAACAATAAAATGGATGTTCCTTTAGGAACCACCTTTCACAAAAAATAGAACTTCCTCCACCTCATCTTCTTTAACAAATACTGTAACCACACAGCCTGATGTCTGCGGGCATTGGTGCGTTATAAATAAATAAATAAGGAGGGCTACAGACCATTATCGTCCATTGCAGCACCTGAAATGGGGGATAAAGGCCATTAGCACCCCTGGTTCCCAAAGCGGGAACCCAGGGTCCTAAAACATAGATTTTTCTTCCTATAGCGGGACGGCGTCCCGCTGTAAGATGGAAGTATTATTCTTCCTACAGCGGGTCGCCTTCGGTATCCCGCTGTAGGAAGGAAACTCCTTTTCCAATACAGCCAACATGGAAAGAGAAGGTGGTGCTCCGTACACAGCCCCTCTTCCCTTGCCATGGCAGCCTGCAAAACCCTATGAACATATTACCACAAGCACTTTTTTTCCCTTTCAAACCTATCTTACCTTCGAATAACTTTACCACATAGCCGGTCCCAGGTAGACATAGCCACTTTAACACAATTTTTTGTCCCTAGCGGTCATGGCCAGTAGCCAGATATCCGCGTCATGACCTTATGCCATGATCCAGACAATCTGGCAACTGCCCACAGCCACAGGCTATACCTAAGTCACCAAAGGTATATGACTATTTTTTGTACCTACATTATTACACTTGTCAAAAAATAAAACACGGCCACATTTGCAAAACCATGCTTTAATGTCCTTGCCAATGCTCCCTATGAGTTTGCTCGAAACCCGCCCATGTTTTATTTTTTAAAAAGTGTCAAAATATATGTACATACAATAGTCATATAACCTAGTTCCCACTTGACAAAATCCATTCAGTCTTTACACAAACATTGAAGGTTGGGTCTATAATCTTTCTCAAAACATTTGTCCACATTCGTCAAATAGCAACAAAGTTATAAGCCATCTAAAAATGTTGAGACCCCCTCTAATTTCGCCCCCTCTTGAGAAAATCCCACCAGACTTTAGAAAACCATTTATATCTAGATCCAAAATCGTTTTGCCAAATGTTGTGCATGTTCGTCAAATGACACCACATTTATACGCCTTTACAATATTTTGGGACCCCCTCTCTAATTTTGCACCCTAGTGACAGAATCCCACAAAACTTTGCAAAACCATTCGTCCTAGAATAAAATTACACTATTACATGCAGTTTCACTGTGTGGCACAAAAGTTATAAGCCATCCAAAAACTGCTTTTCCCCAACCCTGTAGTGCAGAAATAGAGGTGTCCGTGAACACCACAGGACTGTCCCAGGGCATCTGGACGTTTGCAAACACCACAGGACTGTCCCAGGACATCTGGAGTGTTCATGGACTTTCAGGGGTGAAACAACCCGTTTTTTGGCTTCTTATGGCCATATCCCATCCCATCCTCATCCCCCCCAGCTCCCCAGAGATTGTTTGTTGAGTTTGAAAAGTAAAATACTGCTTTTTAAAAAAAAAAAAACTTCACCGCACTGTTTGCGGAGCCCAAAAATGTCTGCAAATCCAAGATGGCGGGCGTTTCAATAAAACAGACGCATTTCACGTTTTCTCACCATCCAATCAGCGGACGCGTCCCGGTGTTCACGGACTACGCAAAAGTCTGCACATTTTTCACCCAATCAGAGGCCAGTCTGTGGACAGCACAGCCAATCAGAGGCCACTCAGTGGACAGGGAAGTGAGTCCGCGGACCGGGCATAGATATCACTAATTGTTTTGCTTTGCATTTTGGTCATTTAAAAAGAAACTACTGGACGGATTTACACCAAATAAAAAAAAGCATGCTTTCGGGACCAAGCCGTCGCTCCTGCCGCAAATTTGTTGTAAATCCATCCAGTGGTTTGGGCTGTAGGGGTCAGCAAAGTTTTTTCCCATTATGTCTATGGGAAAAAAAGACATTTTGGGAACTATAACCTATAACTTTGCCCCCCTGGACCAAACCTCACCAAACTTCACAAATTCAGAGTGTGCCATACACTTTTTTGCAAAGTTTGGTGACGATTCGTCCAGGGGGAGCGAAGTTATAAGCCACCCAAAAAGTGCTCTTCCTACAGAAACAGCAACTTAACCATAACGTCCCCTTAACAAAGTTTTTTTTTGTGTGAATTTTACGGGTTTTTAGTAGGGAAACTTTACCATAACGTCCCTTTAACAAAGTTTTTTTTTTAACTGAATTTCACAGGTTTTTAGGAGAGGAAATTAGTCATAACATCCCGTTAACAAAGTTTTTTGTAACTGAATATAACTGAATATACACTTTCATTATGTGATTTTAGGACATATGTACTATAATTTCCTTACTTTATATACATGTAACATAAAACAAACTGAACCGCCTCGCTAAATATATTTGAAAGGCACGGACTGAGCGCCTGTCTGTGTACGGGCAGGGACAAGATCACCACTACCCAAACAGTCAGGGGGTATCTGAAATTGTACTATTGTGTTATATGAAAAATGCACAACTTTCAATTAGAACACATACAGATATTATAAGTACTAATACATAACCAATTGAACCTAAACGTCTGAAACATTATCCATGCATTTAATTACCATGTAGAATGAAATTGATTATACCATAACAGAAAAAGGTATGCCTCCAACGTAATTAACTCACAGAAAGTGTGCAGCCAGGAGCGACAGTAGACGTACATAGTACAACAAGGACAAATTACAACAAAATAGTAAGTGAACCTCATTTGTCTTATATGTGTGTATACATTTTTGTATGAGGGGCAGAAAAAATAATGTATTTGTGTTGTTTTGACACAGAAATGTGCAGTACTTTACAGTGGCTGGAGGAGAATTTTCCGATTGGGGAAATGTCAGAAGAAAGTGATAATGATGGTACACACTACCCTGCATAAGCAAATTAATGGTCAGTATTTTATGGGCATTTAACATATATATATATATATATATGTGTTGAAAAAAAGAGGAGAGGGGCGCACTCCAGTTCCCTGCACAGTAAACCTTCCCAGCCACAGGTGTTCTCCTCCGACCGGTTTCTGTGCCAATACACGTCATCAGGGAGGCTGTCTTAACTTGCAGCTCACAGCAAGTGCAGGTGTTACCACTTAGTGAGGATTCTGCTGCAAGGACTTCTGGTAGCTGTAGTCATCAGGTTAGCAAGGAACAGACTCACACCCAATCCCACAGTGGGGAAAGGGGGGGAGTAGCCTACAGTGAGGCACTCCAAAGTTGGGCATAAATTACCCCGGTGCAGCACCCTATTAGATTTCTGAAGATTCCACCCTTCAGAAAACTTACAAATGTGTTGAAAAAAAGAGGAGAGGGGCGCACTCCAGTTCCCTGCACAGTAAACCTTCCCAGCCACAGGTGTTCTCCTCCGACCGGTTTCTGTCGGAGGAGAACACCTGTGGCTGGGAAGGTTTACTGTGCAGGGAACTGGAGTGCGCCCCTCTCCTCTCTTTTTTTCAACATATATATATATATATATATATATATATATATATATATATATATATATATATATATATATTTATTTATTTTTAACAGACCAGGTAAAAAAAGAAGAAAGGCCAACAAAGGACACAGAGGAAGACAGTCTAAAAAGGGTAGAAGTGAAAATGGACATACTAAATGACAATTTTAACAGTTTAAGGCAATTTGTGTAGGAATATGTGAGAGGAAAAATACGATATCACTGTCCCACCTGTACCTGCCCTCCTTCTCCTTTTCCCAGTGAAGCATCCCCAAACCTTCAAGATGAAAATAAAAATTTTGATGAAACATCCATCCCTTCATCCCCTCACAATTCATCCTCTCACAACCAGCCCGTGTTAAACCCTAATTCCCCTATATTTGTTTCAGTATCTTCTTCCCCCTGTATTTCTCTTGATTGATGTGTGCGTGTATTGTTTTTTTTTTTATGTTAGTTGTAGTGAAATGGTTTGAGGCAAAAACATTTTTTTAAAAGAGTTCGGGCTGGCCGTAATCAATATAGTATGGATGTTCTAAGGGCAATACACCTACCCATAGCAATCTCAACCAATTTGGACCTAATGTTATAACACACCAGATGTCCAATTTGTCTGCAATTGGACACAATGGAGACATCCTATGGACATTAGACCTCTCCGTACTGGTCACAACCAACATAAACATGTCCTTAGAACACACCAGGTGTCCGGGATGTCTGTAAATGAACAAAATGGGAGTGTCCTAAGGACACTATACCTATTCTTACCGTCCACAGCCAAGATGGAAATGTAGAACAGGCGCAGTGTCCGGCATGTCCGTAGTCAAACAAAATGGAGGTGTCCTAACAACACTGCACCTGGCTGTGCAGTCAGCAGAACATCTACGCACATGCGTACCACACCCATAAGTACTGCGAACATCGCGCCTGTCCCTAACTGTCCGTCTCACTTGTGTCGCACTTTTAATTACTTTCAGGATCCGAACACTGTCCGTAGAACTCCCGCGCGCATGAGCATGTCCGTTACTCTGCATTTGGTGTCCGGAAGGCAGCCATTTCCTTTGAGGATGTGTTCATGATGTCATCATGTGACCGCACAAATGCTGAGCGTGTGGACTAATTTGTGCAGTTTGTCTGCTTCCGCAACATTTCAAAAGAACTTATACAAACATGGGAAATTATTTTACAGTATAAAATCACCATTTCACATGTCTCATAGAATGGGCCAACCTTTCAAATTATTGTTTAGAATTTTTGCAATGCTTTTGAGTGATTGATATGGTCACAAGCCCCACCCCTCCACCCCTATACATGGCCACACCCCTGAGCTCATCTTCATTGTGCTTCTGGCTATACCAGAATGAGTTGTGCTGCCTTTACTGCTGTAGCAAACATTAGCAGAGTAATCCTTATGGCATCCATGGCTGCTGTTGCTTCATTAGCCTCAGCACCACCCCCAAACCCTCCACCGCCACCACCTCCCCAAGGGCCTGCAGAGGGAAACACGGGTGAGGATGTAGACAGTGAGCAAGAAGAGGAAGAAGAGAATGAGGTGGAGGTACTCCCCACTACAAGCACTCACTGGGAGTCGTGGGTGTGGCGGTTGTTTAGCATTTTTGGGAACGTACCAAAAACACGCGCGAACCTAGTCAAGTGTAACTAGTGCAAGTTGGTGCTGAGTCGCGGTAGACGTGGTGCGTACAGCTTTGGTACAACAACCATGAAGTGACACCTAACGTTGTTCCACAGTGCGGACATTCGCAAGGTGGTGCTATGTGAAGAACATAGTAGATTGAGTTCCTCCACAGCATCCTCTGTGTCCGATCCTCTCACCACAAGAGACACTCCTGTGGGGGAGCGCATCCCTCCAGCTGCCTCACAAGCCATTCACAATGATGTTGACCCTTACCTTTCGAGGGTCACAATATTGTGTATGTACTGCGACGCACTACTCTGCAGGGGGGAGAGTCTTCGAACTGCTTTTGAGGCTACGGTCACGGAGCACCAGAAGAACTGCCCCCCACCTAAGTAAAGGCCACCCTACATCTTTCTCTCTCCACCTGCCCTTTCTTATCCCTCTGGTTGGTGTCCCTTCGTTACCCTCCTTTGCCCTCCTCTCCTAGTGTGTCGTGTGCTGAAAATCAATAAACTGGAAAACAACACAAATTACAAAAAAGGCTCTTTTCAGAGCGGCCTTTCTCAGTTTAACAATAGAACTATCAAGTGACCGGTGTAGGCCCCCGCGCATTGTTCAAAAAGTCAGCGGACAGTCAGAGGACGCACAAAAATGGAGGGTGCAAGCGGAGCAAAACCAATGCACTTCTCGCTGGAGTAAGTGGTGGCTCTGAAAAGAGCCTTTCAGTGGTATTTTGTGTGTTTCAAAAGCTGTGTATTTGAAAAAACGGATTGCCAAATAGATGACTATGAATCCAAAAAAGGTTGAAATCCATTTTGTACATCGCGAAGAAAAATCTGATTGCCAGCATAAGTGAGATGTATTCGAAAAGTGCTGTGAAACAAATTGTTTTCATTGTGGAATGAGGACATGCCAACATCTCTTAGAAAGGCACAAACAGCCTTATTGACATTGCGCCTCGCTTTCTCCATTTGTGCACCAAATGCAGAAGAACGCAGCCATATTTGTCTTTGTGCAATACGGAAAAACACAATTTGGCAATTTGGAAACATGTTCATGAGCTTCACAAGTCCTTCCTTTATTACAAAATGCAAAGAAATTCCAGAGACATGGCCTAAACTGTTTCCTCTGCAATGAATGATAATTATATCAGGATGAAACTGTGTGTTTAAAGTAACACAGAGAGGTACCAAGTTCAGCCACCTCATTCCACGCACGCCATGCGAGTGCACTTCCACATGAGGAAATCCAAGATCTGCAGATAGACCGCAACTTTTCTGCATGCACCTTCAACCAATGTATCCATGAGTCTCCCAAAATCCAGATCATCTGTTTTCGAGCACACAGAGCCATGGCTGCCTGGTCTCCTGTCAGGGAAAAGACGTTCTGACTAAATTTCTCCGTTTAGAACACACCCACTGAACATTACTGACCAATCCCTACCTTTGCACATTCTCATTTGCATGCGTCTCCACCCCAGAATCCCCGTTGGTAATACGTGGTGCCTGCAGACTACCGCCATGTCCATGGACATGTAGAGGATCAGAGCGTGACAACTGTACATTTAAATATGATTCCCCTTTTCCCTGTTAAGGTTGGCTCTGAAAAGAGCAGTTTTTTTTGTTTTTTGGGCAGATGCCATACAGACACCTGTTATTTTGTTTTTTTTATATTTTTTCTTCTGACTTTACTCCTTCAATCATTACAGAACCTTCTCCAAAGCAAGCCTTACATTCCAAAAGAATATGGCATTTCCCAAAGAAGATAACGCAACACCATCTGCTTCAAAATAAGCCGCATTACTGGGAACAATGTTCTCGTGGCTGCAGAAAAACATACCAGCTCGTAACATGAAAGCATGCATGCCGCGATTGATGTTACACCTCCCAATACTTTGATCAGGACAGAAAACAGAACTGTTGTCCCATTTTCCTCTAGGGAGTAAGCCAGAAAAAATGACTTTCGCACTTGCAAAGATATTAATGACTTCTTGCACCAACTGTTCCAAATCTTCCAACAAGGTGTGCGAATTTACGTAGCCCAAATGGCAAGCTTTGTAGTGCAAAAGTACCACATGGGGACTGGTTATCCTACGCATGTCTCTACAAACTTGTAGAATTGGCGCAACATTGCGATCAGTCTCAGCCCTCCACACCACCTCCACTCCTCTCACATCGAAATTGTGTGCCACATGCCTACTTTCGGAATAGTGCTGTAAACCATGGACAAAAATATCTCCAAGCACCAAAACCCTGACTCTCTCCACCTCGGCCATCTTCAGTACATGCACCGTCTTTCGACACAAAATAACAATGTGAACATCTGATTGGCTGATGCCTGCAGTCCCCTTTCCATGCTGGATTTTCTGTAGAACCCTGTATGTGGCACGCCCTACCCGCGGACAAGCGCTGTCTATGTGCGGCACGTAACTCTTA